>NC_080098.1:40839178-41141178 GCF_950005125.1 Chionomys nivalis
TACACCCGAAATAACAACACACAAACTCTATTCTTTTAAACACTGCCTGGCCCATTAGTTACAGCCTCTTATTGGATAACTCTCACATCTTGCTTTAACCCATTTCTAATAATGTGTGTAGCACCACGAGCTGGTGGCTTACCAGGGAGATTCTTAACCGGCTTCTGCTTTGGAGAGGAGAATCATGGCGACTGACTGACTCGGCTTCTTTCTCCCAGCATTCTGTTCTGTCTACTCCGCCTACCTAATTTTCTGTCCTATTAAAGGGCCAAGGCAGTCTCTTTATTTAACCAATGAAATTAACACAAAACAGAAGACTCTCCCCCATCAGACCCTGTCTCCATCAATTTAAGTCTTTACTCATTAGATACTTCCAGGAGATTCTGGGCCCACATGAGTCTGGAAATCACTGATTTGGGCTGTACCTGTGGGATGGGAAGGAGGAAGTCATGTAAGTGCCAACACGCACTATCCACAGAGGGTGAAGAAGACAAAGACCGCAAAAGGCATGGTTCGTCTAAGAAACTGATCCAGACCATAGTAGGCCAGGTAACTCAAGGACAAGTTGCATGACTGTGCTGCAAGAAGAGTGGCTGTCTTCCTAGTGACAAGGGGTCGAGTGTCATCAGCCTCACTTGAGGGCTATTCTTCACGGTAGGAAAGAAAAGAGTAAAGGAGAGAGAGAGAAATCCTCTAAGGCAAAGACTGCCCAGACCTCCAGTAGGGGCTCAGCCAAAAACCAGAAGCAGATGTAGTTAGTGGTAACAGCAAGGGAGGAAGCTAGAGGAATCTGCTCCATGGCAAGCTACCTTGTGACCTTCCACTGCTGTACAGAGGGAATTTCAGGAAGAAATAGCTGGGAGGACAGATTTTGAACTCCTTATCTCCCTCAGAGAAGGTAGGATGACAACTCACAACGCTGTGTGGGGACTATGTGGTTCCTCAGTCTCAACCCTAAGGCTGTAGAAAACCCCTCACCTCTCACACCTGTCAGTCACAAATATGGCCAGTCAGGCATCAGTCCTTCCAAGTTTTCCAGACTCACTTATTGATGGTACTTCTTTGTTCATTGTTAACCACATCAGTTCCCAGATAAAGAGGCTGTGTTTTGCAGATGTAATCCCCCCTGCAAAAAACCTGACAAAGATAATGGGTTGTCAGGGAGCCAAGCAAAGAAGGTAAAATTATCTGAGGAATTGATCCAGCTCAACCAGAAAACCTTGAGAATTTGCCTTAGAAAGATACTTATGATGTTTATGTAAGTGGCCTGAGGCTAGATCAGCACTTTTCAAATGACAGGAGAGGGTAGGAAATTTAGCGGTAGCTTCATGTAGCTTGTTCACTGCAGCTGGGTGAAAGGAAGTCACTGGCATCCAGTGGGTCGAGGCTAGGGCTGCTTTTAACATCCTCTTTGGCATTGGAAGCCCACAGCAGAGAGTTGTCTGGCATAACATCTGCTGTGCCAATGCTGAGGTGCCCTGGGCTAGATCGTGTGAGAAAAAAAAGATCCACAAAGTATAGGATATTATTTGCCACCAAGAGTGGATCCAGCTGTACTTGATGACATATTTTAGCCCTGTCATCACAGGGAGCAGATGAAGAAGTAAGGTCAAATCTACCTGTAATTCTAGTGCTTGTTTAAGTCTCACTGAAATCAGTTATGGTTTACGACTCTCCTTTCTTGCTTGCAAGGCACTAGGCAAGGTGAGGCAGGGAGATATAAGGGAATAAATGGTGTTTTGCACTCTTACAGAGTTTACATGCAAAGTAGCGTGAGTGAGCAGAGCCTTGTATAGAGAATATGTTTTAGCGGCACTGAAGTATTGTGGGAACATGTCTACACCCCCATCCATGTGCATTTTCATCTTGATGTGGTGTGAAGAATAATATAGATTTGGAAAGAGTGAGTACTGGGTTTGAGTCTCCATTTTGTTCTTCAAAGGAAAGAGATAATTGTAGGAATACATGGAGAACAAACAAAATCACCTAAAATGGTTCAAACAATGCCCTGGTGCATAGTGCTCAATTAATGGTAGAAACTATTTTTTTTTTGAGAAAGTCAGTCTTTTTAGGAAGTGTATTAATTTTTCGAAAGTTTAGTTTTTTTATCTTTAGAAGGAGGTAAAATGATAGACACTTTGGAAAATAAGATGATAATGCATGCAAAGCTCCTAATAAGTGGCTGATGTACTCACATATGCTGTTTTCTTGTATCAGAATCTAGTCCGTAGACTCTGGATTCTGTTCACAGTTATGTGAAGTCTGGACTTGAATATTGACCTAGTATCCCTCATCTTCTCCATCAGTACAGGGAAGCTAGGTCTCCTCCCATGGTTTTCTTACCATATGGTTTTAAGAGGAAAGTATATGTCCTCCACAGTGGTTATAACATGATTTAAGATGAGTAATTATTACATATAAAATCAAGTTCCTGTTGTCTATTCGGGCTGCACTTATTGAGCATCTACTCTATCATAGAAATTAGGTATACATAGCAAATCAAAATGCTTCACTGGGTTCATTTTGTAGTGGACAGTGATTACTCATCCTCTGTAGTTTGATATCCATCTTCATGAGCTCTACTATATTATTTCAGTAAATACACTTGGTATGCTCCCTGCAGAAAGCCAGAGGTGGCCATGAGAAGATTCCCCAGAGAGGAGGACGTGCAAGGTCTATAGGCTGATAAAGCACAGTGAACTTGTAGAAGCCGAAGGAGAGGCCCACACCTTCAGGTCGCTGGTCTGAGTATGAGCGAACTGAGCCAGACCTCAGGAAGGAAGGGCTTCGTAGATGGTGCTGTGGAATTGAGACTTCAGCCAAGGATTATAGAAACATTTCTCTAGAGGACCAAAGAAAAGTGTTAAGTCCGGGAGAGATGTGCTCAGATTCATAATTCTGAAAGATGCCTCTCTAGATAAAAACAAGGATTGCTGAAAAGAGACCAATATAGGAGTCTGTTGTCCAGTCTGAGCAGGAGATCAAAGGGTCTAAATCAGAGTAGTGGCCAAAAATGGAGAATGGATTAGAATATGTAGTCAACAACTGATTGCATGTTATTGAGGGTGAGCTGCATAACTTAGAAATTGAAGGTGATTTCTTAGCAAATTTTGGAAGAGACTGAGCATCTGTAATCTAAAACCACAAACTCAACATGCTTCAAATTGCAACACATTTTAGTACCAATATAGTGTTATAAATGGAAAACTTTACCCTGACCTCAGGTGGCAAGTTACAACCAAAAATGCTGATTATCTAAACATGTTGTATAAAGTTATCTTCAGCTCATGTGTGTAAGGTGCATATGTTTAGACTTGGGTACCATCCTTAAAATAGCTGACTGTGTACATGAAAATGGTCCAAGATGCAAATAACTTGATGTCCCGAGAACTTCAGATAAGAAATGCTTACATCTGCACCTCTAATGGAGAGGGATGGAACAAGAGCAAACCAGGGTTGGGAGGAGGACAGATGATGAAGTCTCTGTTTGTATAAAGGAAGGACTTTAGGTGCATGCAAGCAGAGAATTTCTTTTTTTGCAAACCTGGAGAGTCTAGAAAGTAAAATTGACTTAGAGATTCAGGAATTAGGTAAAATTAAGTCGTTCGAATGGATTATATCATTGAGACAGAAAGTGAAGAGAAGGGAAAGAGGGCCCGGGGCTCTGTACCTGCTCTTCAGGGTCATGCAGAAAAAAATGTACCCCAAAAGACTCCTGAGATAATCAGAAAGGTATATGGGATGGCTGTTTGCAGGGGAAACTATTGGATCCTGATGGCTTCAGACGGTGGCTTTTTATGGAGACCACCCAGCCACTTGTTTTTATCATAGACAGTTTCCTTTTAGAAGGTCTGGAAAAACAAACGGTGTCTCAGAATTACCATCCTACCCAAGGGTGGCTTTGACAATTTAGCCCCAAGAAGTGATAGGGAGAATTCTACTTTTGTGTCACTGAGACCTTTTATCTTCACAGTCTGGTGGGAGGGTCCAGAGGCCACAGGTATGACAGATGCACTTAGCTTCCAGCCATTAATACCACTCATGCTCTCACCTACTGGGAGGGCAGTGCAGTCCTCCCGGCTGCCCCTGGTCTCCCTTCCTGGTGATGGAAATTTCCATTATTGACAGGGAAACTGCAGGCTAATGGCACAGATGAATTGTAAATTTTGACAACCTCGACAGGTAAATATTGGCTTTGCACAAACAAGTTTCTATAAATAACCCGTCTGCCGTAGAAACTCCACAGATGGCAGCAGGACTGCCCAAGCGTTGACTTTTCCCAGGATGCTCAGTGCAGAAAAGCACAGCTGTCAGCTTAGCTGCTCTTGCTGGAGCCAAGGCCCCTCTGCTGTGATGCAGCCGACTGCCCATGCCCCCCGGGACATGGCAGGCAGAGAAAGGACAGGTAGAGATCAATCATTCTGAAACCTCCCTCCAGTGCCTTCCATTCCTCGATTCCAAAGGGGTTTTTTAAAATTGTCACTTCTTCAGGTCTTACAGTCAAAGTGAGAAGTTGTCTGATCTGGGAATTTATTGGCCTCTTTTAATTAAAGTCGACCTTATTGAAAAGAAAACTAGGAGGAATGAGACATAGTCATTGTGGACTGTGCGCCATATGGCTGGATTGCTAAAAATAGTCTTTTCAAAGACTTTGAAAAGAATGTCAAGCTATTGTGTGTGGTGTGTGGTAGAAGACTTTAACCCAAGGGATGCATTGGGGTATGAAGCCCTTCATGTCTGAGAGTCATTCCAGTGAGAATATTTGCCCAGTGGCCATGTCGCTCCATCTGGAAAGCTGGGGGAAGTGTGGCAAAATAGAGAAGCATTCTGCACTTCTGTGTTAGGAGCCCCAAGCTGGAATAACACTGAGTGAAATGATCACTCTCTGAGTGAGCTTGCTAGGAGACCCACAGGCTGGTGCTAAAGTAAATACTCCTTTCGTTATTGAGGCCAGTCTCTGACTTGGGCTATATAACTCACACCTCCTTACTGTTCATTTTTTCCTTCTGATTATTTCTTTGGCTCCTTGGTCTGGAGTACTTTATCATAAGCCTCTCCAAGCCCCTTATAAAGTAGACAAGGTCCGGGGCAAGTGAGTTTTGAGATCCACATAACAGTAATAACCAGAGAATGTCCTCTACCAGTGCTGTGCAAAAATACATGGTGACCGTAAACGCTGAACATTCAGACACAGTGGACAGAATATTGAGAGCAAAGTGGTGCTAAGGACTGGAGTAGGAAAGAACCATGGACAATAGGGTAATGGTGGTGCCACGGGCAATGGGGTAATAGTGGCACCACGGACAATGGAGAAATAGTAAACCATGTTGAAGGGAGCAGGGCCCCTTGTTCCATCCTGCCCGGCTAGTTTATTATCGAAATAATCACACAGAAATTGTATTAATTAAATCACTGCCTGGCCATTAGCTCTAGCCTCCTATTTGACTAACTCTCACATATTAGTTTAACCCATCTCCATTAATGTGTATCGCCACTTGACTGTGGCTTACCGGCATGAGTCTAACTAGCATCCATCTCGGGCAGGAGAACCATGGCATCTGCCACACTGCCCTTCTTCCCAGCATTCATTTCTGTCTACTCCACCTAAGTTCTGCCCTATCAAAAGGCCAAGGCCGTTTCTTTATTCAACCAATGAAAGCAACACATAAACAGAAGAACCTCCTACACCAGAACCACGCCAAGAAGAGAGGGACAACACTGGGCATTTGAGAGCGTAGCAAGAGAACTTTTCCTCACTTTCTGAGCTCACTCCGTTTCCACTCCTGGGAAACTGCATGCACAACAATGCATGCTTTCTTGCTCTTCTGCTGGGGGTTCACTTGCTGGATGTAGCTCAATGTTCAGGGACTAGCATCATTAGCCTTTGCACCTCCTGTTTGAAAGACACATTCCTGTGCACGAGGGCCTATTCTTTCCATAAAAGCTGTGGAAATGGCATGCTATGTCCTTGTGCATCCTGACCATTTTCCACAGTGTTTGGCATCCAGCAAGTAACAGATAAATATGTGTGGGAAAGAGGTAGCTTTAGTGAGTCCTGGTTATCAGGGAATATAACTTAAATATTGAAGAAGCAACTAGAGAAGTCTTCACGTTAAAATTCAAACTTGTTATCCAACACTAGATTCAAGCAATATGCTCAGCATAGAAGAGCGGGAATCACCATCCACTAAACATGTGATAAAGACACTAACAGGAGGCCCTGGTAGCATGGTGAAAAGTGTGTGGGACTTGAAAATCAAGCCACTTTCATTATGAAGTGTGCATTCTTCAATATGAACTGCTGGACTTCGGTCAAGTTTGACTCTCTTTGACGTCTTCATTTTTATAATATAGGTAGTGATAACTGAACTCTCTAGTTTTTCAAAGCCAAGAAGTGCTATAACAGCAGAAATGCCAACAAGGAGGCAGGAACTGCAATGCCAGGCTCGAATCTCCACCTGATGTGCACCACAGAGTGAATCATAGCAAATAATGTTGTCTTTGTGTGCCCATCTTTAGATTGTGTAGCTTAGTGATAGAGCATTGCCCTGGGTTAAATCCCAAGCACAAATAATCAAGTAAACACATAAGGTAGCTGTAAATAGTTGTTAATGTGTGAAATTTTTTGAACACTATGAGTCCTGTTTCACATGTGCTTGTGACTATGTCAGGTGGCACTGAGAATGCCCTGCCTCAGCCCCTTCTTCTCCACCACAGACTATAACTCTCATTCTTCCTAAGCAGCTTCTGGATCATTTGAAAATTGTGGAACCACAAATATTATTGTGTTCATAAAGTATTATGTGCAATATTACTTTCTTCTCTAAGAGGGAACCTTGTGCTGGCTCCACACAGAGCCAAGAAGAAGCCCTTGAGGACCCAGAAGAGAGGACAAGATGAGTGACATTAGGCAGGCTAGCGGTTAATGTTTGCAGGTATAAAAATAAGTTCTTAAATTGTAGAAGAAAATGAGTGCATGATATTCTGAAAACCAAAATATTATCCGTCATTATTGAATAAGACGTGGTTGAGCTATTTAACTGAATCTCATGTACTTCAATTATTCAAGATGGTAGACAAATATTCCAGTTATTTGCTCATTCACTCTAAGTTTCATATAGAATAATTGCACTTTAGTCGTGTTCTGGGACCTAGGGTAGAAATAGGATTCTAAATCCATACAAATTGGTAAAATCAATGAATGAAAATTGGTTATACAAGCAATTAAGCAATAGTCTGCTTAGCATGAAGATCAAGATACAGATGGGAAGAGGAAAGCCATTGGCCCTGTGCTACACCCAGTACCGTAGCTAAGGCAGAGCCTACAGGAAGGGATGGGGAAGGAAGGAAGACTGAGTTTATACAACACCTTTTGTATTCACAAATAGAAGAGAAGTTTGGTGACAACCTCAGACCCTCTCATGGCAAAGAATGCACGTGATGGGATAACTGGCTTAGTTTCTGCTCCAAAAATAGAATTCCATAGTATGGGTAGTTTATAAGAAATAAAAATATATTTCTCAAAGTTTTAGAGGCTACAAAGTCCAAGAAAAAGGCAACAGCAAGTCTGGTGTCTCCTCAAGACTTAGCTTTCCTTGTCCAATATGATGCCTCTTGTTACATACAGCCTCACATGGCAGAAGGGATGCCAGGGCCAGTGGACTAGGGCACACCTCCAACTCCTTCTTGTAAATGCAAATGTCCATATAGTTACAGTGAGACTAAAAACTCCCTTAATACTATGGGAATTAAATGCAGGCAAACATAAATATTCAAAGCCTAGCAATAACTTTGGTAACTTTCTTCCATCTTCTTTGTATGCTTAGGTTCCTCTAGGCACTGCAGGTGGTTATAGTGACCCTCTGATACAGTTGAAGAAGCCAGAGCTCAAATACAGTGAGGGACAGTGGTACCCAGGGGCGCCTGAATTGGAAATCCAGGTTCTACAGGTCACATCTGTCTGGGTCCCACTGCGCTGGGCTCCATAGATGCTACTCTGAAGGCAAGGTGGTTGGTCTTGATGGTTCTGTTGCAGGAACACTCAGGAGGCTCTTGTTTTTTATCTGGTATCTACTGTGGGCCAGGTACTATCTGAGCAGGCTTCTCATTTGTCATCTTTAACCCTAATTAAATCATCCTGAACTTAGCCGATTAGTGGCCTGCTGTAATGACCACCTTTTGTCCTTTTGGCCCCTGATGTCTTCTTGTCTCCTTCCTAAGATCACTGTAATAGCTGCCGGTTTTCCTGAATTCGGCCTTCCTTTTGTCACGAAGTGATCTGTGGGCCTGGAGAGTTTTTCCACAGAAGCAAATACATTTCCTGATGGGAGAATTATATCTCTTAATTAGTGTGCAAAGCCTTGTGTGATCTATTCCTGTGGGCTGAAGCAATAGTGAACCCATCATCGAAGTGAGGGCTTCCCTCAGCCGGACAAAATCATGCCATTTGTCTCGACCTGCTTCCTGTAAATGTAAAATCTACAGTCCTCAAAGTGGCAGCAGGCTGGCATGGGGCCCAGTGCACTGGTACCCAGATGCCACCTGTGGATCCTGACTTTCCTTCTCAGGTGCTCCTAGGGGGTGCTGTCCCTCACTATCCTTCAGGTGAGTGAGAGGACCTCACCTACCATGCGCATGCTGTGTCGTAAGCTTCCTCAGAGACCAGCAGCTTCCCCCACCTGTCTCCAGAGACAAAGAACACAGTTCTGCGTCTTTCCACATGTCAAGGGTTGTCACTTGTAATTATGTCACAATTCTATTTTAAGCTTTGTTGGCATGCTCCAGTAAAATCATTTTGTTTTCTCCAGATAAAGTTGAGACGCTCTTAGAAGTAACATGCAGCCACCCTTTGCGGTAGAAGAGGATTTTCCTTCTAGCTGTCGCAGAGAGGAGGGGGCTCCATTGTGAGTCATACTCGGTGGCCTTTGCAGCTCTTTGTTCAGTGTCCAGCAGGTCATGAGCCACTGTGTAGAATCTGACTTACCAAGTGGGTGCTTTGAGATACTGTGCCTTTACAACGGAAGAAAACAGCTTCATGTAGTTGTCGTTGTGATGGGACTAGTCATTGGTTTGTGATGTCAGTGGCACATCGACCTTTGTGCCCACGTTGTTGCTTTCTGGAACCAATCGTGGTGATATCTTACTGGCATGATTGTGTCCCAAGACAGCTGGGCTGGGGTGAACAGGGAAGCTTAGCAAAAAAAATTCAACTCCTGCGCTGTGTGGTCTTAGGAAGGTTGGCTTGTCTTGATGAGCTTCGAAAGGGCTATCTATGAAAAGAGAGGCATGGGACCCTTCTTAGAGTGTTCTCACAGAATAGTAATCCAATGGAAGCTCATTTTTGATCATTTACCCAGATGTGGTCACTAGACTGACGCCAAGGGCAAATGAATTCTTCTGGATTTTAAGACTGCTGGGAAGGTTTTGGGTTTGGCTTTATGTTTTGATCAGTGTGGAGCCAGTTATCAAGGCAGCAATCTTCAAGGTGAACTGGAAAGTGAATCATTCATTTAACAGCTCTTAACCTGTTAAAGGACAAACATTTCATAAGGCCACTGTGATGCGCTAAGTTTAAGAAGTTGAATGGATATGACTTACGTATGTTGATGACATGCACAGTAAGCCTCCAGAAGAGGATGTCTCAGAAGTTCTGATCGTAATGTTCTTTCCTCCCCAATCTTCTTTCTCAGCATGTTGTAGCTTGGTATAGTGCAAACTTTCTCTGGAAAATGTAGGTTAGGAATTCTATCATAACTGCTCTCAGCGCTGACACCGGTGCTAGTACAGACATACAAGCTATGCTCAGGATGGGCGGGGTATCTAGTGAGAGAACCCTTGCCTAGAGTATGCAAGGCTGTGAATCCAGTCCGCAGCACTACTCCCCAGAACACAATCAGCAAAAGAAAAAGAGGATTGTTTTTTCCCCTTCTGACCACTTACTATATTTTAATGTACCTCTCTGCCCTTGTGCATTTATAATTTTCTACCATATAATTATGTGCATATGATAAAGAAACCCACCTTATGGGATTCCACAGTGCCTAGTACAGAACTTGGCATGAGCTGGAAACTAGGATGATGTCTAGCGACTCAGATGCATCACCTGTCAGTGAGCTTCTTGTATTTGATTTCCCATTATTATTGGTATTATTAACTCAGTATTTATTTAGCACCGTTGTGCTAGTCATTTTGAATTATTAGTCCATCCACAATAATGCTTTGAAGTAGGTATTCCTTCTCCTAGCTTTCTAAGGAAACAGAGACATTATCAAACTAAAATAATAGCTTGCTAAGTATTCCAAACTGGCATTGATTCACCCAGCTCCCCATGAAATCAAGAAATTATGCTCCTCCGGATAAAGGAACATAAATATAATCCCTAATTGTGGCCTCAGAGGAACTCGAAGAAGAACTTTTCTGTTCTTCACAAGTCTCACTGTAGTCAGTACTCGAAGCCACACAACAATCATTTCTCCCAGGTGGTCTGGTTGTGAACCGCTTTCCTGGGCCTGTTTGTCTAAGGTTGTTTCACCAGATCTAACGACTGTGACTCTGAACCCTTGTTAAGCTTGGGTTAATTACCAATTTAGGCAGTGTTCTTGTTTAGAAAGTCTCTCCAGGGAGCACAGCCTCCGAACTGGGAGATGATTTTCTGTTTGTTCTCGACTTGCCCAGCTGCTGATGAGGTTGCAAGGATGCCAACAACATATGCCACTCCAGATTCTTCCCATTTACAGAGGCTTGATGGTCCACACTTGTGATTCTTTCTGTAACCATCCTAGAATCAAGAAGTGAAGCCAGCTAGTGTTATTGGGCACACGTCAGCTCTAAGGATAGGGTGGGCAGTGAAGACATTTACTATTTTGATTCTTGTTCCTAGTTTTCTCCTGGTTGAAAACGTAGCATAGTGGCGAGTGAAACATGAATTTTGAGCTATTGCTAAGTCAGATACCACGGGCCAGCCATTTGGTTCTCCAGGCTCCAGGTCTCAGAAACAGCAAAGTTAGAATAGTGAATTCTTGCTACACTGTCTTTCTTGGGTGTGTTCTGAGAGTGCAGAGATCTCCTGTGAGGGATGGAGTCCCTACATTCTAAATACACACGGGGCTCTCTGCATGATGGTGTAGGGCTGCCAAGATGTTTCGCTTACCACCTCACCCCAAAATGTCCAGAAAATGGAGCTTTTCATGTGTGAGTGAAATCAAACCAGAATAGAAGTTGGATATAGGGGCCGCTCTGTAGACGTTATCAACAGCGAAACAGCCTTCAGGAATTCCTGCCTGAGGTGTGTCAAAATATACACTTATATTCCTAAGAAGATGATTTGTGGCTTTTCTATATTTCATGACATAGATAAATAATTGCATGTTTGCATCCCTAAAATGTCTGTGATATTTTGACTCAGAATTTTTATAAGTAACGTCTCTGAACTAAACAATTAAGCATTGTCCTAGTTTGCTGCTGTATGATAAACATAATGACTGAAAGCAGCTGAATGAGGAAAGGATTTATTTTTTGTTACATCTTAGAGCCTGCCATGAAGGGAAGTCAGGTCAGGAACTGAAGCAGAGATCATGAATGAGAACATATTCCTGGCTTCCACTCCATGGCTTCCTCAACCTGCTTTCTTATGTGGACTAGGATCACCTGCTCAGCTGTAGCACCACCCACAATAGGTTCAGCCCTCTAACATCAATTATTAATCAAAAATATGCCCCATCCACATTTGACCACAGTCCAGTCTGATGGAAGCATTTTTTTTTCCATAGAGGTTCTCTCTTCCCCAACGATTCTGGTTGTGTCAAAGAGACAGAAACTGATCAGCACAGGAATCCTCTCTCTCATGGAACTTGCCACTCTTGACTGCAGGCATAAAATGTGGCACTTGCCTATTCAAGAACAGTACCTGAAATGAAGTAACTGCGGGAGAGTCCGTTCATTTTAGTCCTGCAGCTCATTAGTCAGAAAGCTGACCAACATTCTTGGTCTGCTTTTTCTTGCTATAACACTTGGCAAGAAAGAATTTGGGACCATCACACTCCTAGAGGCTGGGAAGCCCAAAGCAGATGCCACATTATCTTATAACACATTAGGAATCAGAAAACGAGATAGCTCATTACAACCTACTCTCAAAGTAGCTACTGCAGGACTTGAAGTGAGACCACATACATGGAAGGGTTTAATCCCTGGAAACCTAACTACCCCTCAAGGCACTCCCAACTACTAAAATCATTTGATTTTCAGCACAAGTTTTAAAGGGAACAAACAATATTCAACACAGAACAATGGTCGTGGATTGTGACGTCTTTAAATAACTGGTTTGAATGCAAAGTACATAAGCATATACATTCAGTCACAAGGTTGTTGTTTGTTTGTTTAGTGGAGCCAAGACATTTCTTAGGTTTCCTAATTATTGTTTGTAAATTTTATCAAACTTTGCTTAAAATGGCATGTGTTATTTCCAGTTTAGGAGATTTTCTTTCTTTCCTTCCTTCTCTCTCTCTTCCTCCCTCCCTCCTTCTCTCCCTCTTTCCCCTCCCTCCCTCCCTTCCTTTCTTTCATGAAATCCAGTGTTTAGAACATTTCCAGCACAGTCTAGATACTGAATCTTCTAATTGTCTGTGATTGACCCACCTATTGCTGGTTCAGTCACGGTTTTGGTTTGGTTTCTGCAGCTTGTTTCCCTCTCGCCTTTGACGGCATGCAAGCTCATCCAAGTAAGAGCTTTTCCCTTTCATATTCATATTCCCTCGTTGTATATAACATGCAATCAAAGTTACATAATTACAACAACAAGTGTAACTGTCAGAATCCTGTTTGACAACCGACACTCCTAAGAATCACATCACAGCTGGCGGGAGCAGAAGTGTGGGACACTCCCGAAGCTTGACGTTCGCTTGGAGTGTCAGCTTGGGCATCAAGCGACACATTTTACAGAAAGAACTGTGTCTGTTTCTTACTCAAGCAAGTCAGCTAAATTACCAGAATTCCTCCTGCATTCTTGAATGCGGTGATAGGCACCCATTATTTGTGTCCCTTAAGAAAGTATTTCCCAGCTTGGATTCCATGGAACCCTAAGAGTGCCTCAGAGAACAACAGGTGTGCATCTAATCAGCTCCCGCAGCAGAGAGTAACACCATGATCGGAAGGAGCTGTGTTTAGCTGCAGAAAGGGTACTTAGACGATGAGTGTTTTAAACAATGCACACAGCGTGTACTGGAGAGGAAATCTTGGACCCCTTAGCAGTCTGGCACAAAATTGCCGCTGGTAGGACACCTGGTAGCAGTTTTAAATATGTCTATAAAGACACACAGTTTAAATTGTCTGCTTGGCACCCGGTTTCATTCCATTGTTTCTGAGTTGGCACTTGGGGTAGTTTTCTAGGACTGCTGTGACGGAGTACCAGGGGGGTGAAGGATGGGGATGAGGGAGGTGGCTTAAAATAACAGGTGGCTTACCATGCATCATTGCACAGTCTGGAAGCTAGAAGTGTAAAGTCACAGAGCCTGCAAGGCCACAGGGCCTCTGCACCCTACCAGGAAGTCTTTCCTGGCCTTTTGGGAACTTTCGATGAATTGTTAGCAGCCTTTGGCAGTCCTTGATCTTGATCGTGCTGGGGCCGAGGATCAGAATTGCATTAAAAACCCAACACTTTAACACCTTGTATGAGTAGAGTAACATTCTGCAAAAGAGACACATGACTCCTAGACCCCGGCACCTTGAATGTGACACTGTTTTTAAAATACTCAGCAGACTTCATCTTCACCACTCACATCTGCAGTGACCAGTTCTGCTCCCTGGCCTCAGAACTTTCAAGTCCTCAAGACTTCTACTGAATGATGCTAACGTTTGTAATGCCAGAGTCTGGGAAGAACCTTAGTACATTTCCTGGAGGACCCCGCAGCTGAGGCCAGGTCACGAAGGCCAGAAAAAGAAACTTTAGTTGAGAAGAAGAAACTTCCTGTTGTTTGCTTTTTGCTCAGTCCTATGCTAAACACACACAGCCTGCTATTCATCGTTAATTTTTCATTCACCAAAATCACAACAGGTGTAATTGTCATGTCGTGTGCCTCCATTTACAACTAACAGAAAATACGTGGTCTGTAACTAGAAAAAAAAATACGTTTGCTAATTAAGCAGAAGCCAAAAATAGGATGGACTTGGGTGTTAATACAATCTTGGGTAGACTTCAGTACTGCTGTGATTCAGGGCCTGCAGCTCTCACACCCTTGCTGCAGATTTATCACCCAGCTGCTAGGAAGTAGTGGTAGCAGTGTGGGGCAGTTCCATACCACCCCTCCCCCACACGATGGGCTACCTCAGGACCCAGAAGGAGCAAGAACTTTCATGGCATCACCCAGTCAACCCTCACGTCTTCTTCGCCTAGATTAGTGCACACTCGCACATCAAACACAAATGCCATCAAAGGAAAAGGAACCGGTAGACCAGTTCAGTCTACATCTAGATGGCAGATGGGGGTTGGAGGGTTGGCACGGCTCTGATTCCAGGACTTAAGTGTTCTCCAAGAAAGGAAGAGGGCCAGTCACCAGCAGCAGCAGCAGTGCTCAGCGTACAGATGAAATCCATGAGATTCCGGGAACCAGCCACATCTTTGCAAAAGCATGTGGCTCCTAAGTGTCCTCTGACATTCACAGAGATGTCTTTTGACTTTTTTTTCTTCTGTGTGTTGCCACCTCATCCTGTACTAGAATGACCAGTCACTTCAAATGACCGGGGCGGTGGTTTCACAATTACAGCTTATTAGAGACTTGATCATCCAAACCCTTGGTTGTGTTTCCCAACAAGATCGCAGTGTGAAATGCAGAATCACTGAGGATGAGAAAGAATTATGAAGATGCCCCTGCCTGGAGGATCTCTCCCTAGCATGGACAGTTCCCAGAGAACCATGGGACCATTTGCTCAAGACATCAGATAGGCTGGCACTCCAGGAGAGGTGGCATGAAGAAAGAGGGGCTCTCCTTGGGACGTTTGGATCTGAGAGGAGTAACTGCAACTCCTGAGGCAGGATATGCAGCAGCTGAGTGCTGTGTAAGGTCCTCCAGAGCAAGGCTGGGCTCCTCAGAATGGAGCCTGTGCAGCGTGCCTACCCTCACACCTTCACACCCAACGTGAAAGAGGGGGCAAGGCTCCCCCAGCTCACACCTAGAGCACAGCCTGGCTTTTGGCTCCAAGAAGAGTTAAATTTTTTCCAGGTGCTTCCTTTAGAATTTCTTTGGCCCTTGGCTATCTGAGGCATTTTCTGGTAACCACTAGAGGAGGATTGCAAAACCCACAAGGTTTTCAAGGACGTTCCCTTTTATGGGTTTCTACTCTCTTAAGAAGATGAAGGAAAGGAGGGAAGGAAGGAGGGAGGGAGGGGGGAAGGAGGGAGGAAAGAATATAGGAAGGAAAGAAGGAAGGACCATAGGAAAGAAGGAAGAAAGGAAGGAGGGAAGGATCAATCTTGCCTATTACTAGCCCTCAAACTAATTGTTTTTTTCAATCTCCCAGTCATCAAAGGTTTATGTTTTCATTTCCATTTCAATCATTTCAGTTATTTACATCTTAAGCAGAAAGAAACCTGATTTTATCACCTTCCAAAGGGCCAGAAATAAACAGCTCTGAGCCCTCCCAGGCATGACTAACAGTTTCCACTTGCCTTGGAAGGCCAGATACAGTGTCAGATGAGTACAAGAGAGTGAAATCAAGGGTGGACACTATCAACTCTCATGTCCTTCCTGACCTGCAGGGCTTCTGAATCCAAGACAAAGGTTTTCATTCTCCCAAAGCCCCTCCCCAGTCACTCCTGAGCCTCTTCAGAAAGTGCTCCCAGCCTCATCCCAGCCTAGTTCTCGGCTTGCATGGAAGGAAGCCTGCTGTTTTGGACTCCCCTTGGCCTTGACCTTCTTGGGCTCCTTGGCCTGTTTGCCCAATTTCTCTGAAACCTTGATCACCCAGCCTACTGCAGTGCTCTGCATGGCCTCAGGGACTGACCTAACGGAGGTGCTGAGGGGATGAAGAAAGGATAGAGACACATACAGAAAAGCCGGGGCTCAGTGAATGGTGCTTCTGATTGAGGGCACCAACTTCTGCAGCAGCATAGAACCTTAGTGTGTTTATTGTATACGTCTGAATTGAGGAGAGGTGGATTTATTATATACGGCTGAACAAGGAGGCTAGTTTAGCTAATCTCTGTAGGATGTCTCTCTGTAAGGGAACAGTCTCAGGCTACAGTCTTCCTGGAGGAGGAGGAAGCTGAGGTTGATAGTTTCTACATACACTGTTAACATATGTACTGAGATCACAGTAAGGCTTCATAAGCTCTCTGGGCCACTCTCATGGGTCTGAGGCGTTGAGGTCCCGGACACGGCTATGCTCAAAAACACACCCACTCAGGACTTCATCAGTTCTGCACATTCTAGACTTGGGCTTGTGCTCAGCCATACATTTCCAGGTTTTAGTACAATTTCCAATTATGCTAAACTTCATTTACAGAAGGTTCTTTTCAACTTTCAACCCACCCAAAGCCACTGGGATCCTGCCAGCACAACTATCATCCAATTCATGCCAAACCTTTCCACTGCCAAGCCCTATCTTTGAGGAAAAAGGGGAAAGTTCGTAAATGTCAGAGATCAAAGCTTCGAAAGTGAGGTGTTGCCATTCTGATGGAAGGGACAAAGAAGTCCTGCCCCTTGGTCCTCTGCGGTCTCAGCTCACATCACCTCTTTGGAATCCTTCTGCCTCTTTCTAATGCCATGACAAGGCACAGACTTGAAATCCTGTGGATGCGCCCATAAGACTAGAATGCCCAGCTGTTCCTGCTTTCTGTTCTCTGACCCCTGCCGCTCTGCTAAAGACCCCAGGCCCCTGGGTTTTGCCACATGTCCAGAAGAGCCTGTTCCCACAGAGCCTTCTTCCCCTCTGCCAGAGACTGTTGTCTTTAGCTCTTTTCTCTGGCCCCAGACACATGTCCACCAGAGGCCTCTCATTAGAGCACCCCAACACAAAGGGCTTTTACACCTCACCTGTAAAATAAATCTCATGTAATTGAGATTTCGTAGCTCATTTCTCACTAGGAAGCTTGGCAGAGACCCCCTCACTCAAGCACTAAGAGAAGAGGGTAGACCTAGAGCCTCCGCAAAGCTTCACCGAGGAAATATCATTGACTTTCTAGGAGAAAGTAACCTGTCCTTCCAATCCATACATGGGCCAAAGGCTTTGTTGTCTGCAATGAGTATTAATTATCAATTTGACATTAAAAATTACTGTGGAGACAAAGCCTCTGGATGTGTCTGTAAAGAACTTTCTAGATTGAGCTAACTGAGGTGGGGAGATCTTCCTAAGTGTGGATGTTTCCATTCTATGAGCTAGAATGCTGGAATGGAACTAACCACTCCCAATTACCCTTGTGCTTCCTACTGCAGGTGCAGGGTGACTGTCTCAGGCTCCCTCTCCCATGATTTCCCCCTAAGGTGAGCTCTCCACAGAGTGAGCGCAAAATAACTTTTCTTTATTTAAGCTGTTTTTGTCACACCAGGCGGTTACGGCATACACCTTTAATATCAGTACTCGGGAGGCAGAGGCAGGTGGATCTCTGCCACGCACAATGCCTGTCTGCACTCTATGCGCTACCATACAGTTTGCGAGCTTCAGGCAAGGGGCTGGAGGTTGAAACATACAAAGACTCACAGAGAGACAGAGATACAGACCTCCACTCACTGGTAAGAAACCCTTTATTCAATAACACCACGGAGGCTTCTATACCCGACACAGTCAGGTGGGCCAACAAGTGAAAACCTTATCCTCTGATCCTCAAGACAAGGCTACATGTGCTCGTGAAGCAGAGATGGTAAACAACTTTGACACAGCTTTCAGTAACTCAAATCAGAAGGAAAGTAAAGATCACTAGCAAGGAAGAGCAGCTGGAGGCCAGGACTCCAATTGTACCCAACAGATCTCTGTGAGTTCAAGGCCAGCCTGGTCTATAAAAGTTAGTTCCAGGACAGGCTCTGAAGCTGTCTCAAAAAGCCAAAAAAAAAAAAAAGAATAGGGTATCTTTGGGAAGTCCATTGTCACACTGTACAAAGAATAGTAGTGCGAGGTGGTGATCCCTCTACTTGGGAGGTAGAGGAAGGCAGATAAGGAGGTGAAGGTCATCTGTTGTTACTAATAAATTTGAAGTCTACCTTAGCTACATATAGCCCTGTCTCATAAATAAAACAGGAAGGGAAAGAAAGTCTATGGAATTGTTAATTGTCATATTTAAGTCTTGAAGGTAGTTACTGTAGAGAACAGTTGTTCCGGGTTCTTAGCCTGTTGTTCAAAGTGGGAGAAACAGAAGCAGGGAAGTAAAGCACAAAGAACTTTTACTAGGAGCGAAGAGAAAGCACAAGTTTTGGACACACTGCCAGGTGAGGCAGCAGACGACATGAGTGAAAGAGCACACAAAGGCCCCAGTTATTGTCTGAGGATCTCCTTTTATGGGGTTCAAGAGAAGGGGAACTGGTTGCTGACTGGCTCTTCGGTTGACAGGTTTGGGTTATATAACCTGTCCTCTACTGTAGTGTCCTTTCCCATGATGCATCTGATTTAATCAAATGTATATCCAATTATGCATAGGCATAAGATTGTAGATGAGATCCTACCTAAAAATTCACTCAGGACATGTACCCTAGACCAGTCCTGACTTGATCAGCCTATCTCCCTTGGTGTCAGGATGTGTTCCAGAACATTTCTGAGTAGAATCGGAGCTTTAAAAGGGAGAAGTAACTTAACCCCATTGTTTAAAGCTGGGATATATGCAGCCTAATGCAGGTCCCAGGATTTCAGGTGTTGTTAGGAAAGCTGTGTGTTACTACTCAAGCCAAAGGAAGCCTTATGCTTGCTTGTGTTGTAAGCAGGGTTGGAATACAGTCTTTCCTAGTCTGAACTCTGAAGTCCTGTACTCTTCGCTGGTAGGGATCAGTGAATAATAGATCTATTTTATCTTTGTATGTTCTGGTACTGCATTGAAGCAGGAGTTAACTGAGGAAAAGGATACTTTGACATCTCAAACACTGTAGTCCTGGTGTCTGCAAAGAATGGGGTAAAACTGATTCTTTGGGACAATTGAGCCTTGAGAGGAGCAGCAGCCTGGGGAGGCTTTTCTTTAACTACAGTTTCAGATGCTGAAGCAGGCATTTCTTTCTTGTTCGTTGTCACGGATGAGTGGATCAGGTATTTCCCATTTGTCGGCTGCATCAACAACCTTCTGTAAACCTTCTGCAAACTTTTCTGTGCTACGCACTGAGCATGAACTCTTGGTGTTGAATGGAACACTGAGGGTGTTTCTAGCCTGACACATGAGGCTGAAGAGATTCCAAGGGTTCCTTCCCTCAGAGACACCTAAGAGACTATAAGATGTAAGAGCAGAGAAGATTGCTTGGCTCTCTGTGCCTCTTCTCACATGGCTCTCAGTCTGCCCTCTCCACCTAACAGAAACAGCCTTGGAGTTGGGGTGATGGCTCAGTTCACAAAGTGCCTGTTCTGTAAGCTTGAGGGCTTGAGTTCAGATCCTCAAAAACCACATAAAAAGCTAGCCTTAGCAGTGTATGAATTTAGCCCCAGAGATGGGTGGGGAAAACAGACAGATCCCTGAAGTTCTTTGTTCAGCTATTCTAGCTGAATGTTTGAGCCTCAGGTTCAGTGAGAGACTGTTTCAAAAACCAAAGGTGTAGTTGGAGGCTGCTTGTTCATTCCCCAGCTGCCCAGACCCAAAATAATCACACTGAAACTATATTAATTGCAACACTGCTTGGTCAATGACTCTAGCGTATCCCTAACTAGCTCTTACATCTTAAATTAACCCATTTCTATTAAATTGTGTATCGCCATGTGGTTGTGACATACTGGTAAGGTTCTGTCTAGCATCAGGCATCTGTCTCCTGCTGTGGCTACATGGCTTTTCTTTGACTCTGCCTACTCTCCTCCTCTATCTCCTTGGAATTCCCACCTTGCCCTATTCTGTGCTCCAATAGGCCCAAAGCAGCTTCTTTATTAACCAAAGGTATTCACAGCATACAGAGGGGAATGTCACATCACAAAAGTGAAGGGCAATCTAGGAAAGACATCTAATATCAACTTCTGTTCTTGAAACCCACATAGACACATGTGTACATGCACTAGCAAGTACATGCAACACATGCAGTACACCTCACAAAGAAACGTAGCCATGCTTCACCTGACTCTTCCTTGATGTCTACCACCACCTCTGTTAGAGGAAACAATAATTAGCTTTGAATTAGTGACTTTTGTATTCCTGATGTTTCTGCATTTCAAGATTCCCAACTAAAGGCAAATACATTTCAATCCTTGCACACTTTTTGTACTCCATCTATGAAACCAGAAGCGATGAAGGGTTCTTAGCACATGCTCCCTCTTGCTAATTGACTTCCAATTCTGGGATAATTTTAATTTGTATCCCAGTTAATCAAAGAACAGAGCAAGGGTGGAAAATAGGGAAGTAATGAAAACTAATACTACATTATCTAAACCTAATCCCTTTGCTGATCAAGTGCGATGGGAAAACCAGATTCTTAAATCCATTCTCACCACTTTCAAAGAACATCAGAGACAAAGTGAGCCTGACCCAATGGAGCTCGGCTGGTGATTCTTCACAGGTCTGGTAGTTCCCTACAAGTCCTCATCATGAACGGTTTCTTTTTTACATAGGAAAAAAGGGCTCTGACTTTTTTCTTTTTTCTTTTTCTGTTTCCCTCACTGGAAAACATGGAAATTGCATACCTGACCTGGTTGATTTGATAAACTTGCTCATTGAAGGGGAAGAATCCAGTTAAGTTTATTTTTTTAAAAAATCAGTGAGGTGTTTCTAAATACAGAGCATTAAAAAATGCTTTGCCTGAGCCTGCTCTGTGGAGAGCTTTCTCCTGTCTTCTGGGATATGTCAGTGCCTTCTCTATGGGCTGTGAGGAGCAATGCCCTGGAGCACAGGAGCAAGCACAGCACAGCATGTGACTGGGAGACTTCCTGCTAAATGCAGCTCAGCGAATTATGGGCATAGATGATTTTAATGACAGCCTAAGAGAAATAAACCTTCAAAGGTTGGGAAATCTCAGCTTTCACTTGGGGGAAATTACATGAAGCCAGACACTGTACTCTTTTCATCTTAAAATGACAACTCCTAAAATATGACAATATATGCATGTGGGATAAAATTCACCAAATCTGTAATTCTAAAAAAAATATAGATTTTGAATTATTCTCACATTGGTCCATTACTGATTTTATTAACATAACTGCCTTGAGCCTCAAAGAGCTACCTTAGAGTTTCTAGACATACCCAGTGGGCATTGCTATTCTCCAGTCAATGGTAGGTGGCCCTGGGGCTGGACAATTCTGAACAGTAAGTTAGTTCAGTTGTACTATATGAAAAGAGAACTTAGGACTGCTCAGCAGTGGCTGCTTCCCTCATCTCTTTGCTGTGAGATGCTCAGATCTCCTCACAGCAGGGATGCTACCTAAATGAGCAATATAATAACATGATTCGGGCCCTTGTGGGGATGCATTATTTCATTAGGCCACTTGTATCTCTTAGAGCAGCAAACTGTTCATTTTCTCAATCACTCCCAAAGGGTGTACAAGGCTGATGAACCTCCTTATTTACACTTTGGGCACAAATCATTGGCCAGAAAAGCTCTGACCCAAATCCAGAGAACTAACCCAGGAGCTTCATTGCTAACTGTATGAAAGCTAGCCTGTGAAAATCATCACAACTGATCTGAGCATCACACACTTTAATATTTCATGTTCCTGTGCATGTTGCCAGCAGTGTTGATATTATTCTTGTATAACAACTCTCAAGACTTTGAAAAATAATCACCTGTTGCTTGAACAGTAATTGTTCATTTATTCAACAAGTGTTTTGGGAGATGAACATCCTGGAATGGATCATGCTGAACATGAAGAGGTAGGACCTTTATGGTTCTTAGAGGATTTTCCATATGATGCTGAGAGTCCTGGTAGAGTTGTCCATTAGTAAGTTATAGGATCATTTTAATTCTACCATAGAGTTTATGCTCAGTGTCTTGACATGCAGTCATCTGCTCAGACCCAGGAAAGCAGAAGGAATAGCTCCAGGAGTAGCTCCGGGTACCTAAGAGGAAGGGGCAACACCACACCATCCCTTTCATTCACACATGAAGGGGTATGAAGCCAGGCCCTAACCCTGCATGGATGAGGAGTGCAGGACTAGTGGTGTGACCAGCCACAAGAGTCTGGAAATGAACTGAGCTTGCAGGAGTCCTCAACCCAGTCTGCAGTTTCCCCAGTGAGACAGTGGCAAAGCTTTAATACCTCCTGTCTCTATTCTGGGCTCCCTGTCTGCTCCTAGCACACCTTGAGTGAAACTCTTAACCTTTATGTTTTTTTTCAAATACCCCACTTGGGTACATACAGCCTTTAACTCAGTGGCTGGCTAAAGCAAGTGTTTGTAGATGTAAGCTGTCCACGGCAGACATGCTTATGCTGTTCTCGGTTGCCCCTATTCTGAGTCAGCTCGATCATCCCTGTGTGTGCATAAGTGTGTGTATGCTTTGAAGCATTCAGAAAAGTTCCTTTTCACACTCCATCTGGAAGAGAAAGGTTCCTCCTTTCCCTGCGGCCTGTCTGATTCCCCGGGGCATTTCCAAGCAGACTCTATAGGTGGAATCCCTAGCTTCATTTCAAACTATAGTTAATATTTCCAGTCTGGACTGTGAAGACTGGTCAGAACGCTGCCTGTCTGGCTGCTTGGGGGTGACTGTTAGTCACCCAGCAGCAGTAAATCAACAGGACTGGGTATAGATGTCAACTTTCACTGTTGGTGGCAGAATGTTGTTGCCTCTGGCTTCTCTTGTCAGTGCCTCCTGGATGGCTGGTAAGAGAAGATGGCATATTATACCATCCTTATCAGATGCTAGCTTTTCAGCCATCTAATGCCGTCCTCGCATTGCTGATGTTACTGTAATTGCCTTTTACACCAGACGGTTCCTGTTGACTTAAAGTCTTATTGATTGAGTGAGGGAAGGACAAGCCTTGCTGTCAGAGCCCTGCCTTGTCCGCAGGCAAGGAGTTGGGAGGAAATTCAGAAGGTCGCGCACTGATGCTGTTCTGAGGTAGCAGTGAAGTTGTTCTAGGCAGCCAGCTCCCAGTTAATAGGTGTGGGTGGCATATCCAAGTATTCTATGGCCCAACACATCTGACATATACATGTGAATCAAGAATCCTGAGCTTGGTAGTTTGTGACTCTCCAGTGTTCCCTTGATGTCCCCTCTTGCTCACTAAGCCTCCCGAGCTCCTCTTGAGTGAGCACTGCACCAGCATTAAAGAGCTCCAGTTCCTACTCCGCCGCTCACCTGCCACTTTGCCCTCAGTTTTCCCGCATCTGTGGTGGGGGAGTAGTGACAGTGACTAGGGTTTTGAGATGTTTGGGTGAACTGAGCTCTAGAAACCTGAGAAGCACTGTTAGAACACAGTGTATGTTGTCAGTAGAAGCATCCTACTGGCTTGTGTTAAACTCTAGGGCTGCTCATCTTTTTAAATGACGCTAGGTATCTGTCCTCAGCTCCTGTACAATCTAGACTTTTCAGGGGTGATTGATGTTCATTTTAAAGTAAGTTACGGGATTTTAATTTTCCTTTAGCACATATGGAATGAAGGCATAATTTATTGTAAAAATAAGCATACACTAAATGATGAGACTCCATTGCATTGTGAATTACTGCACTAATTTCATTATAAATACAGAAATAAAAATTATAAGAGAAAATAGGAAATTTAGCCTTATTCTTGAGAGCCACAAGGGCAGGTCTTGGTTGTTGGCAGTGAGTGGGTGGGCTGGTAGCCCTGGTATCAGACCATGGAGAGCTGACATGAAGGTGTCCTGGAGCATCCAGAAAGCAACACATAACTGCCACCCTGCTCTGTAGAGGAGAAGGGGAAAGACTCAGCAACCGAAAGCTCAGGTACAATCTAAGCAAGTTCTGCGGGTAAGAATGGTAAAACCTGGGACTCCGACCGCAGTGTTGTGTGCTTGCCTTCCCTGTGGTGCGCAGCATCTGTGTAGAAGGCTGCTCGACCCCAATGCTAACCCTGACATCACTGCACACACACAGGTGTGCTCTGTAGAGAAATGGCAGTCCAGAAAGGCCTGTGCCCCAGTCCTGTCACCTTTTGTGACCTTGTGTGAATCAAGCAGAATCAGTCCCATTCTTCGTGTCATTTGTCCTGAGCACAGGGGCTTGAATAGAGAAGGGAAAACGGACTCTGCATCCAGAAGCTGGAGTTCCTCCCTCCCTCCCTCCCTCTCTCCCTCCCTCCCTCTCTCCCTCCCTCCCTCCCTCCCTCCCTCCCTCCCTCCCTCCACCTCTTTTCCTTGGGCAGCTGGGATCTCTCTTATGTAACATTCTCAGGAAAAGGAGGACAGGAAGGTAAAAATATTACCCCACAGTCAGGTTCTGGAAAGGGAAGACTGAAGATGAAGGGGACCCAAGAAGAAGTTGAAAGCAATGGGTCAAGCCTGTAGTGGAGATGGGTTCCCCTGGTGTTTGTCGGTGCTGGGACTTCCTGGCCACTGCTGGGGCTGCACTCAGATGAAGAGCCTTAGGAAGGGTCTGAAGGGGAGACACCTCCATCACCATTGCTCAGTGTTTAATTTTCCTGAGACTGTCATTAAATACATTTGGTTGCATCCTAGCAGCCTTCATAGACAGTTGTTAGAAGAAAATTACCAGTAGGTGATTTGTCTGAGGTAATCACCAGGCTAGTTCTGGGTTCTTAATGCCATTTGGACCTTTTGCTTTTTTAAAAAAAAAATGCTTGTTAGAAAATTCATTTTCTAGCCTATCTTTAGAAATCACCTGGAAGGGTCAGAGAAAAAAAAAAAGAAAAAGAAAGGATCAAACGCTGAGCTTTCAAGTCTAGCACTGGGTCCCTGAAGGATTGAAATGAGGTGGGGGTAACCTTGGAACCAAATGTGAGGGATGGAAAGATGAGCTGGGAGCCACCGCTCATGAGGAAGAGAGCCTTCACTGGAAGTTTCTGCCATTTCATGCTGAGAATAGCCTCCTTTTATAAATTAAAGTTTTATCTTTTGTGCAGCAGCTAGCCTCGGGGGTGGGGACAGGCGGAGGGATGGTGGATCTGAGGCTGAACTATGTATAGATTGCAGGGCTTTGGTTTCCCAGACTCTGGAAACCTTCAAGCACTCCGAGAGTCACGAAGAAATGATCGCTCTGTTTGTTCCTTGAAGTATAAAAATGGTTTTATTTTTAGACATGACTGTGTTTTTATAATCCACTGACAGTTGTCTTCAGAGGCAGCCAGGGGAGGGAGACTAGTGCAGCCAGGGGTGGGCACAGGCAGGGACTTCCTAAGACATCAAGGTTCTCAGCCTCATCACCCTTGACATGGGGGGCTGACACTCCGGGGTGGGGGGCTGCTTGTGCATCATGTGATGTGAAACAGCATTTCTTACCTCTGCCAGCTAAATTCTAATAGCACCCCACTTTCAGGTAGGAGGAACCACATACTTTCAAGTGTCCCCTGGGGGCAGAATTGGCCCTAGGTGAAACACCTGTCCTAAATTCAAAGTCATTTGGTCACTGATGTTCTACCCGCGCACAGCATAGTGGACCTTTTCTGCAGTTCCTGCCTTGCTTTCCTTCTGGTGCCAGCTGTGCCTTCATGCACTGGTGTCTCTCTTGTCCTCTTCCCTTCCAGTCTCCTGTGCCCCCTCTCCTCCCCTTCCCTGTCTTCTGCGGGCCTCCAGCACAAGGAAAGAATTCTCCCTTCCTTCCACCCCCATGCAAGCGTTGTGTGCACTGATCTGTCAGGAAGTGTTTGCATTGTATTTACTAACTGTATTCCCGTTAAATGAAAGTTGGCCAAATGTGCTGCTTCAGTTGTAGAAACATATTTCCATTCAGTGTGTTCTGCTGGCTTTGTTTATGTGTGCATTCAAAGATGGGTCCCAGAGGCTACGTTCATCTTCAGGCCGCTGTGGTTCTAGTCTGTGATTTGTTATTTTTGTTCATTTATTCTTTGACAATTTCATATATGGGTGTAATGCATTCTGATCACGGTCACCCTCACATACACATGGCACACATACCTTCTCTTCTCTTTCCCACTCTCCTTTCAACGGGTCCCTGCCAGTTTTGTGCCCTTTAGTTTTGTTGTTGTTTGTGTGGCCCCCCCGGGTTTAACCAGGCCTTTTGAGTAGGCATGGGTATAGAGCTAGTTGTACACATCTGACCACAGGTTTGCTGTTTCAGATACTCCCCTTCCCAACATTTGGACTCCTAGGAGAGCAGAGAGACATGGCTTGCTGGTAGGAGTACGCTTATCACATAGTGTACCAGACTATGGCTGTGCAAGTCTACCCCCACTTCCCGTCAATATTTCTACAAAGAAGAGAGACTATTTTCTTAGGAAAGTGATGGAGGTGGGTCATCTTTCTATCTGTTGTTTCATTGGTTAAGTAATAAAGAAACTGCCTTGGCCCCTTTAATAGGACAGAAAATTAGGTAGGCGGAGTAGACAGAACAAAATGCTGGGAGAAAGAAGCCGAGTAAGGAGTCGCCATGATTCTCCCACTCCAGACAGACGCAGGTTAAGATTCTCCCTGGTAAGCCAGCTCGTGGGGCTACACAGAATATTAGAAATGGGTTAGATCAATATGTAAGAGCTAGCCAATAAGAGGCTGGAACTAATGGGCCAGGCAGTGTTTAAAAGAATACAGTTTCCATGTAATTATTTCGGGTAAAGCTAGCCGGGTGGCGATGGGAAGCAGCCCCGCTGCTCTTATTACAACAGGAAAGGCAAAATAAGGAATGAAGTCAAGGCCAGTACTGGGATCTAAATTTAGAATTTAGAAGTAGAATCCGCCTGGAACCAGAAATATTTATCAGAGCAATATCCTAACGCACAGCTCTAGGGATGACAGCATAAGTCCTTGCTGGGAGCCACTGAGTGTTCCTCCTTGCCTGGGTTGCGAGGCCCGAGCTTGATTCATAGGCTTGTCGTATGCTTCCCTTGAGGGCCTGTTCCTCACAGACAGATGTGGGGGCAACCACTTCGATTTCCAGACTTACCAGGCTCTTTCTCACCTTTAGCTGGAGAGTCCCACTCTTCCCCTCTGCCTGGCAAATTCCTACTTACTCTTAGCCTGCTTTACACATCTTTTTTGGGTGCTGCCTCTGGGCCCAGTGCTGATGCTATACTGCTGCGTCTCATGACTTGCTGGAATTGCTTGTTGCTCTTCTTCTAGGAACTTCTCATCTGGGCACAGAGTAGCTGTTCTCTGCCTCGAGAAGTGGACTGGGGCATGATCCCAGGGTCACAGAAGTAACTCACATTTGCTATTTAGAAAAGACTTTCCCTGATTCTCAGAGACCTCTGTCCAGTCCCAAGTCCCTATGAGGCTCTCTGCTACTGGTCCCAGCCTCCAAGGGTTGTTTGTCATGATCGCCTGCTTTGCGAGTTTCCCAGTGACTTGGCATCTTGGAACTGTTTTCTCTCAGCTTGAGCGATAGTTCCTCTTGTCTTTTACTCTCTTCCATGAAAATGGAACATTGGCAAACATGATACTCCCACAGGACACGGGCCCATTTTCCGAAAGAATTTCACTCATTGCTGAATTAACAAACTCATTAGTTCTATAAAGGCATCTTCTATCCTAGGAATTTGAATCTCATTGAATTAATGTATATCTTTTCATTCTTTATTTAATGGGCGCTTGGAGATGTAGACACATTACAATTCCACCACAAAGAGCTCACAGTGCAATGGAAACTTCTGATACTCATACTTTATCTAACATTGCTTGTGCACAAATCATGCTCTAGGGAACCCTGTGCTGGGAACTGATCAACCTGCTGAAGGAGATGACGCACTGAAAGGAGTGAAAGAGGAGACACTGTACTGGGACAGGACATATGTGGATGACAAAAAACAATTGAAAGGAGGAGGGGTTTATGTGGGCTCACAGTCCAAGGTTCCTGTCAATCATTGTAGGGACTTCATAGCATTGGGAGCTTGAGGCAGCTGGTCTCTTTGGATCCACAATCAGGAAGTAGAGATGAACACTACTGCCTACTTTGCTTTCTTTTATTTATTCAGCCTGGGTCCCCAACTCATGGGATGATGTTGACTACATTTGAGAAGTGCTTTCCCCCTTCAGTTGACCTAATGTTTGCAATCCTTCCTAAGCATGCCCACATAGTCTTCTTTTAGGTAATTATAGATCTTGCCAAATTGACAATCTTAACCACTGTTCCCTGGTATATACACCTTGGATTCATCCTAACTGTTCATCCTGCCTTACTGTGTTGATGGTGGTCATTTCTCGTCATTATCATCTTTAATAATGGCATAAGGTATAAAGAAAAGTGACACAAGAACCTTCCATAGAAGTATGTCATTAGATTAAAGCTTTAGAGTCAAAACTGCCTTTTGTTTAAAATCAGTTGTGGAAGATGGATGGGAAGGAAGTTCTTAGACCTTGGTTGATGCGGGCAGCCAAGTATAGCATCCAAGCAGAAACTTTTATGCTTCCGTGAAACCTAGTCCCTTTCTTGTAGAGACACTTTACCCCAACTACAGCAGATTCATGGTTAAGACAAAATGACTTATAAAACGGAGATATTCATTCTTTTCTCTATCTTAGTTTTTTTCCATCTTCGTAAAGTCATTTTGAGAACGATTTTTTAATTTTCATAAGCAAAAGAGTCCCCTAGCCAAGAATAAAACTGATTATAATGACAAATTGACCAAAATGAGGAAAATAATATGTGGGCTGAAGTTTTCCCCAAAGCCATAAAATAAGCAAAACGTCGCTTTAAATGCCTGTTGGAGGAGGTTGATAAAAGAAATTTCATTGTCTATTGAATTTTTAAAAATAAGTAATACATGAATTTTAAAATGAAAAAAGATACCAAAATATTTAAAGATATAACATAAAATAACAGAATTCATGAGCTTCGTGAATTTTCAGGTTGCTAGAAAATGCATTCGTAGTAAGATAGCTATAGAATCTTTAGGTTTGCTTTGGAAAACAGCATCTTTTCATGAAGTCTCTGTGATGAATCGCTTCAAATGAGACAATTGGACTCCTGTTAATTATTATTTGAACATTTTTACTGGTTTATTTTACTTTTTTTTTTTTGACAGGGTTTCTCTGTGTAGCTATCACTTTCCTGGAATTTGCTCTGTAGACCAGGCTGGCCTCTAACTCAGATCCACCTGCCTCTGCCTCCCAAATTCTGGGATTAAAGGTGTGTGCCACCACTACCTGGCCTTTATTGTACTTTTGTTTTCATAAAAATTTCCTCATAAGAGGATTAACTTAAATTAGAAGATAGCGAATAGTTGGCATTTCAGTTGTCTGGGGAAAGTTCCACAAGAAGGAAAGCGTTCTCGACACTGGCAATCAGGCCAGTGGAGAGCGGGCTGCTGCTCCATGTGATCTGGCTTTATCCATCAGCACAGCCCAGTAGCAGAAGCTTAGCAGACACTCGGATGCAGTCCTTTCTCCGGAGACATATCTGGTGGACAATCTCAAAGGTTTGTACTGAATAATAATGGTGAGTCCTGCCCTAAGCCAGCTCCCTGAAGAACATTTTGGGCATATAGATTTCCTGTTTGTACACTGGTGGGCTTTGTATTTAGTGACTGAGTGCTTGCAGAATATCAACACCACCACTTGACTTTGAATCAACTGCAAGAAAGACTCTTGGAGGTTTCACAGACTCAGAAAGACAGAAGTAACAATAATAAAACCATTCCATTGTGTTTGCTGCTGTTTCTACTGCCAAGGCACCAGTGCCTACACACTGGATCATACCATTTTCATACTCCTTTAAAATAGGGTACTGTTATTATCTCTGTTTTATGGCTGAGACCAAGAGGTGAATTATTTGCAGAGTCAAGTTCTTTTTTTTTTTTTCTTTTTTCTTTTTCTTTTTTTTTTTTTTTTTTTTGGGTTTCTGGGATTCTTAATAGTTTATTCTTAGAACTTAGCTCAGAGAAGCATAAGGGTGAGATGGGCCCATATAATCAACATATATGTAAATACTACTTCTTGCTGAAAGTTACCCTCCTACATACCCTCACCTTCTTCTCAGTGGGCTCATAGGCATAACTGATCGCTCTTTTTTTTTTTTTTTACTCTATTATTTTTTTTATTCTTTTTTAATAAAATTTCCAACTGCTCCCCGTTTCCCATTTCCCTCCCCCTCCTCCCACATATTGCCCCCTCCCCCCACTCCCCTCCCCCATCCCCACTCCTCTTCTCCTCCCCCCAGTCCATTCCCCCTCCCTCTCGATACTGAAGAGCAGTCCAAATTCCCTGCCCTACAGGAAGACCAAGGTCCTCCCACTTCCATCCAGGCCCAGGAAGGTGAGCATCCAAACAGGCTAAGCTCCCACAAAGCCAGTTCATGTATTAGGATCGAAACCTAGTGCCATTGTCCTTGGCTTCTCATCAGCCTTCATTGTCCGCCATGTTCAGAGAGTCCAGTTTCAACCCATGCTTATTCAGTCCCAGTCCAGCTGGCCTTGGAGAGCTCCCAATAGATCAGTTCCACTGTCACAGTGGGTGGGTGCACGCCTCGTGGTCCTGATTTCCTTGCTCATGTTCTCCCTCCTTCTGCTCCTCATTTGGACCTTAAGAGCTCAGACCGTTGCTCCAAATTGGGTCTCTGTCTCTACCTCGATCCATCGCCAGATGAAAGTTCCTGTGCCATTCTCCTTGGCCTCTCGTCAGCTCTCATTGTCCGCCACATTCAGAGAGTCCGGTTTTATCCCATGTTTTTTCAGTAGCAGTCCAGCTGGCCTTGGTGAGCTCCCAATAGATCGGCCCCACTGTCTCAGTGGTTGGGTGCACCCCTCATGGTCCTGACTTCCTTGTTCATGTTCTCTCTCCTTCTGCTCCTCATTATAACCTTGGGAGCTCAGTCCGGTGCTCCAGTGTGGGTCTCTGGCTCTATCTCCATCCATCGCTAGATGAAGGTTCTATGGCGATATGCAAGATATTCATCAGTATGATTATAGGATAGGTTCATTTCAGGTTCCCTATCCTCAGGTGCCCCAATGAACTAACTGGGGACATTGCCCTGGGCATCTGGTAGCCATTCCAAGTTCAAGTCTCTTGCCAACCCTTAGGTGGCTCCCTTACCTAAGGTATGAGTTTCCCTGCTCCCCTATCGAACCTTCCTTTATCCCCAATCACCCCGATTCCCCCAGTTCCCCTCATCCTCTCCTTCACACTTTTCTCTCCCCATCACCCCTCATCCCCATCCCACCCCACCCCCAAGATTCCAATTTTTTGCCCATCAGTCATGTCTATTTCCCATAGCTGGGAGGATATCTATATGTTTTTCCTTGGGTTTACCCTCTTGTTTAGCTTCTTTAGGATCACAAATTATAGACTCAGTGGCCCCTATCCATGGCTAGAAACCAATTATGAGTGAGTACATCCCATGTTCTTCTTTTTGGGTCTGGGTTACCTCACTCAGGATCGTATTTTCTATTTCCATCCATTTGCATGCAAAATTCGAGAAGTCATTGTTTTTTACCGCAGAGTAGTACTCTAATGTGTATATATTCCACACTTTCTTCATCCATTCTTCCATTGAAGGGCATCTAGGTTGCTTCCAGGTTCTGGCTATTACAAATAATGCTGCTATGAACATAGTTGGACAAATGCTTTTGTCATATGATAGGGCATCTCTTGGGTATATTCCCAAGAGTGCTATTGCTGGGTCCAGGGGTAGGTTGATCCCAATTTTTCTGAGAAACCGCCACACTGATTTCCAAAGTGGTTGCACAAGTTTGCAGTCCCACCAGCAATGGATGAGGGTACCCCTTTCTCCACAACCTCTCCAGCAAAGGCTATCCTTGGTGTTTTTGATTTTAGCCATTCTGACAGCTGTAAGATGATATCTCAAAGTTGTTTTGATTTGCATTTCTCTGATCGCTAAGGAGATTGAGCATGACCTTAAGTATCTTTTGGCCATTTTAACTTCTTCTGTTGAGAATTCTCTGTTCAGTTCAGTGCCCCATTTTTTAATTGGGTTAATTATCCTTTTAAAGTCTAGTTTCTTGAGTTCTTTATATATTTTGGAGATCAGACCTTTGTCTGTTGCGGGGTTGGTGAAGATCTTCTCCCAGTCAGTAGGCTGCCTTTTTGTCTTAATGACAGTGTCCTTTGCTTTACAGAAGCTTCTCAGTTTCAGGAGGTCCCATTTATTCAATGTTGCCCTTAATGTCTGTGCTGCTGGGGTTATACATAGGAAGCGATCTCCAGTGCCCATACGTTGTAGGGTACTTCCCATTTTCTCTTCTATCAGGTTCAGTGTGTTCAGATTGATATTGAGGTCTTTTATCCATTTGGACTTGAGTTTTGTGCATGGTGATAGATATGGGTCTATTTTCATTCTTCTACAGGTTGACATCCAATTGTGCCAGCACCATTTGTTGAAGATGCTTTCTTTCTTCCATTGTATACTTTTAGCTCCTTTATCGAAAATCAGTTGTTCATAGGTTTGTGGGTTAAAATCCGGGTCTTCTATACGATTCCATTGGTCGACTTCTCTGTTTTTATGCCAGTACCACGCTGTTTTCATTACTCCTTTAAAATAGGGTACTGTTATTATCTCTGTTTTATGGCTGAGACCAAGAGGTGAATTATTTGCAGAGTCAAGTTCTTAAAAAAAAAAAAAAAAAAAAAAAAAGGAAAAGAAAAAGAAAAAGAAAAAAAAATCCAATCCAGTGAACTTATTATTGACCTATTCTTGACTACAGGTTCCCTGCTTCTCAGGGAGCTAGCAAGTTCGAAGTCTGGCAACGCTCACTCTCTGTTCTTCAGATGTCACCAAATGTCACCTTCTTTGTTCTTCTCCACACTGCAGAAGCAGTTTTCGGGTTCCCTTGGGTTTCTTTTATGATAGCACTAGTTTTCTTCTAAAGCCCGCACGTCTTCACACTGTTACATCGGGGGTAGATTCAGCATATTATTTGGGGAAAATCGTAACATTCGGACCATAGGGAGCCCCACACTGATGGGCTGAATGTGCTTCTAGAAGCCTAGGAGGTGTATGATGCAGAGAGAGGCTAAAGGGATAGTCAAGCAAAAGGGCATCCCACAAGACAAAGGTACTCAGACAGCAGAAAATTAAGTGGGCAATTGTGAAAAACATGGATAATTCTGTTGTTACCATTTTGAAAAGTGATTTAGTATGGATGCTTTATGCCAAGGTTTTAAATAGATAAAACTATAATGATCAATTGAGATTCATTAAAATCTGCATATATACATGAATTTTATTAGATAAATATATAAACTAGTGTATCCAGTGAGGTATGCTATTTTATAACATAACCAGAGACAATGTTCTAGTTAAATTTAAAAGACCTTATTATTTGGGATGTTGTAGAAGTTCTTCTGATTGTCCACAAATCAGCTGAATGGGAAACACTGAATCCTTTGGAACTCCATGGGTTCCGCCTGTCTCTCCAGAGGCAGTGCCAGGTGATGGCTGCTGCATTGGCAATAATCCCGCATCCAATCAACCCAGATCTCATTCAGATATGAAAAATAACTTACTTCATTTACATAGTCACTCATTTTTATTGATGTATTTACTTAACAAAGAACTCTATTAGGTCCCAATTCCTATGGGTTGGCCATTGAGCACATTAGCCAGGGCAGAAGAGACAGGAGTTAGGTGTCACTGGTCAATCAAGAGAACTGAAGTCCAGATGGTCCTTGGAATGGAAAGTTCTTGGGAGTCCGAAATAAAATGTCCAGGGGAAGAGCCAAAGCATACAATCTAGGACTGTTGATGCCAATGGACAAATTTTGACTCCCTAATAGAATTAAGAGACTTTGTAGATCAGTGGGGGATTTATTGGCATGGGCATTGACTTTCTGGACAGAGGCTGGATAAGATCTGATAAGCTAATGGTGGGTTTTAAGAAGGTCTCAGGTTCTGATGAGAGCTCTGGTTGCAAAAACCTTTCTTCTGGACACAGTATCTATCACCAAGTAGAGGTGTGAACGACAGCTCTGTGAGCCCTTAGTGTCAGAGTTTCCCATGGAATGCCAACACTGGCTTTGTACTAACACACTTGAACCAGCCACAGTTTTGTGCCCAATTTCCAGGCCCTCTCTTTGCTTAGCATGTTATGAACGGTGTATGATTCTCACAGCAACCCAGCAATAGTGATTTCATCATCCTATTTTACAGAAGAAGAAACTGAAACTTAGCCAGTAGGTGGCAGAGCCAAGATACATGTCTTGCATGGTTCCAAAGTGTACATTTTCCTATACCGCTTCCTCTAAAGACAATCCAAGCTTGAATCACTGTCCAGAGACATTGCCTAAGGAACTTATCCAGTTGTCTCTCGGCATCCATGCAGCACAACAGTGACAAGGACTGGCATGTGCTGAATGCTGCGGGGCCTGTGGCCGGAGGGAATAGCCTAGCTGATATTCACTACATGGCAGATACCATGGAGCAGAGTGACAGCCAACAGGAAGCATTCTGCCCTTAGGCTTCTCTATCTTCCTGCTGAAGGTGCACCTTTGTTTGTTGGAAATTTGCTATTACCAGGAAAAGTGCTGAGTTTGTGTAAGTTATCATTATTGTGAATGATCAGTGTAAGCTCGGAATAAAGCCCTGTCTGTTAGCCTGGGTGTTGGCTGCCTGGAAGAACGGAGACGTGCTTGCTCACCGCTGTAGATTAGCTCTCTTAATAAAAGGCAAGCCAAAGGAAAAAGAGTTCTCCTCACCCCTTTTAAACATGTCTGCTTTGTTTGGTGGGAGGTAGCCATTTATAACCCTCTCTACAACATTATTTTCTAAAAATCTAAGTATTTGGGGAGAGCAGACGGAGCATCATGTTGTATACACTTATCATGTGCTTTGAAATACATTTCTTTTTGAGACACTCAAAATTAGCAAAACCTTGAAGGTTTTGACAGCATCAGTTGAGAGAACATGAGTGCCTGGTATCTGAATAGACAAACCCCCAGGCTTAGCCATGGCCCTCATACTCCTATCCCCATCCCCATCCTGTTGCCGGAGCTCCTTCCGCTCCTTCAGCCAATAGGCGCTGAGAGACCACACCTCAATGGGCTGGTATCTCAGCGGCTATTGGCTGAAGGAGCGGAAGGAGCTCCCGCAACACCATCCCACCCCCAAATCCCACATAGACAGTCTGCTCCCCCCCCCCCCCCCCCGTGCTGGGCAGAGTAGAAGGACCGAGCCTGGCTGTCCGTATCCTTTTTAGAAACCACTGACTGCTGCAAATGAATACCCTGGTTTAAGAAAACAAAAACAGAAACAAAAAACAGTCCTCTATGTACACACCTGAATGTGGTCTAAGCTCCTCATTTTTTTGAGCTAATATTTTCATCTACAAAACAGAGAAAAGGAACCTTCATCCTTTTATATCTCCTAAGAACTGTAGGGAAGCAATACATGTTGAATAGGCCTGATATTGCCAGGGAATGACTTACGTGGCATTTAATCTTCACAGGAAATCATGTCTAAAGAACCACCTGGCTCTCAGATAAGGAGTGAGTACGTCTCAGCTTAGAGCTTGCACAAGTCCACACAGACCCCCACCTTTATTTTGTTGTTGTTTCCCTTACTCAACAGTCAAGAGTACTTATTTTTGTTTTGTTTTTTTGTTGTTGTTGTTGTTTTGTTTTGTTTTGTTTTTTGAGACAGGGTTTCTCTGTAGCTTTGGAGCCTGTCCTAGAACTAGCTCTGTAGACCAGGCTGGCCTCGAACTCACAGCGATCTACCTGCCTCAGCCTCCCAAGTGCTGGGATTAAAGGTGTGCGCCACCAACACCCGGCCCCAGGAGTACTTCTTATTATGCTCTTGGGAATGGCTGTGTTGCTGGGTAGACTTTCAGTACTGCCCTAGTGTCCCGTTGTCTACACACATCCCATTTGAGTTTATATTTTCCCTGGCTGATAAACATTCATGCTCACTTCTGCCACAAAGAATTCCACAACTAATATCCTTGTCTTGTGACCTTTGGGGAATCTCTGTGAAATTATTTCTTCAATGTGCCCAGGAGTTAGATCCTTGGGTCACATGATATAAGCCTATTTAATTTCAGGTTGGCTTTCAGAATGGAAGCAGTAGGTGAGAGGCCCCATCTCCTTACCTTCCTACCAGCACTTGCTATGAAACACCCTTGGTCATTCTGTTAGCTGACAGTGGTATTTTGTTACTTTGGTTTCCATTCCTTGGATTGCTAGTTGGGGCATCTTTTCACATTTTTCTTATCTAACATTCCTTTTGTAAGTTGGTTCTTTGTGTTCTTTATCTATGTTTAATTCTTAATGGTCTCAATATAAATCCCTTGTTAGTTTCAAGTGATGCACTAATTAGCTCCTAATTTGTAATTTGATAATTTATCAATGACATCTTCTTTCTGCCAAGTATTCTTTCTATGACAAGCAGGCAGATCTGGCATTCTTATACTTCACGGTCAGTGACTCTAGGATCACTTTTAGGAAATATTTTCTACTCCGGAAAAGGATTGAGTTCTTTATTGCAAATGAGGAAATTATTATTTCATGCCACTCAGTAGCATGACTTGAAACTCAATAATTAACTATTTACAACTTAGACCATGATAGTCACAACATTTTTAAAGCAATCATGTATCATTTGCACCGAAAATATTTCCTGAGTTTTCCTCAGAGTTCTCTCAAAACCTTCCCTGTGGCCTCTCATTCAGTCCCACTGAGTTTTCTATTCTGCCCCTAAATTCTCGCAAAGTATCTTAGATTGCCTTACAGCCAAGCTAGTTGAAATTATAGCTTTGGCTTTCATTATACTAATTACTATTTGTACCCAAATAAAGCCATTTTGCGCAAGTAGCACAAACGCCCATACTCTGTTGTATTTTTGCTTTGTCCAGGAAAGTGGAGGTAGTGTGTGAATGGCATGTCTCCTAGGTAGGGACATCATGTCATGTTTCTCCAAGGAGCTCTCTGCGTTTCTCAAAGATACAAGAGAAGTGGGAAAGCTGAGGGACCAGAAAGGAGGCTGAACATAAGCCCCCTTCCTGAAACTCATCCACACAAATGCTACTTTATTGGCTTTGGGTATTAGATGTATTAACTGTTAACTATTGTATGAATCTATTTGAGAGAAAGTCCTACTACCTCGGGGACAGGGGGAGGTTGGGAAGTAGTATATCACAGAACTAAGCTACCTAGTAGCACGCGGGCGCACACACACACAGTATTTTACTATAGAAAAAAAAACAGTTGCATCACTTAAATTTATAAAGTCTCATAAGACAGGCTCATTTTAACAGCGGTGGCAAAAATGGGTTATAATTAAAGCTGACTAGCACAGGCTCCACCCCAGCAGGAGGCTGAAGGCTAGCCCTCAAAAGCATGGTGCAAGATGGACCTCTAATCCCTCTGCTTGCGCAAAGACATTATGGCTGGAAATGACTGGAAAGGAAAAATATCACAAAAAGATTTGGGTAAAATGCGTCTTGGGAGGAAAACCTCCACCCATTTATCAAACAGCTGTTCTGGGGCAGCCACCATGTCAGGTGCTTCATTTCATTGCTTCCTTAGGGTTTCCCAGGAAGGGGTTGTCACAGTGAGGGAAGGAAGCCTCAAAGATGAAGCAGGAAAACATCACTGTGCCCCACCCCCAATGTCTCCAGCTTCAACCCCGGTGCTGTTTCAGCTGCTGGCTCCTGACTGCACAAGCCTCCCGTGAACTCGCCTCCTGAGAACTGTAGAAGTACTTGCAACTTAGGAAGGAAGCCCTTTGTCAGCCCTTCAGGCTCTCGCTAGGCATCTGCTCGACTCTTCCATCCCTTCCAACCATGCGGTCCTCACCTCCGGCCTCATCATCTGTCACCCACAGCTCCATCCATCCTCCTTATCGCTGAGGTCACTTGCCATGACTCAGCTGGCGGCATCTTTCCTACTTTGATTTCTTGAGTTGGCAACACAGGGCAGTGCTATTTTTAGCTTGTCTCGGATGGGAAGAGTGGGAGATGGCCCTGCGGCCCTCTGCTCTGCTTTGTTGCGGCTCTGCCGTTGCTGCTGCTGTTTGGCCTCCTCGCTTCATTCATGAATTCTTTTCGTACTTCTAGTTGGAGTTATCTTTGTTTTACACCTTAACCGGAACGTAGCAAGGTCTGAAGTCATCCTCTCCTCCTGTCTTAAATGAGTGAGATACTGAAGTACGGGGCTGAGAAGCTTTCATGTGTGGATGGATTACGATCAGCATCCTAAGGCAAGCACAATAGCGACCAAAACAGGAACTTTATTAGGACTGGTGCTCAGAAACTACTGTATTAAATGAAAGCTGACTGTTCTTCACTGCTTGAATGGTGAGGATCTTGTATTTTATGCCACAGGGCAGTTTACTCAAATGTTTCTGATACAATGGAGGATAAAAAAATGTGCATTCCTTTAGCTCATGCCAGCTTTTGCAGTTTTTATATGCACTGTTTATTTCAGTTTGATAACTCGGAGGTAGATTCTATTCTTTGTATTCAAAGTAAACAAAGTCAGAAGCAAACGTCTCCAACTTACAAGCAAGTATCAGTTTTGAAAACCAAATGCATCGATCCACCCAGGCCCAGCCTATGCATGTGATCTGTTCCTTGGGTGTCAGAGGGGCTGGGTTTATGTGCTCTCCTCTGCACAGACTTCTGTGTGTGAACTGATTTTCCCTGTCATTTCCTTCAGAAGAGCCTCTGGTAGCCAGCTTCTGCGCCTGCTTCCTCTAGACCCCTGGAAGCTCTTGGTGGAGGAGGAACATGTTTATGCCCATTGAGAGAGCATGGCACAGTTACAAGTTGTTTGGAGAACTCCTCATTATTAATCCTTGTTTAAAAACGTGACATGGTGTTTTCATGCTCCAAACAGTCTTTGAGCTGCTGAGATCTATGTCGGAAGGCTGTGAAGGACCCTCCTCAGCTGCTCCTGATGGGGGCAGGGTTGTATCTCGCTACAGTCCCGTGATTAGAAGTCGGCAGAGGAGCTGACAATTGTGCTACCTGTAAGCTGTAGCGCACAGATTCATTTTCCCTCATGGGCACACTACTCAAAGCCTTGTCCTCACACTCCACTCTCTGCCCAATTCAAAGTGTTCTGAGACTTTCCTCCGAGGGAGGGAGGGGAGAGCACATGTTCAGGCTCTCTGGGTTTTCAGTAGCTTATATATGCTCTCGCCAGTTCATTGAACAAAGCAGGTATCCAGGATTTCTTCCATAAAGGCAGCATCTCCCACTGTCTTCTCTGCTCATAAGTTGGTCAAACTCTATCAGACTTCAATCCAGTCTTGTCCTAAGAATATAAACATTCTGCAATTTTTACATGTAAGTTTCAACTCCTTTCCCACAGGCCCTGTTTAAGTCTTCCCCAAATGAATTCTATTTGATTCTTCCAAGCACATGCCTTATTGGCATTCTTCTCCGATGCAGCCGCTGCCTTTGAATCAAAGGTCTCCCCATGCATACATAGCAGTATTATTCTGTCATCTACCGTCTCCTGAGTGCTTGTGTATACTCGGTATCCCTTAATGAGTTCAGGCTAATGAAGGAGACCAGTGATTCAGTAGCAGAGACACAAACCTCAAGCTCCATGATGTGCTTGCTATGCCGTCCCTTACTAGAGCACTTTAGTCTTTTTCCAAGGCTGTATCTCTTCTGAGCAGTGTGTTTCAGAGATAAACTTTGAAGTTTGGATGTTTCCCCAGCTTAATTAAAATATATAAAATGAGCTCTATGAATGGTAAATGTTACAAAGGCCATGAATAGAAAAACAAAGGCAAAAAAAAATCCTAATGTTTATCAAGCACATACTGTATGCCAGGAAACACTTGGGTTCTTTCACTTGTATCATCTAATTTAACTCTTCGCTGGTCTGTGAGGTAGAGATTGCCTCAGTTTTTGCGGAGGTTCAGAAGTTTGAAATTGCTAAAGATCTCCTTGCTTTTACAGTCATGCTGTTTCTACTGTCCATCACCGAACATGCCTCAGGAGAGATAGGAGAAATAAAGGGAGAAAGAGGACGGGCATCTAGTTCCTCCTGGCAACCCCTCTCCTCCTCTTACCGTCTCCTTTCTCCTGTCCATCACAGATAAGCGCGTATGCCCTGCAGCATCCATCAGACTTATCTGTGAACAGCTCTGACTATAGGGAATACTCTAGGAGTTGCAAACTAAATCCATGTGTATGTGGCTTCATGACTATCTCCTGGTTTCCTCTACACAGCCAGCCCCTGGTGGCATTCAGGCCATCGCATGGCTGATCCCTATGTCTCTGCAGTAGGATGTTCCTTCCATGCTTTCTAAACCCGAGTGCTTCTTCTGAAGACAGAGAGCAAAGAGCCCCTCTTAGCATTCACGATCTCTCTTGTCCCTTTTTAACAACCCTTGTAACAAACTCGCTGGCAGCTCCGTTCCCAGAAGATGATTATTATGGCACCAATACCTGTATTCAGTAGCACAAAAGTTGCTGGTTTTACTACTAAATGACCCAAATTTCATCCCTTTCACAGCTTAACGCTCTAAGTAAATGCCAGCGAGTTCAGCACATTGGAAAATTACTGTATGTCTAAAACAGCTTGGATATCAACATTTATCATACAGTCTTCCTCGGTGTCACATCTAAAGCAATTCTCATTTAGCCGACTCGAACTCTCTGGGAGGTGTTTACCCAACAGTCATCACTCATGTTTGTTCACGAGGTGTGGGGGTGATGAGCCAAGCTGCCTGTATTCTCAGCTGGGCCTGGAGCCTGCTAAGTTTGGCACTGATTAATGCTGTGCAATGAGCAAGAACTGTGCAAAGCTACCTTAGAAACCCACTTAAGCAAAGACAAATCGTTGAAAGTTGGCTGAGGAGCAAGGGGGAGGCAGGCTTTGCACTAAAGGGGATCATTCTCAGATACCAGTACAACTTCCTATTATCCAGCTAGGGAGGAGCCTGGCCCTTGGTTGATCGTGTTTTGGGGTCTAATTATGTGGTAGGTACTCAGCATATTGTTGGTGTACAGGTGTTCATTGACTAATGATGAGGCCATCTTCTGAGATACCCATGGTAAGTTGAAAACATCACAGGTCAAAAGTAAATGTTGCTGGGCACAGTGGAGTATGCCAATAATCCTAGTTACTCAGGAGGAAGAAGAATTACTTAAGATGAGAATTTGAGTCTACCCTGGGCAACATAGTGAGGCCCCATTTAAAAAAGTACATTAAATGCACTTAATCTACACAAATAATTTATCTTGCTGGTATAATAGCCTGTGTTGTATCTCTTGGCCCCAAAATTGATTGACAGCTGTGGCAGACTTGGCACTCCCCAGTAGCAAGACAGGGTGCCATGCCACATAGAGTGAGCACTGGAAAAGATCAGAATTCTTCTTGAGACACTTGGAAAGATCGTCTGTCACAACACGAAGGCTTATAGCTGTACCTTTCTTTACACTTGCACTCCGCACCTCCAGCTGCCTTGATATGTGCCAGCAGCACCTCTCTCATCTCTTTCCCTTCTGCTTCCATCTTCCCATGTACCAGGTTGCTTTTACATTCATTTCTTTACTCTAATATTCTCCCTTTTGTCTCTTTTTATCATTTCAGTAGGGCATCAGGAAGAGATATGATGACTTTTAAATTGTAGAGAAAATGTTGCTCTTTTCATAACGAGAATGAGCCCAAATTAAGCACAAAGCTTCTAAAAGTTATTTTACTTTATAGACTAGACATCTTTTCTCTGTACCACATGCTGATGTTTGTCTCTGGAAGAAACACCTTGCTCCGTTTAGTGTTAGAGTCCAGTGACAAAGCCAGAGAAAGGGCTTTAAGATTATTTATTTCCCGAAGACAAACGCACTCTCGTCTGCAGCTGGGGCTTCTCACAGACATATCAGTGGTACTCAGATCATAAGCCATATGGAAACCAAGCTCATGTGGGGAAAGTACAGAAATAACGTAAAGATATGTAAGGATATGCCTTGTGAGCAAAAGGGCAAAACAGAAAAAACTGAAACGTGGTACCCAGGGTACCAGGCCTGACCTTCACTGGTGATCTTTGACTTTTATCATTCATCCCTCTACATGGATATTTTACCTTTCCATCACCATCTGCAAGATTCAGATCAAGTTGGGCGGTGGTGGCGCATGCCTTTAATCCCAGCACTCGGGAGGCAGAGGCAGGCCGATCTCTGTGAGTTCAAGGCCAGCCTGGTCTACAAGAGCTCATTCCAGGACAGATTCCAAAGCTACAAAGAAACCCTATCTTGAAAAACCACAAAAAACAAAGATTCAGATCAAACTGTATCTTTGTATGTAGCTAGTCCAAGGGTCCAGTTTCAATTGCCTGCTTCTTCCTAAATGAAAAACAGGCAACAACCATTTGTGCCCAAGACTCTCAGAGTTTCTTGACAAGATTCTCTCTTTTAATTTTGGAGAGGGGGGGACAAAGCATACCCTACCATCCAGTTTACTGTGAACATGGAGAGAAAAAGATATTTTCCCAAGAACACACAGACGGTAAATGAGGGAGCCAGGAATCGAATCTAGTTCAGCCGACTCTGGCTCTCAACACTTCTTGGGATGTTCTTCTAAAGTCAGACTGATCAAGCAGCAGCCTTTTGTCAGAAGAAGCCCTAGCCACCTCTCTTCCTTCAAGAAGTAAGACTGATCCAGCTTCAGTAACCTGCTTAGCTCACAGAGCTCTTCTGGACGGTCCAGCTGGGCGGGGCTCCTCCTCTGACCCCCAGAGCACATGATCATTTTGCATCAATGCCTGCATAACAGACAGTAAGAACCATGCAGGTTGTAAACTTTAGGTTCACATCATGGTTTTTCCACTTTCTAGAATGTGATTTTGAGTAAGTAACTGGATTCCGTCTCTCAGTTGCTGCAGCCTGACTCCTGATGTTAAATTAACATCTGCTCCAAATTCCAGGATTCTCAACTTATTAGAGATACACATGCATCTATGCATGTGATACAGTTGTCTGTGACTTGTGTCCTTCCCCATGTCTAGAATGTTCATGCAGAAAGGCAATTAAGTAGGTTGAGACACCCATCACTCTTCAACTCTATCCCTCTCCCATTCATTTCTCCACTTGTTGGTTTCCTATCTCATGCTTTCATTTATTACTCATATTGAATATTCGTGCTGCTTTCCAATATGTTTCCTGAACATTCTGGAGGCCTCAGTCTGCTTTGGGGAAGCATAGTTACTCATTTAGATTAAATCCTTGGGGGTGGGAAAGACACTGTATATATAACAAAGAGAAATGGAAAAAAAAAGTCCCTTTAATAGAATGAGATTTCAAATACCACAAGCACTTTGAAACATTTTCCCCAACATCAGTAGAGAAATGGGTTGCTACTAGCTAGCAGCTCTCCAGTGCTATGATGGTTCCAGAGCGTATCGCCTCTGTGCTTGGCGTCCCTTTCCCTCCTGTGGGTACTCAGGCATGCACCATGCAGGGGGTAGTTTTGCACATTGGAACAGCAGACACCATTTTTGCAAAGTAGGAATCATGTTTGCCCATGCACCCCCAAACAAAAACCTTGATTTATATTTTTGTCTTGTCAAATACTCATGCTTATCCGAAGAATCTGCCTTTATAATAATGGCAAAAGTAAAATTGCCATTATCCTGTTGTGTGACTTTTATTTATGATGGCTACTTTTTTGTTTGGTGTGTTGTTGTTTTGGGCCAGGGTTTCTCTGTGTGGTTCTGGCTGCCCTGGAACTCATCAGGACCTTGAACTCAGAGGCCACCACCACCCAGCTTGTTTGATGTGTATGATATAGGGATATTATATTTATGTTTTAGTAAATAAAGCTTGTCTGAAGATCAGAGGGTAAAACTAAGCCACTAGAGGTCAGGCAGTGGTGTCACACACCATTAATCCCAGGATTTGAGGGACAGAGGCAGATCTCTGTGAGATCAAGGCTACCCTGGGCTATACAGGATCAATGCAGAAACAGATTTGGTAGTGGTAGCTCACACCTTTAATCCCAGTACTAGGGAGTCACACACTTTTAATCCCAGCACTAAAGGGGAATATAAAACAGGAGGAAACAGGGTTCAGTCTGTAGTCACTCAGCCTTGGTAGAGGTAAGACTTCTCTTGGCTTGACTGTTTTGCTTTTCTGGTCTTCAGCTTGAACCCCAATGTCTGTCTCTGGGTTTTTGTCATTTGTGATACAATTTTGCCCTCTAATCTTGTACTTAGTACAGAGGCATTTGTTAACTGTAAGTTAAAGTGAAACAGATTTTTCTTTCAACTCTAGTATTCCAGTATCAACTGAAGCTCAAAGTTTATACTGTAACAGTTTAATACATAGGCTTCACCGGACTCACTTGGGTTCTCTGCTACCCACCCAAGCTTTGTTTCTAGAACTGAGGAAAATCCTCCTACTTGGGAGGATTATAATGAAGATATGCACTTACATGTACACATTATGTGTACGGGTATGTCGAGTGGGTACCTGTAAATGTTAGCAGTCACTATGCTGTTACCAGTGACAAAGAAGGTTTTCGTTTGTTTGGTTGGCTTTGTTTTGTCTTGTTTGTGAGCTGGGAAGTTGGCTTGGTGGATAAGATCTCTTGGTGTGTACACATGAGGACTTGAGTTCAATCCCAGTCACCTACCGCAAAAATCTAGGTGTGGCTGCTTGCACACCTGTAACCCCAGTGCTGGGGAATGGGCAGAGACAGGAGGATTCGTGGGGCTTGCTGACTGTCAGCCTTAGTCCAGGTTCAATGAGAGAACCCAACTCAAGGGAATAAAGTGGAGGGTGACAGTGAGACACCCATGTTCTCCTCTCACCGTGCACAAACACTGGCGTCTACACTTTCAGCACATACGTACATCTGTACATATGCAACCCTCACACACAAAACACAAAGTGCTTTGCGTATACATAATTGTCAAGTTACATAGAAGAGAAGGGTAAATATTGAATTTGCTCTCAGTTTAAAAGTATATTTTCTAGTTAAGAATGAAATACATAACAAGGTCCAAGCAAAGATACATACTTGGCTTAGGTTTGTATTAAGGAGGAGGGGGGAGGAGTTGACACAGATGTGACCAAGATGCATTATAGCATGTGCAAAATTACCAAAAAACAAATACAGAGAGGGAAAAGAATTTAGAGATGCCATAGTGTAGCTTGACATGCATTTATTCCCGAAGCTTGCTCTAGTTGTCATTTTACATGATGTGTGCCTTTTTACAAAACATCTTTCTTTGATACTGTTCTTCTTTAAAACATACCAAAATTTATCATGACATGGATTCTTGAGTAACGTGTTGATGAGCAGCAAGGATGACTGCCGAGAAAGCAGTTAGGTGATCCTATCATTTTGTGAACATCATCAAATGTACTTACACTAAGGCGGCTGTGGTATCATTGGCAGGCCCAGCTTTCTAAGACCCTGTCGCACACATGATCCTTCTCAAGTACTATAGGAGTAGCTAGACTCTCTATGGGTTATATCCTTTTCGATCTAATAATTTTATTTGGTGGTTTTCATTTCTGTTATTCATTTATTTATTAATTTTTCTTTTGTAGAGGATGATGTATTTTTCCTCTTTTTCTTTACTTTTTTTTTTTTTTTTGTGAAACCTCAAATTCCAGATGTCTTTTAGTGAACAGGGAGCAAGATCATCTTTGGTATATAAATACACATATGTTAAAAAAATTAATTTCACTCTAATTGTAATTCTAAGACCATTTCTTAGAATTTAAATATCCCCTATTTTTTCTACCATTATAAAACGTTGAACTTTTAAATGTAAAGATAGTTGTTCTAGGTTTCAGAAAGTCTATAACTTGGCCTAATGTCTGCTCATGGTTTTGTTCATTCAGAGGTATTCCTCTTCCTCTCCTGAATGCTTGGCTGTGTGACCCATGAGTGTGTCCTTACCCCAAATATTGTACCATTTCCAGAGATATGTATGTTAGCTTTAGTGACCAAGATTGTGCTAATGTAATATGCTAATAACTGCTTAGTTATTAGACCAAACAACTAATATTCTTGAGCATATAAAAATGCATACAAACTCATGTTCTAATAATTTTTAACTAATCAATAAGATATTTTAGTTTTTAGTTAGTAGACATTGGAACTTGAAGCAATTTTGATCCGAAGTTATTGATCAGTACTGTTCATTAAGATTAACCAGTGTTTTGACTTTGTGCATGAGATTCAGTTGATGAGTACAGCACACAGCATCCTAGTTCAGCAGGAAAAAGTGGGGACATCGATGACTAATGTCTACCACTGGCATGGTAAAGAAGAATGCTGGTGTACATGTCACAGAATTGCCATCAGGGCTGCTCCTTGATTTGGATGCACCAACAAAAAGAGCAACTGCATTTGAGGGGAAACCATGGCAGACCCAGTGCATTTTTGGAAGCCACAGGGACAGTGTGCTTCCTAGCTGTGAGTGATACAGACAAAGAGCAGAAAGGAAGCGATACCGAGCCAAGAGAAAACAGAGCCATTTCAGCTCTCCACGTGCTCCTTGAGTTCAGACACCAAGTGACAGCACATTCTCCATAGTCACTTCCGCCACTTTAATTGTCTGCGCACTGTGGCTGTAATGGATGGCAAGCTCCCCTTTAAACATAATAAATGGCTCACCATTACTTTACTTTGCAGAATGTTCTTCTGCCCTGGGACACTATAATAACCTGCAAAAGCAAAGAAAAGGCCTAGGGATTTATGAGATGTCTCCATTCCAACCATCTGGGAGAAATACAGCAAGATGCCAGTGTGGCCGTGTGCTTACCAGAGTTAATCTATCATTGCTCCTGCTATAAACCTTCTTCCCTCCTGCTTAAGACTATCACAGGGATTTGTCCGTGGCCTTCACAAAGACTGGCCAGAAATCAATTTTTTTTTCATGTAACTCAAGAAAAATCATCCAGTTGACCTTCAATGTACTGGACCGAGGGGGAATTTTTCTAGATGGGAGGGATTTTAAAATTCAGCAGTCATAAAAGGGACTAATGAGATTTTGTCTCTGCCTGTGAAGCTGTCAAGGTCCTACTGGAGAGACGAGCAGTGAATAAATCGTCTCAGGGTCCTCTGAGAAGTGCAGTTGACGAAACCTGGGGTAAGAATGGAACTCTGCTTGGTGAGGAAGTCAATGTTAGCTTAATTCACTTTGATTTCCCTTCCCCTAAATTATATGAAGAATCCATATCCGCAGTAGCACTTTCTGAAGTCCCTGTGCCTTGTTTATGCACCGTCTTCTCTACTCAGGTTTCTCCTGCTGAGTGGACACTAGATTCAGTTCTTGACACGGCCAGTACCTTACCCGGTGCTGAGCGTGTGTTTGGTGCATAAGAAAAATTAGTGGAGCAGAGGCAAGATTGATTATATTTCCAAAATTTCTTTTTAAAAGCTTTGTTTTTGAGAACTTCATACATAAGTATCACATATGAGTATTACATCTACATTATTCTCCTCCAGCTCCTCCTCTTGGTTGCTCTTACTGCATGGCCCAGGCTCGCCTCACACATGTGCTCTCTTGCCTTGCCTCTTGAGCATCTCTTCCCAGAGGGCACCACCAGACAGCCACCTAACAGACAAATCACATAACACCAATCCCAGGAAGCAAGACTTATTGTTAGATAAACTTTAGAAAACCAAAGTATATTTATTCTTAGGATGAATCAGCTGGATTTGTAAATTGAATCACACATCATGGTGTTCTCAATGTTCCAACTAAGAGTAGGACATTCACTATTTTGCAACCAGTCTCATGTTTTCTGTAAGGGGGGGATGGAGTATTTAGAGATGGATAGTGAGATTTCCATGTCCACTATGTGTCATCCCCAAAGGAGTCAAAAATATTTGGGGTTGGGGTTGTCTCTGTGCAGAGTACATACAGCGTCCCATAAACAGTTTGTCAGGACAGCTACTGAACAGCACTGATGTTGTATTAGGTACTCATTTGCAAGTGAGTTACAGTATAGGGGAAGATATAGGTAGGCGTTTGCAAAAACTCTGCCATCTTATGTAAGAGATGCAGATTTTCAGATCTGAGTATCCACAAGGGGCCTGGAAACTATCGTTCACAGACACTGAGGGTGAATATATGTGTAGCTGAATACTGACCAGTGGGCCCCTCACCCACCATCCATCTGTCTGCAGAGGAGCATCCTCATGTTGGATGCCAGCTCCTTCTGGAGGATGCTGGGGCAGCCATGCAGTGTCCTTTGCTCTGCAGCCTTGCCAGGGCCTCTTTGTGAAGCCAGATATTTTCTTTCCCACTCCATTTCCCCCGTGTTCATGTCTAAGCAGACTGCCTTTAAAGTTTATTAAATCTCCCTTCCAGTGGGGCAGGCTGTCCCATTGCATTTGTCACTATTCAATAGTGAATTCAAAGCAGGCCAAGAGATTTAAACTAGCACGGTTTCAGGTTTAACCCTCAAAATGAGACCAGAGACACTTCATTTACTACTTAATGGTGACGAATCCCAGCGTCATGGGAGGCTGTTTTAGCTGCGCCCACCGTGTTCTGCTTCTCCTCCAGTCACTCCACAAATGTTTATAAAATTGACAACAAGATGTCAGGAGCCTAAAGATGAATTGAGTAAAGCCCCAACCTTCAGCTGTGGAGACATACAAAAGGAGCGAGCAGCACCGTGGCCATTAGCTCCCTTTCCAGGCCTTGAGAAGGAAGTGAAGAAGGGAGTGGTGGATCTTGTATGTTCTGCCCGCAGCTATAGTGTGTAGAGGAGCATCGTGCATACAGTGTATTCCTTAACCAAGGGGGGAAAATGACTTCTTCGTTGTTTCTAATCACTTGTATTTTGAGCCCACAACTGTGTGCAAAGAGTAGCTGAGGAGGTGATGGTGAGGCAGGACGAAAACGCCTGCTGAGCAAGCGTGAGATCCTGAATCCCCAACACCTATAGAAAAGAAGCTGGATGTAACAACCCTTGTGGGTAGCTCCAAGGCTGGGGGTAGGAACAGAAACAAGCGGGTGCCTGGAAATAACTGGCCAGCCAGTCTAGGCTAGTCTTGAGGGCTGGGTTCAGAGAGAAACAGGTTTCAACAAATAACATGGAGAGAGACTGAGGAGAACACCCGATAGTGACCTCTAGTCTCCACATGCATACACACACACACACACACACACACACACACACACACCGTGCACACATTTGCACATAAAACTCAAAAAGAAAAACTCCACTTTAGTTAATTTCCTCTCCTAACTTGAGGGATCTTAGCAAATCCAGCTCATTGTATCTCCTCCCCCATCATCAGGCAGCCCCCAGCCCCCAGCCCCCAGCCCCCAGCAGCTCTCTTTCAGCAGACTTTCCAGCTGGGAGTGTGCTTTGTAAATTCGGAAAGCTTTGTGAAGACTCTGCTTTGGCCCCATTCTGGCCGTGTGTGAATGAGAGTTGTGAGCAGACATTAGAGGACCTAAATGTAGTGTGCTTACTAAAAATATTCTGCCCTTTTACCCCAATCCCAGTAGAGGAAACTCTACAAGAACCCCCTACCCTCTCCACACACACTCATAGGCCTTGACTGATTTGCTTTACCTGTTAGTTTATTTAAAGCTGTGGTCTAAAAGGCACCCTCTAACGTGATTGGTACAGATCCCTCTTTGCCCGAGGCAGATTCTATCAGATGCTGGTGAAAACAGCTTTCTGTTGTCCACTGGGGCTGTCAATTAGCTAACCAGCAAATTTAGCCTGATTGCCCATGTTAATTTGGCTCCCTGTTTCAGTGGGGCAGAGAGCTTTGTCACACAGCTACTTGCTCCCTGCTCTCACTGGGCTCAAAGACAAGCTGCAACCAGAAAGCTGTGGTTCCCACCTCCCCTGTCCTGCGACCTCTGTGGATGGGCTTCCTGCAGAGGCTAAGGGCGGGGAGGAGCTGTGCTTCCCTGTTTGCTGCTCTTCTGTGAACCTAGTGCTGATTGATTTTTGCATGAATCACTGGTTGAAAGGTTTACTATTTTTACCGGCCATAAAAATGCCTTAAACCTCAAATTAAAAGGCTTTCTCAGGAAGAGCGGAGCAGCTGTTAATGTTACCCACCTTGGTCTCGGAACTCTGTATCACCAGCTGCGTGGCACTGCAGGGTCAGCCATTATATAACAAGCTATTTTGGGGGCTAACTCCAGGGTCTTCCGAGATCTCTGTCTGGACAATGATTGTATGGGCAGGATGCTTGAAGCTGCCCTGCTTTATAAGAAGCGCAAAAGTAGAGTCAGGGGAAGAGCTGAATAGCTTCTCCCTTTCTCAGTGTAGACACCATCTGCTTTGTTCTCAGGGGACACTTGAAAAATCACCTTAATACTCCCACACTTACCCTCCCTGAGCCCTGCCTGGAATCTGCCAGTCACACGCTTCCCTGCTCAGGGTTAGGAAACACACAGTGGCTGTCCTGCTCGAATCAAGAATTTGGGGGTGCTAACCCAAGGAACTGTGAACTTCTTGGGAAAGTGGTGGCTGTCCTTATTTAAAACACTCTTGATTGGAATAGCCAGATGACTTCAACATGGTCTCTATAGCTACTGTTGAGAGAGGCATCACAGGAAACAGGATATGATCCCACTGAAAGTGGCATCTGAGAAACCTGCCCAAACAGGCTAGGAGCAGCCAGTTCCCTGGCTATAGCTGATTGCTCTTGGTACCTGACTACCCTTGGCAAGAACACTGATGCCACCCACATTTTAGGGGACTGATAGTTAAGTCCTCAGATGGCATCCACAAGCCCCAGGAGACAGGCATGCTGAGGGCGGGAGCAGCCCTGCCAGCCTTCCCTGGCATGGCAGACCTCTCGCCTATCTCTTTGCACCCTCTTTTCTCAAGGCTGCCTTCCTCAGCCCTGGCTGGACACTGGCATCCTTGAAGGAACTGGAGAAATAGAATTCACTTCTGGGATACATTCTTGAAGCAAAGTTAAGGGCTGAGTCAGACAAAAATCACCCTAAACTTTATTTTTCGGTGAAGGTTAGAAACTCCTGACTTTAGAGGCTGATTCGTTCTTTTGACCACATGATGAGCCTTTGAGACATAAACAAAAACATGTTTTCCCCAGTTGCTACTGCAGGACTGGGCTGCACAGGTTCTGGAGGGTAGTAAGCCAAGGAGACAAGGGCTCTCCAGTGTGTTACAAGCAGTACCACGATGGGGAAATATAGGCATGGATCTCAGTTTGTAAGAGGAGGGCAGGCCTATCAGACATGGTGTCTTCAAAGGCAGAACCTAAAAGAAGAGCAGATATGAAAAGGAAGTTCCCCATGGCAGGAGGAAAGAGAGCAGTCAGGAAAGCAAAAGAGTGGAAGTCAAGGTGCTGAGAGGTGCTTGATGTGGTGATGTCATGGAGTTCAAGAGCTGGGCTCAAGGAAAACAGTGCACAGTAGGGGATGGTGGAATGTGTCTTAGTGTCTTTCTGTAAAGTTCTGCAATCAAAGAGATTTAGGACAGAAGGGTTTATTTTGGCTCCCGGAGCTAGGCTGCAGCCCATCAGACCCCGAAAGTCACACGTACATGAGGACACAGGCACATCACACCCATATTCAGAAACAGAGAGCAACAGTGTCTGCATGCTCACACTCAGCTCATTTTCTCCGCACTTACACAGTCCAGAATATTCTGCCTAGGTGTTTAGTGCCACCCTCATGGATAGGTCATCCCACCTTAATTAATATAATCAAGATAATCCCCCAAAGACAGGCCCGAAAGGCCATCTCCCCCGTGATTCTAGACTTCCATGCACTTGACAATCAACACTAATATCACAGCCAGTAATATACATTAGTAATACCCCAGAGGCAGTGCTCAGTCACTCTAGTTTTTAGCCAGGGGATTGACCTGGCTTTACATTTTGAAGGAGGTGGCAGTTAAGAGGAGAGGCTGGGAACGACAGAGTTGAAGCTCAAAGTCTACTGGACAGGTATGGGGGCAGTGGTCCTAGGAGGGGCTGGTACAAGTGATGTGACGTTAGCAGGAGGCAGAGTCAGCATCTCGCCACACTACACTTGACAGTTTTGGTCCCAGAGCAAATGTCCAGCTTTAATGAGCCTGGAGCCTCCTAAGCCCTAATGGTTCCATGTTTTGTGATCCTCTGTTCAGAATTCACCATCGAGGGGTTACTTGACAGTCGTGAGTACAGGTGTGTGGTCCCTAGAGAACAGGCTTCTGCTTGTGGATGAATGAGATCTCAGAACTCTTAACTGAAAAATAGTAAAGCCATTGGGAAGATTTAGTCTCCAGAAAACTGTTCATTTTCTCAGCTCATGATCCTTAGCTCCTTGACAGAATGTGCCACCTACATAGATGCCAATTATTTATTAGACTATGAAGTAACGAAAAAAGAGAAAGAGGGACAAGGGCCTCACTGCCCACATCAAACCCAGACAGGTTTTTGGTTACAGATTAGACCGTTTTGCTCCTTCAGACAGATATGGTAAAGGCAGAAGTTTCAGAGCACTGTGAGGACCACACTGGAGAAATAGAAACAGAGAGTGGTTAATGCTGCCAAAGAAAATCATATCCTTCGTGAGATAGAGAAGAATATTTTTGCATTTATCAGTGGAGGGAATGTTTCTGATACATCTGCTGTAATTGCAGAGACAGTGAAATTGTGAGAGGCCCCTGTGACTTCAGAGCAGCCCTCTTTATCTACAGTAAGCCTGCACAGCCAGGCCTCACGCCAGAGGAATATGGTGCTCACGCCAGGGCAGGATGGATAGCAAAAGAGTGTTAAAAAAAAAACAACTAAAACCCTGAAAGCACTGAAGATGAGAGTGGGCACACTGTTTAATGAAAATACCCCGTGGAATCCGTCAGAACCAGTTCTGTGCAGCACAGCCTGAACATAATCATGAGCTGCCCTCTAAGTGCTGGGAATGCGTACAGTCATCACGTGAGTTGTGCATGCCCGGAGGCTGGAAGGGAGATTTGATTTTCTAGGCAAGCTATCTTTCACATTTTAACAAAGAGGGAGCCTCATAATATACTGCCCTCAGTGTTCAGCATCTCCTAAATCTGACCACAGATGATGCACTGCCTAGCTTTATGTCAACTTAACACAAGCAGGAGTCATTGGGGAGGAGGGAACCACAATAGAGAAAATTCTTCTATAACATTGGGCTAAAGGCACGCCTGCAGCGCCTTTTCTTAGTTAGTGGTGGATGGGGGAGGACCCAGTCTAGTCCAGGTGGGGCTGGTACTCTTGAGTTCTATAAGAAAGCAGGTTGAGCAAGTCAGGGAGGGCAAGCCAGTAAGCAGCACCCCTCCATGGCCTCTGCATCAGCTCCTGCCTCCAGGTCCCTTCCCTGTGTGAGTTCCTGTTCTGACTTCATTCAGTGATGAACAGGGATGTAGAAGCATAAGCCAGAAAAATCGTTTCCTCCGCAAGTTGTTTTGGTCATGGTGTTTCATCACAGCAATGATAGCTAGGACAGGTGATATCTCCGCTGAAGAGACAAGGAGACAGATTCAGAGAGGCTAAGCCTTTTGTCCAGCCCAGCTGCTGCTGCTGGTGGTGGAGCCAGACTCTGCAGTGAACACTGGCTCTGAACCACTGCTTTTCCTCTCTTAGGACTGCTTAGCAAACTGCCAAAGAGACTACTGCACCCGCTTCTTCACCCCCCCAGCAGTGCTGCCTTTGCCTTCAAAGCTTCACTCATGCTGTTCCTCTCAAGAATGGCCTCCCTTTACCACAGCGTGTCTGCATGTGGCCTCCTCTCAGTCCATAGCTGAAGGCCTGGTGTCGTGTCCTTGTGCTGACCTCACTTGAGATCGGCTTGGTGTTCGTGGAATGAATGCGTGGGCCCTCGCTGTGCTGTGACATCACTCTTTCTCTTCCAGGAGGCCAGTGCAGACTGAGAGCTCATTTAGCACAAGGCTCCCACTGTCCCTCGGTGCCTTCCCCTGAGAGGGTGCTTAAAAAATTTTTGATGGGCGAAAGAGTGACTGATGATATATGAAGGTTGTGGACAGAAAGACAAGGCCTGGGGACACTAGACTAGAACACAGGGAGTTCTTGGAGTAGGACCCAGGAGCATATTTAAATGAACAGTAGTTAGAACGACTGAGCCAAGGCCTGTCTGGTTCAGTGTTTTAAACAGTCTTCCAAGGAGCCAAAGCTTCTTTCCATGGGAAGTGCAGATGTCTTATGGGAATCCCCCACTTTTATTCCCTAAGGCCTTACAGAGCACAGCATGTGCTCGGAAAACTTCCCATACTCTACTACCTGCGTGCTGTAGACATCGCGTGAATGCTGGGCCAATGCCAACAGCAAGTGTAGATTCCAAGAGTGTGTTCCCTTTAGTGTCTGTGGCAGTGTGGGCACCCTAGGTAAAATATCTCACCATTCATTTGCTCAAACCTCTGCCGTATAATCTGAAGGTTTTTCAAATAAGTTGCAAGTCGTGCCATGTTTTCCAAAGAAGGCACAGTCAACAATTGATGGAGGAAGGTCATTTGTCAATAAACAAACTGCCTTGGCCCATTTGATAGGCTACCCCTTAGGTGGGTGGAGTAGACAGAATAGAATGCTGGGAGGAAGAGGAAGTGAGCTCAGACTCGACAGCTCTGCTCTCTGGAGCAGACGCCATGCTCCCCTCTCCCCCCCGCAGATGCGATAAAGCTCCATACTACAGATGGCACCCAGGCATGGGGCACTGAATCTACAGAAAGCTTGAGAAAGCTTGGGAAAGAATAGAGTAAAGCATGTTTTCTTGGTAGCAACAACTTCTCGGGTCTGCTCTGCTTGCTAGAGGCAAGCAAGTGCTCTCATCTAAGAGAGGCTTCCTGACTCAGCTTCAGCTGTGAAACCTTGCAGCTCATTTAAGAGGTCCTGCCACGAAACACTTAAAACGGTGTTGGTGAAAAGCTGAAGGCATGCTTGTTTGTTTTCAGCCGTAGCAGGAAAAAGTTGTGCTGTTTTAAAGTGCTGTCATTCTGGTCTGTCCTGCCAGGGCAAACTCTGACTGTTTGAGGCAGGAGGGCCGACTACAGAGAGAGGACTTGATTGTTGTCTGTGGACGTAATGCTGCAGTTTGCTTGTTGGCAAAGACCTTGAAACGCCACAGAGTTGTGGTGATAAACATGGCTACAGCCGGTACCTCAGCCATGAGGCTGGAAAGCTAAGGAATGGCTGGATCCAGCCGTCAAAGCCACGGCTTTCATCCTACTGATATTGCTTGGTAAATTAAAGACTCATGTGGTCAGAAAAAGAGAGATATACAATAAAGAGAGATTCAAAGACAAAGAAAACTTTAAATGATTTACAGTGTGTTTAAAAATATATACAGGCTGAAAATTAAAGTTCTTAAAAGTAAAATAAGGAAGAAAGAGAGTAATTGGGTGTGGTAGTACACACCTTTAATCCCAACACTTGGGAGGCAGAGGGAAATTTACCTCTGTGACTTCAAGGTGTGGTAGCACACACCTTTAATCCCATGCCTGGAAGGCAGAGACAGAAGGATCTCTGAGAGTTCAAGGACAGTCTGGTCTACAGAGTTATTCCAGGACAAAGATATACAGAAAATATAAAACAAAAGTAAAAATAAACAAAATAGAGTTAAAATAAAGCCGCACAAAGATGGAAAGTACACAGAAAATCTTGATACTGTATACTATTATGCTCTTTTTGAATTGTTTGAATGCTGAGGAAAGAGCAACATCTGCTAAAAGATATTTGTTTATAAATGCTGCTGAATTAATCCAAGATAGATATTTTCAAAATACCTTGACTTCAGAATTTGGATCTAAGGATATGATACTTTGGAAAAGAGTTTCTTCTTTTGTTTTCACAGAAGATGAGACACTGTGGATTGCTTCTTTGATCACGATATGGTATGATAGACCACGCCCTCCTGAAGGGTTGCTGTGAACACCCTTAAAAAATTGCTTCGCTCAACTGCCAACTGAGATGAACCTAGCAGACAGGTTATCCCATAAAAGGCCCAAATAACAGCGCCCCCATTCAGCAGGAAGCAGTTTGGAGAGAAAAAACTGCGCCCATGTTCCCATATATTGTTTATAAATGTTCTTTTACATTTAAAGGGGGAGATGATATAGATGTGAATAATTTGCATTGATATGAATCTTGGTTTACTGATATTAATTTAAGGTCCATGCATATGGTAAGAGACCGTTATTGTTTCTGAGCAAGAATTCAACAATGGCATATATTGGAAGTTAAATTTAAGAGTCATTTTCTTTCTTTGTATTTTAATTTTACTTCAGGCATATGGGGGTTTTGCCTGCAAGTATGTTCATGTACCACTTGTATGGCTGGTGTCCACAGAGTCCAAAGAGCATTAGGTTCCTTAGAGCTGGGGTCACAGATGGTTGTGTGTCACCATGTGGGTGCTGGGAACCAAATCTAATCCTATGGAAGAGCAGCCATTGTTCTTAATCACCGAGCCATTAATTTCTTCAGCCTAATTATCTTCCTCTTTTAAAGTAGTATCACAACTCTCTTCATCTTCTCTCTTTCTCTTTCTGTCTGGGCTATCTCAGACCCACAGAATGGTATTCCTTTTAGACTTCTCTAGATATTTTTGGGAAGTCTTGTTGCAGGTGGCAAGAATCCCATTTATATCAACTTAAGAAAATAGAATTTGATTCATGTACCGAAACACCAAAATGTAAAGAGAGGGTGTCGTTCTGGTTGAAGAAAGATAGCCACTATTGATCCCGGCCTTGCATTTCTATCTTTGACTGATTCTATTGCATTCTCTCTATCTCCCATCATCCTCTAAATTGAGGCTTTGGCTGTATCTCAGGTTAAATAGGAACAGTCTGAACAAGGGTGCTGATTGGTCAGTTTGGACCACATGATCTAGGCAGCTATAATATGGAAATTGCCATCTCTTGGGATACCTCCTTAAATACATGCAGAGGGCAAATCACCTCACTCTCTGAACTTCTAGTTTTTCGTTTATAAAGTAAGGGGAATGTAGCCAGCTCCATACTCTGAGTTTTGTTCTGGTCCTATTTAAAAATATCACTTCTTTATTTTAGTCCTTGTACCTTTTTCTCTCTTGCACATCCAACCATCCACCAGAAGAGCAAATAGCACGGGGAAACTGTTACCCCCCCCCCGTCTGCACTCCAAGGCTCCGAAACGGAGAGAGGGTAACCCCTGGGAGAAAAGCACAGTAATTCAGTCCTGACCAAATTTAGCCATTGATCATGCTTCATGGCATGAAATGTTTAGAATTTCAAAACTTGTCAAGCATCCCAAATTAACAATCTTGCCTGAGTAGAAAAGCAGACGCAGCTAAAGGTCATCTGGAACGTGTCCTATCTCATTATCCTTGGAGGACGAAGTGATTCTTAGATAGTTGGTTCTGATTTAGTTGTAGCCCAGGTTCAGAGCTGCTGATGTGTGGGGGTATTCCAGTTCTTTGTCTGAGTGTACACCAGTAGATCACTCATTCTTCCTCTAAAGATGATATCCACAGTGCCTGGAATAAAATGTCTCTTCCTGCCAACACAGCCTTACTATCCATCCTTTCCATAATTCCTCCTTGATGATCTTGGGCCTTGTCCATATCTCTCATTAGACTGTTAGTTCCCAGAAAGCAGAGTGTGTATCTGAGTGCTATTTGTTCAACATCAAGTCTATAGTATAGCCACCATGCTTGTTCCTTTGGGATGCTTCTAGATGTGTATGTCTCACAAGTCATCAATTTTTCCTGTTCCTTTGTGTGTACAGTACTCACATCCTATTCTTTTCAATTGGAGGGAGGAATAAATGAGATGGTGTATAACAAAGTACTTAGTACCATTCATCATAAAGTAGACACACATATTTAGTTTTTTTAAAATATTTTTTAAATTCCTAAACATCTCTAAGGAAGGAAGGGTAGCCTCTGAAGTGGTAAAGTGTTTACAAACTTGAGACCAAATTTCAGCTCTTCTACATACCAAGCTTCTGTGATTGGTGTGTGATTAATGTTAAACTCGTTTCTTAATGTTCTGCAGCTTAAGTGTCTTCGCAGAGTTGAAGTGCTGGTAATATTTGCTTGTAGATTTAAGTGGGTAAAGGAAGAGATGTGGCACACACTAATATAAAGTGTCTTTCAGGGCATCAGGGACTCGGCACATACTCGGTATAGAGTAGCATTTGTTCTCATTTGTAACGGAGGATGAAGGGCAGCAGTAAGATTACAAGCCCTTTGGATCTCTTTGGATCCTCTGACTTTTTTTTGCTCTATGTATTTTGTTGAAGATGAATCTGTATTAATAGAGGCAATGGTTGATGGCCTCTTGTGAACTAGACCTGTCCAGAGGGATAAATTACCATGATCTTTTTTTTTCTTGAAGTTTCCAATGTTGTATGTCTGCTTTAATATAACGAACCCTCTGTCTAGTTGCTGACTCAAAGAGAAAGAGTACATGCCCACTTCCAATTGCAGAACCTGTGTGAACACTCAGGCCCTACCAACATGGGGAGAGGTCTGGGAGGTGTAGGCATCTATACACACCCATTTTCATCGGTGCCGACCAAACCTCACAGCTAATTGTGTCACAGCGATTTTCTCCTGGAAGAAGCGATTAATATGCAGACTTCTAGCTGTGTTGGCCTTTGCTCCTTTCTGACTCTTGTGTTTGTACTGTTTATATCAGTACTGTCGCATAATATAGAGAGCAAATAGGCATGCTCCCCTGCTTGTCCCTCTAACCTAGTCCATTTTCTTCCTTGTGGTTCCCACAGCGTAAGGGAAAATAGAACTTTACATAACGGAAGTCTATCTTTTAGGAAAGCACACTCAAGATTGGGTCCAGAGGTCACACTGTGCACCTGGGGGATTAAGAAGCTTTTGACATGGGAGTCTTTTCTGAACAGGAAAGCTTAGCCTGGGGGTGTAATGACCTTCCTTTCTTTGACAGGTAATGCAGGTGGTGAAGGAGCAGGTTATGAGAGCGCTGACAACCAAGCCTAGCTCCCTGGACCAGTTCAAGAGCAAACTGCAGAACCTGAGCTACACTGAAATCCTGAAAATCCGCCAGTCTGAGAGGATGAACCAGGAAGATTTCCAGTCTCGCCCGATTTTGTGAGTTACCCACCTCTGTCCTCCATCACTGCTACTGACCCCTAGTGATCTCGTGATGTAACTTCAGGACTAGTGGCGAGCTCATTGAGTCAGCACCTTCCAAAATGATAGCCTGTAAGGGAGGCCTTTTGGTAACTACCTGGAGTGGAACTTGTGGAGGGGGGCAGCTGTTTCAGATGATCCCTCGGGGATCTGTAGCTAAAATACACGTGACTTCTTCCACATTTAGAATCTAAACAATGGTGTGTGCATAGGGGATGTCTTCTGTTTTCTCATACGAAACTGTACTGTCACACCTTTGAGTTGCAAGTGTTATGCTATCCAGAGAGAGGTGCACCAATCATTAAAGCCTGGAGAATCCTGAGATAGCCTAAGTTCCAGATGAGCCCACTGTATCCCTAGGGGTTGGCCAGTGATTGGCCGCCAAGCATCCCCTGTCACCTTTATGACTGCAAACCAATGGGCTCCAGGTGGGGAAACAGCAGGTCCCCTTTACAGGGCTTTGCATTAAATGTCACTTGCAACCCTTTCAAAGCCTCACACATCTCCATCCCTAAAATGCTCTGAATCTGGGAAACAAGAATTCCGTTGCTCGCATCATCTCTTCTGAGACCTGACCTGTTTTTCTCTGCTAAGAACCAGATTAGATTCATCGCCTTTATATTTTATATATAGAAATGGACACAGGAGTAAGGTGGGAAGCAGGGAAGAGACTTGCCAGTTATTCATTCCTACTCTGTAATCAAAAGACCAGGAGTGACTTCTGGGATTTTGTATTCATTATCTACTACTATTTGTTCTCTCTCTCTCTCTCTCTCTCTCTCTCTCTCTCCTCTCTTTCTGTGTGTCTCTCTCTGTGTGTTTTTTGATTCCATATACATGATACTTTTTAATGGATGACAATTCACAAAATATCCCTTATTCTAGTTCATTTCCTCACATCCTTGAGGTAGGCACATGTGTTATTCCCAAAGAGGTAGAAGTAGCCTAGGAAAGAACCTGGCCTTGAAACTACTTAACTCCCAGCTATTGCTTCATCAGACTGGTTCTGCATGTGCAAGGCTGAAAGTAAGTTAAGCAGGTTAGAAAAGCCAGGTGGTGACACGGACAATTTGCTTCCAAACACCACCAGAAACTGCATTAAAACTATAGACTTCAGTGGGCATGAAGTTCATCCGCAGGGGACAGAAAATGTTTCCAGGGGACTTGGTTCACATCACTCTAAACCCTAAGACATACCGTAATAGGTCTAATACTGGCTCTTATAACAGACCCAGCTGGGATTTTTTTTTTTTTTTTTTTTTTTTTTTTTTGTCCCCAGCCAGGAGATAGTCATAGTTAGAAATACCAAAACAGAGTCGTTGGAGTAACCAGCCAGCACCTGGGAGATGCCGTTTCTCATCTGTGAGGAGGAAGTGTGGCACCTCACCCTTTTAGGCCCCACTTTCACAAAATGCTGGATTTTAAGTCAGCAGTTCCAACAAATGTGCAAACAGAAGGGCGCTTTATTACGCTTTTGACAATTCTTAAAACCTAAATGGAAGATTGGAGAGTCGATTAAGTGAAGGTCAAGTGGTTCTAAATTGCTGCCACTCCAGCAAAGCAAGTGACTCTAAATCAGTGCTTGGCCATGACTGTCCCAGGGGAGAACGTCATTCCCAGCCCTGCCCAGGGCAGACGCTGCCCTGCCCGGGGTGGATGCTGCCCTGCCCCTCTGCCTTTCTTTCTTTACTTGCAAGGCTCTGCCACCGTGTGTTGGAGTTTCCTTTAACTTTATTACAAGAAGCTCTTGCCTTGATGTTTCTTGAGTGGGGAGACACAATGCCAGTGGAAAGCCTATGCCCTGCATGGGCGTGACTTTGACAACACTCTTGTCCAGGAGACTAGAAAGCACCAGGTCCACGGGAACTTTTGTATATATAACTGTGAAAAGGAGACACGAGGACCCTTAGGTTTAAACAAGGAGGTGACAGGTGATGGGCCAGCCTGGAGCCACAGCCCCTGAAACCAGCAGGCAGGAAGCAGGATATGGTCTGTCCACTGGGTATCTGCTTTGTCTGTTACTGTGATCTTCTAGACGGGAGCTCATTGTGGGAATGGTTGAAGTGTAAGTGTTGCCAGTGTGACTCATGATAAACAAAGTCACCCAAGAGGAGGATCGTGCATGCTTATTTTTTCTTTGTTTTATTAGTTTAACAAATAATAAGCAATCACTCCATGGTAGGCTCATCCCAAGGTGCTGAGAAGCATTAGGTGCCTCAGTATCCAATCTTAAAAAGTTGGGGGGTGGGGAGGGCTCATCTCAGACTGCTCTGTATTCAGTAACAGGAAGCACATCTAGATTTTGAAAAAGACCCCAGGAACTGCATCTATTCAAGCTCAGTAGTTAGTTCGCCCGAGTGGGAGAGCTAGAAGCCACTATTAAGGCTGCCGAGTTCAAACCTTTTACTCCGCAAGCACGGTCAGCAGCCTGGCTACAGCTGAGCACATGGCCTTCCACTGGCTTTCTAGCTTCTCCAACTCTGTAGCACTCTCTCCCTCTCACGACCGCCTGCATATCACACATCACACAGTGGCAAACCTCAGCTTGTGCAAACTCCATCCGCTGCATCTTGATAAAAATGGTGATGTATCCCAAGAAGGAAAAAGTTGGCTCCACGTGAAGAAATGTTTGGGGAACAGCAACCCTGGCTTACGTCCTGGTTCCTGATGAACGATTTCAAAGAGGACATGCTTTTGATTTGCCACTTGACAGAGAAGATAAGTCCATCCTCGTTATTGGTACAGGCTAACAGAGATAAACAGCTTAAACAGCCCAGAAGTGGGTCATTTAGCTGGAAGAAGAGAAGAGACAACCGCAAAGCAGTAAAGCAGGCAGGAAAAATGTGCTGCAGCTGGAGTTCAGAGACCAGTTCTAATTTCAGGGCTGCCCTTTGCAGATGTGCCTTCTGCAGAAGTCGGATTGTCCCTTCTAAGCCTGCTTTTCTCTGCTCTGGGGAATGAAAACACTGAAAACCCTCACAACATTAAGCTGCTACAAGGGTCCAAAACAATAGTATAGAGAACCAATCAGCACATGCTCAGCTTATGATATGCATTGAATAAATGATCACTCTTATTACAAAACACAGAACGTAACAAGTTGTGCCCTTAGTAGTATACGAAATGGGAACCCTGATACTGGTGTATTTGTATATTTCCCACATTGTCTAAGAATATACAAGAGAAATAAATGAAAAAGAAAATGCTTTCTTAAAGAGTCAGAAATAAAGCTGATACATACATATTACCAGCGGCAGCTTTCCTAAAGACCAGCCCGCCAGTCTACTGTTTCACTCAAAGCCTATTCCAGTAGGTTTGTCTATATAGGTATACCATGTCCAGTGTTCAAACATCTGACAAATATTTATCAATGTCTAATAAAAGCTGGTCATTGTTCTTTATGCTTATGATTCAGCAATGAATAGAACATATATAACCCTAACCCTTGTGGTGTTAAATCTTAGAGGGGGAAAATAGATAATATACATGCATGAATATATAATATATGGAAGGTGACAGAGTGGTGATAGAATGTCTCCATAGGGCATGGTAAAAGTAGATACCTTTAGTTATAATAATGACATTTGGAGGAAGCTTATATTAGGGATTCAGAGAGCATGCCGTGTAGATATTTGGATAAAGGGCACTCCAAGCAGAAAGGATTACTTGTGAAAGCCTCCTGCGGTCACAGTAGATCTGAGTTTTCAGTTAACCATGAGGTAAAGTGGCAGCATCAGAACAAGTGAGGACAGCAGCAACAGGAAGTGACCCCAGGACGATATCTAGAACCTGGGACTCTGATGGAAGGCATTCGGGGTTTGAGGGATGACTAGCATGGAGTTCTGTGTTGGAAACACTTTAAGAAGGCACATTAGGAAGCAAGAAGGCCAGTTAGGAGGCTATTTTAATAATTTAAGCAAGAGATAATAAGATTAGTTTTTGCTCTGCATTAATTATATTCTGGAGAGAAGGGGAGATGATATTTCCTGGTGGATTGGCTGTAGTTGTACTTGTATAAAGAGAAGAACCAAGGATGGGCTCCAGATGTGGGACCCAAACAACTAAAGGGCAGCACTTTGGGGTGGAGTGACATAGGCAAGGGCTCAGGAGTTCAGCTCTGAATATGCCAGGCTATGGGATGCTCAGGGAGGCGGTCAGGCAGGTGAGTTTGGAGTTCAGCAGGTGGGTCTAGGTTGGAAATACAAATTCGAGAGCTGTCAGAATGAAAATGGTAATGAAAGCCACGGGTCTGTTTAGTTAAGGAACAGAAGTAGTCCAGGGAATGGGCCCTGAAGTTCTCTAGAACTGAGACAGCAAAAGATCCGTTTCCATGAAAGTGCCATTGTCACTCAGTTGGAAGCTTCTGGAAGGCCCTCCTAGTTTAGAGGTTCTTGAGCAGTAGTTTTTGAACCAAATCTTCCCACTCCTGATTTCTGTAAATGAATTTTATTAAAGTTAATCCACATTCATTGAGTTTTTTGTAAGTCTAGAAGCCCACAAAGCCTAAAACATTTACTATCTGATGCTTTATAGAGAATATTTGCCAAACCAATGGGGAGTGGTGACTCAGCTGGGCAGACTCCAGGCTAAGAGTTGACTTCAGTTTAGAGGTTCTGAATGTCTTCTGTGTACTGCACTGGCCTTGCTGAACCTGGATTAGAATTGTTTTCCGGAGTAGGTACTAGACCAGCAGTCCTCAACCTGTGAGCTGCTACCCCTCTCACAGGGGTCGCCTAAGAGCATCAGAAATATCAGCTATTTACAATTCATGACAGTCGTAAAATTACAGTTATGAAATAGCAATCAAAATAATTTTATGATTGTGGGTCACGATCACAGGAGGAACTGTGGTAAGGGTCACAGCATGAAAAAGTCGAGAACCAGTGTACTAGACTGAACTGCTTTGCACAAACTCATTTACCATCCCTCCTTTGAGCTTTCTCCTTCTTCATGTACATGTCAGCCAGTGAACCCATGGCCCCAGCCTCAGTGACTACAAGTCAAATATTTCAGAGCGGGGTTACAGCTACAGTCTTCTTACCTGGCATGCCCAAGAGGTCATATCTCAGCCACAGAACACATTGTAAGGGTGTCTGGGCTTTCTTGGTGAGCGTGAATGCATGGCAGCTGAGTCAGAAGAAGTCAAAAAGTAGTGTTGAAAAGGCTTTTTAATTTCCCTTTGTCCAATCATGTTTGGAGTCTTCAGAATTTCATTAAGAAGGGAGACAGATTCTTGTATAAATTCTCATGGAAAAAAAAAAAGATTCACTTCTTTTAGTACATCTAATGGATTTGGTCAAGACATGTGTGATGATAAGTATATCCAAATTTCACCCAAAACATCATGAAACATCCATTAGAATGTCTCAAAATTTCCTCTTCATGATTCTCATCTCTGCATTTCAATATCTTAAGCATAACCTATCAAAACTATCCTCAAAATTGCTGACTTCCAAACTTCTTCCTCTCTTCCTCTCTCTATCCCCAGAAGATATCTCTCCTTCTTTGCCCGATTACCCAGACTTAGAAATCAGAAGCAATGATTTATTGCCGTGAGCAGCTGCCCATGCAGTGCTCAGCCTCTTCCCATTTCAGGGTTCATCAAAGCTTGATTCACTGAGTCTATTTTATAGAAGATGAGCACTGGTATAGTTATAGTGATCTGAAATCCTGAGCTGAGACCTTGGATGCCTGTGCACGGAAGGAAGGCCTTGCAGATTCTGCATGCTGTGTTATTAGTGTGTGTAGCATTGCCATATCGCACAGGTCCTCAAGGCCATCTCAGCCACAGATGTGCACAGTTATCCAGTGACCTCTCCTGTGGCTTTGACAGGATGTTCTGACAGAAGCAACTTAAGGGGAAAAGGGCTTCGTTTGCTCATGGTTCGAGGATAATGTACAGTGTGTCCGGGAAGTTGCAGCAATGGAAGCTTGGCAGAGAATGAAGAGAGCTGGTGCAGAGCTCACGTTTTTAATAGACAGTCTAGAATCTCACTCCAGGGGATTGGTACCGGCCAGAGTAGGCAGGTCTGTCCACCTCAACTAACCTCAGACTATCTCCTGCAACTCTATCCAGTGATTGCATCAAATTGAAATTTAAGTTTGACTGTCCTATTAGTGAAGTACAAGAGCATCTTGTTAGATGCCCGATCCTTTTTATGTTATTTTTTTCTTTTTTCAGAAAAAGTTTTCATTTAGTTATTTTCTATATAATTTGTTTTGCCTGCATGTGTGTATATGCACCACATGCATGCCTGCTGCCCACAGTGGCCAGAAGAGGGCACCAGATCTCCTGGAACTGGAATTATACACAGTTGTGAGTCACCAGGTGGGTGCTGGGAACCAAACCTGGGTCCTCTGCAAGAGCAACAAGTGTTCACAACTGCTGAGCCATGTGCTGCGCTCTACTCACTTTTCTTTTTAAAGACTCACTTTTCTTTTTGAGATAGGTTCACTGTGTATTTTTTGTTCACATTAGCACAAGAAAGATTGGAGTCTATACTCTAAACTTAACCTTCCTGAGGAGTTTCCACATCTGTAGGAAGGGAAAGCTGACATTAATACTCACCCTCCAAACGTATTTAAGTCTGCGAGAAGTGAAATCAAGTGAGGTGCAATTACACAATGCACGACTAGTCTTCTTGGTACTTGCCAATCACAAGTGCCTTGCCCACCTACAAACCAGAGCAGCTGAGAACGAGTGGCCTGTCCAGGGCCAGAGCAGGGGTGGACTTGAGATCAAAGCTGGTGACCATTGAGCCCTAAGTGAGGTCATAGTGATCATTTGGAGTGTTTAGTTGGGCCAAAGAAAGTGATCACCAAGGTAAATTCAATCATGCCTCCATGGTCAGCCAGTGTTTCTAGACTTCTGCTAGCCTTGTCTCCTTCGGGAGCCATAGCATTTCCTCAGGAAGAGTTCTAACCCCTCCCAGTTAGGAAACGAGGATTCAGCTGAGTGATGTGAAACAAGAGTCACAGACACAGCATCGACTGGGCCCAAGTTTCCTGACCATGTTATAGACAGTACTCTCAACAGGTCTCTGAGGGCTCACCTCTGCGGCTCTCCATACAACTTTGACTAGAATATTCTGCCTTCCTAGCCTCAGATGCCAGGGTGCTAATAAAACTTCATAGTGGTGTAAAAGTTCCTTGAATGTTTAGAAAACCATTGTACTCTATCGTGGAGTCTTTGCAGCATAGTTTATCTAAAACTGAATGACAACTTATTGGCCTGAGACGAGTTACAAATAATACTAATTTATCCCATCATTATCCCAGTCTTTGTGGGCTGGAGTCTAAGACAGTCTTATGGTTCTCATTTGTGAGAGATGGAATAGAAAATAAAAGATGGTCCTTGTTTAGGATATAGATAGGTATGGGATGTAGCAAATGCATGATCACCCAATATTCATACTTGGTCACATCCCAAAATTGATGTAGGGTTTTTTGTTCATTTTGTTTTGCTTTTTGCTACAGGGGAGAAACTAAGGAATTTATTTTCTTGGAGTTTTGCCTAAGCTGTATCTGTGACTTTGTAAAAGAAGGGATTTCTCAGATGGCTTTGTTCTGAAGAAAAAAAAAAATCACAAAAGTGGCTGTTACTTTTGTGGATAGTCTGTAAATGTCAGAGTCTCGATAGTGTTGTTTCTCCAGGGAACCCTGGCCTAGATTTTTCCCAACACCACTTAGAAAAATCTCTAAATGATTCTCTAAAGTGCCAGTTGGTGAGGTCCTAGGGTGTTCCTGAAAGCAGGCACTCAGGCTCCCTGCCCATCAGCCCTCAGTGCTACCCACCGGGGACTGTTTCTCAAGGTGCGGTGTGGAATGTGATGTGTTTGTCCTCCAATAGGGAACTAAAGGAGAAGATCCAGCCAGAAATCTTAGAGCTGATCAAACAGCAGCGCCTGAACCGCCTCGTGGAAGGAACCTGCTTTAGGAAACTCAACGCTCGTCGGAGACAAGGTACAGTACCTTAGGAGCTCTCTACACCGGCTGAGACGATAGTAGCTTGCTTCTGGGTAACCAAAAGGCATGGTGTCATTTCAGGACAGCATTTGCTTGAGACGAGATGGCAGTCTAGATAAGACCATGTTTCATGTGTAGGGAGAACCAAAGTGCAAAATGACCAAGAGTCATGGATCTAAAAAGCTGTTCTTTGCCATTTGGTGCTACCAGGCTACTAGTGGCAGTGCTGACAATTGCTAAAACATGCTGTGACTCATGCATGTGCAAGCCTCTTCACTCAGTGTGGTACTTACGTAACCACGGGCCACATACCAGTCAACAGGGGACCACACATACAATGGTGGCCACTAGGAGCTTTGTGTTTAAATGCACTGTATGACAGTCACATGACAGAATCACCTAAGGATGCGTTTCTCAGAACCTAGCCCCATTGTTGAAGCACATGTAACTGGATAAATGCAATTCATCCTCAAAGTAGCCCTGTGAAGTACATAGTGTAACGGTGCACATTTGCACACAGTGAAACAGGGATCCTGCAGATTGAGTAACGAGTAAAGTTACAGGAGAGCTAGGGTTCATCCTCTAAAGCTTCAGGCCCTTTTTTCTAGTTTTTGCTTTTGAAGTGTCTGTTTTGTTTGTCCTTATTGTACTTGTGTTTACATGACTTATGTGTGGGTGAAGGTATACAGACTCCATGGTGCACAAATGGAGGTCTGAGGACAACTTTTGTGAGCCTTTTCTGCCTCTGTAAACTCGAGGAATTAAGCTCAAGTCATTAGGCCTGCACAAGAAGTGCCTTTACCCACCTTACCCACATCCTTCCTTTGTATGATGCTCTTGCACCATCAGGCAAACTGTCACTTTCTGCTTGGATCTTGGTCCTTGCAGTATGGGTGGGCCATACTCTCAAACTTTCCATATCGATGCTGTTCCCACTGGGGGTGTAAGCAGCGGCAATTTAAAATGAGATAGAATCCATTTTCAGAATCTTTCAAGAAGGATTTCTGAATTGTCTCTGTTTTCTGACCTCAAAATGTCAAATCAAAAAAAGGTGCCGGTAGGCCAGGCACACTAGACAGGAATCAGCCCCAGCTGTTTCTCTGCTTTGATTGTTTCTTGCTCTCTTGACACGATTCTGATTGCACCAAGTATTCATGTCATACTGTCCTAGAAGAAAACAGTTGGGAAGCAGAACCGAGAAATAAGGTTTGAGAAAGGGTAAAGAAATTGAGAAAGAGCTGGGCAAAAGCAGAGGCCTTAACAACTGTGCTAAGAAGAGATATTAGTTATGAGCTGGGGCCACTCTGGCAGGTAGTTCTGAAACCCAGCGGATGCCTTGCTCAGATACAAAGCTCACCCACTAATGATAGCAATCAATTTGTGTTTGTGCCCATCTCTCTGGCCATTTGCTTTAACTGCTCTGTGCTGAGTGTTCAGTAATTGAAATATGTTGATGCTACCACTGAAAATTACACTGAAGGATTTCAAAAAGCAGAACTTTCTGGAGTAAGTGTGGGGCTTTTGGAGAGCTTTGTATAGGCCTGGGAAGAGCATGGGGACAAACCAATGAAAGGCTAAGCTGGCCCTGTTACTGAGAAAGGTTTGCATTATAAAAGAAGAGAGAACTCATCCCCTAAATTTAGCCCTTGAAGAATGAGCCCAGGCCCATTGCTCTTTGCATTCCTTGTGCTGGGCATTAGGTCCAAGTGAGATATTATACCACAGTGCTAAGGGTTGGCTGCCTTTGTCCGGGTATATAGACTTGAGCAGTTTTTAATCAATATCCATACCTGTTTCCTAAGACTTTTTCAAGAAATAAAGGTAGTTGGGGATGTAGGTCCTAGAAACAGAGCCAATAGGAGCACTGTTCATCTGAAAAATTGTGTTTAAAAAAGAAAATAAAAACAGGTCCGGAGAGAGAAGACTTGGTCATGAACTTGTTGACTCTGCAACTGGCCCCATTAGTGCCTTCAGGCAGACATCTGATGTCTGAAAACCCTTTAAGATGGGAGTCTAGCACTCCTGGATCTGAGAACTATTAGCCAGATAGTTAGCTGTATGACCTCATCTCCTTATTGTCTCTGGAAGATCAATATCCAGGATATATGGACCCATAAATATAACTTAAAACATTTTCTTCTTGTACTTGAGATTGGGCACATGACACAGAAGTATTTAGAATGGGGAAAGCACATAGAGAACTTAAGAGCTGACTCCTAGTACTTACAATTGCACTGAACCTTCTAGTCCACTACACTATTTGATAGCCCCTTCTAGGCTGAAATAGATCGACTCTACCAGAATCTTTGTATCTAGATAAGATAATTGCAGATTCTTTTTTAAAAAATATTTAGCCCTCATTGTTGATGAACTTCATAATGAACAAAAGCATTAGTATCTAGCTGATGAGTTAGTAAAGATCTGGACAGAGTGGGGCCAGTTTAATACAAGATTCTCCTTCTGCAAGCAGAAAAGCCTGTTGGTTAACTATGGTTACCGGCCCTCTGCCTGCACTGCTTGAGTTTCCCATCGCTTCTTCAAAACACTGCATTTAGTTTTGTACAGCCTAGCAGTAGGCTGGGGCTTGAAATTGATCACTACTACTATAAGTATATGCGTGTTCAAGGAGACTTCATCACAGATTAGGTCTGGTATGCCCTGTGTAGGAACCACGGCCTTCCAACTTAGCTCACAGTGAAGAGGACACAGATGAGCAGATTGAGTCGTTCAGTTTACAGGAGAAAATGTGAGAGCTTCCAGGCTCACTGAACTGGAAGGAGAGGAGTTTGAAAAGCATCTTTTCCTTTGCTACATTTTGTCAGAATGCCTCCCAGTTGCATCCCATCTCATCCTGTCTCATCCACAAGTGATACTTGGGCAGTCTAATGCAAGCAAGACAAGTCTGGGCTTCTGGAATGCCTGGCCACAGTAGCCCTGAGAGGCAGAAAATTACGTGATACATATTAACCTGGCTTAAGGCCCAGCCTCCCCATTCCAGACTGGGTAGCTTTGGCAACCTACTCATCAACCTGGACTCTTTTCCGCTTCTGTCACACAAGGATGGTACAATTTCCTACATCAAGTAGGGAGTTGCAAGGGTTAAGTAAACTACTGTTAGCATTTAGTATGATGGTTATCAAACATTCAAGCTTACTCTTATGACTATTTGGGGTTATAGTTATATAGTATATAGTTATATTACTTGGCATATAATTTTTAAACCCAAGAAGCACACTATTGGATGTCTCATGCCTGCTTCTTGCTTTCTGTTCTGACGACATGTAAGGCTCCACCATGCTTCTCGTCGCACATACTCCTGACGAGGACAGCAAAGATACGTTCTTAAAGGTTGTCTATGGTACAGCTATTATTGCTTCATGAGACTGCAATCTTCAACATTTCCCTCTACTTTCTACATTTTAGAAATTGGGTTTTCTCAGAATTGCTTGCATTGAGTAGTCTTGATAACCCCAGGGCTAAACACTATAGAATCATTTCAAGATATGATACATAAAGCTTGCTTCTCACTAAAGATGCTTGGTATATTCCTGTCTCAAAGTGCCAACATGACCGAGTTATCTCAGAATTCTGTGCTGGATATAACATGTCTTCCCACTTCAGTCTTCAAGGCCTCTGTACCTCACATAAGTCTTGTAACCCTGTCAGAACCCCGGAGCCAAATGCATGAGTCAGGTGCAGCATCTTTATCAACCCTTCTGGGCAACAAGCTGCTTCTTCCTTTTGTTTTAATTACATTTCTCTTTAGGTTTCATGAAACCTAATTAGCTCATTTTAGCAAAAAGTCAGGTATTTCCATTTGGATAAGAGAAAACAGTTGAACTTTGAGAAAGGCATTCAGTGAATCAAAATAATGAGTGAGCACCATTTCAGACAGGTGGAAGGGTAAATAGGGGGTGGAAAGGGTCGTGTTCTCTGACTGAACAAGTGCTGCTAACCAGCCCTGTGCAGAATGCAGGATGGATCCTTCATGTATGTTTTACTCATGAAGTTAAGGCTATCACTTTGTAGGTGAAGAACAGAGAGCTTTCCATTTATTATTTTGCTCAAGGCTATCACAGAGTGCCAGGGCCAGGTGTGTAACCAAGGTCTGTGTGTTCACCCAGTATCCATTTGTACCAGCAATCTTGCTGAGTGTGTAAGAGTTCTGGACTCACAAACTAGGAAAGGACACACTGCCTCTAAGGAGGCAGCATTCAAACTCCACACACAGTCTCTGGTTTTGAAGGACATCCAGTGGGTTGGGAAGTGTTTGAAAGGCAAAACGGCCTTCACAGTCATCCACGGCTGCCATCCCCTTCCCTGAACCAACAGAGAAACTTGTGGGTCTCATCACTGGGAAAGTGACTTTTCCCTTTCCAGGCACTGTCCAGATCTGTTCTTTGATTCAGAAAGGCTGAATCTTAGCCAAGATGTGGACTTTCTGAACACAATGATGATTTTGTTTAGTTTAGGACATCTTAGAGAGACGAAAACATTTTGCTAGCAGTGCTCTAATAGCATAGGTTAGGAAATGCTTCCCCACTTCTGTGACAAGGGATTCCCAGAGCCTGCTACCAAACACGACTCTGCACCCAACACCAGGAAGTTCCCTGCTTCCAAAGCAGAGTTGATCAGACTCAATTCCTATGCCTCATGTAACATCCATCATGTCACCAGTAGTAGTAACTATTACTCAATGATCTGGTCTCCTCTAAAGACCAAGAGGCCTGATTACCATACCTGGGGCTAAGTTGGCAAATGAAGGAAAATTTTTAATTTATTTTCTTATTGGATAAAACAGATACAGATCACTTTGACTGTTAGGCAGTGTTACACTAATTTCACTTCTCAGTGATTTTTAGCTTATAGCAATCCATGTAGCATCATAAATAGCTTTAATCAGACCTTCTTTCCAGGTTTATGGGCTGTCCTAGTTAGCATTAACTGTCAGCCTGACATAGCCTACAGACATTTGAGAATAAAGCCTCACCCGGAGAATCACCTAGATCAAACTGACCGATGGGCATCTCTGTTGTCTGTGGAGACTGTCCTGATTGATACAGGAGAGCTCAGTCCACCATAAGCAGCACCGTCCTGAGACAAATAGGTAGTCTCATGCTATGTAAGAAAGGTAGCTAAGTATGAGCCTGTGAGCAAGCCAGAGAACAAGCCGTTGCAGCGGTTCCTCCATGATTCCTGTCCAGCCATCGGTTTTCCTCAATGACAGATTATGACTTGGAAATGTAAGGCAAATAATGCTCTCCTGCCCACCACAGGTTGCTTTTGTTAGGGTGTTTTATTATAGTACAGAAAAGAAAAAAAATATGGGCTCTGAAACAAGCTACTCCCTCTGATCCTTAGCAAGGGTAAGGAGGATGGAGGAAGAAAAGAAAAGAGGGACCTATGACAAAGGAAAGGAAAAAGAGAGAAAGACAAAAAGACAGTATGAATAAGAACAAAGGAAAAGCTTGGAGCAGAAAATTGCCTCCATATTTTCTAGTTTGGAGTTGGAAAGACAACTGTTAATATATTCCAATTTGTATTGACTACAAGGCCCCCACATTAGCTCTCACATCCTCTGTAGATGCTAGTAAACAATCTTTGATAATGTTCTCATTGCTTCTTGCTAATTGCTTTTAATGATGAGATCCACTCTTCTGTTGCCCAAAGGGATTGAGGAACTCATAGCATCATGCTGAGCCTTAAAAGGAAAATGCACATTTTTTTCTCACAAAAGAAAACTACAAATCAGGCTGCTGCTGTTGACTGACACAGATGTCTCTACCACTGTGTCGGTGTGCTATGCTGGTGGGCGTGGGCAGCTTCACTCCCCTCCAAAGCCCAACCTTTGAGACAGAATTATGCAAGTCATGATGCCTATCAACCAAAGGGCTGCAGCTTCCATCTCAGAAGAAAGATGCTACCTTAACATCCTCCCATTTGATCACAAATCAAGACAAGCTTCTCAGCCTCTTCAGCCCCTCCTTCATTGTTCTGTAATCCATCCAAAACTTCTTACTTGCTGAGAATCACAATAACTCATTGCTACCATCAGACATGCGCAGACCTTTTTGCTCGTGACCGTTGTAGCAACGAACAGAGTAAGGGGAATTTGTGTAGAGTAAGAGAAGAACAGGCTAGGGGTAGGAAGAAAGCCAGGGAAGGGTGATGTCCTGTAACTCAAGGTAACTTAAGTCTCAGAAAGGAAGAAGCACTCTTTAATTGTGAAGCAGACAGTCAAGTTAGAGTTTCAGGTAAAACTTTTGTGTTTCTTTTAAACAAGCTTCCATCCAACTTTCCAAAGTAGGTGGTTGTTTTTGTCAAGGGATAAGTAAGAGCTAGTCACTGCTCTGTATTGGTTTATTGATTAAGAATGCATTATGTAAGCAAGAGAAATTCCCTATTCCTATCTAGATTGTGTTTGTCTCTACTTCTCAGCCCTGGACACAAGCATTTATGTGGTCTACCTCTCTACTGCCACCAAGAATTGAGGGTCCAAGTTCAGTCTCTCATGTCTACCCTTACTTAATGGCTTCTTGTATTTTTGAGGAGTAGTAGATGCATTGCCAACTTATTGAAAATACTTTTAGATAACTAATTTATTCTGAAAATAGAAGCAGCAATTTAAAAATTGAAGTATTTTATAGATATTTTACATTTTATAGATACTTTACAACTATACATTGTACAGTTCATTCCATATTGTGTTAAGCTAGTTCACTTTCTTAATTCTTCCCATCAGACCTTATTGAATATAAATGATCACTGCACCATTATTGACTCATTGGCTTCACATAGTACCACTGAGTCATGGGATAGCTCCAGGATGCAAAGATGTCATTCCTCTAAAGAACAGACAGCTCTTAATCAACAGAAAAACTGAAGATCCCAGTATCACACCTCACTGGCCTCCTTCCCCTCACTCTTCAGCCATTCACTTGGCCCCCAAATCCACTCAGGGAGCATACCTTACAGCAAATTGTGATCATCTCATCATAGTCCGTGTAGCCCAGGCCGTAGGCCATGTGTTCCTTGTGTGCAGAGGACCACCATGTCTTGTTATGTCAGGTCTCTAACAGTTCTGTAATGCGCACAACACTTGATGTCCTCCAGACTTCATAATTCTTATTGTAAATTCCATCTCAGTTCCCCCACATACATTCTTCTCATGGAAACCCAGTAATTTTCCATTGGCTGATTAGAGTGGCTGTGAATTAGTGAAGGAATGACTTGCTTCACTCTCTTTAAAGTCTGCTCCATAACCACCTGTGATTGCTGAATGTATAAAATGACTTTTGATATGTTGGCAAGACCTAATAATTGAATGATCTTCTTCTTCCTTTTCAATAGTTTGTTTTTGCTTTCACCACAGTTCAGAGTCTTTTAAGTTCATGGTTGCCTTGTTTTGATACAATCAGGGATTTTTTAAACGGTGTTAAGTTATTTTATACATGAATGGGACAAGAATCGCAGAGAGCATTTTATCAGAGTCGTTTCAATGTAATTTGGAACTGCAGGGACAGTACTGAAGGAATTTGACCAAGACCTTAGGGTGAGCCAGGGGCACGAACTGCCAAGAGGCTGGTAGGGCACAGATGCTATGCACCTGATGTGCTTCAACCAAGTCTCCTTAAGTCTTCATTTTCCAATTTTCCCAATATCAAGGGAGCATTTCATTGGATTTCTTATCTTATCTTGGGTCTTACTATAGGGAACATTAATAGGACTAATATGTATGTACCAAAAAGTCAGCCCATGATGTTAATGGTGCAAGTAATTTCTAGAGAAGCTCAGTTCATAATGGTAAGCAAAGAAGCCTTTCTGGAGGACCCACTATCTAACTGAGCCTTTGCATCTGTACAAACTCCGCAGTCATGGTTCAAGTTCCCCAATCTGTAAATCTATAGGTCTATAAAAGTGTTATGTGCCTCCCTCCCCCTGCTGTGGTCTTGCTCACATTTTATCATTACATTTGAGAGCAGAGGGGGTCAAATTGTGGGAGTTCGGTGTGAGAACCACACTAAAGCTTCAGCCGCTCCCATCCTGCCACTGCTCTGAAGTGATGAGGAAGGAGGCTGCTTGTGAATACCTTCATTCTTTCCGTAAATTCTGAATCATTCAGATGATTTATCACGAATCCCACCCCCATGTGTATCACTCGTGTCCTGATAATTCATGCACAGATCGTAGACATGCTCTGTTAGCACCAAGGAACAGGTGTGTGCACCAACTAAAGATGGCTGTGTGCGTACAGTCGACCCAGCAGGCTGGATATCAAATTGGAAGCAGCTCGAGGCCCCAAGAGCTGTTCTTCTTCACCTCTCTCCTACTTTGCACTGATGAACCTCTTGGAAAATACCTTGTCATTGAGAGAGGTTTGGTGGTATCTCCTGCAGTCACCAACGTTTGCAGAGCAGGGTGGGTGATACTGAAATGCCCAAATCAGTGGGGCTTACCATTCACGACACTAAAACCCATGATTTCTTAAGGTCCAAAATCAAATGAGTCATTTTTATCCTCCAGGTAGCGCTAACAGCATGGGCAATATTTTTTGAAAGCCAGAATCATTAACACTGTGCACGTCTGTTTTTCTCCTCAGACAAATTTTGGTATTGTCGGCTTTCACCGAATCACAAGGTCTTACATTATGGTGACTTGGAAGAGAGCCCCCAAGGAGAAGTGCCCCATGATTCCCTGCAGGACAAATGTAAGTGGCTCCCTCCCTGGTACAGCACACCTGAACGTTGATTGGCTGGTTATGTTTCATTCATGGCAGACCATGCAGAGAACGCTTGTCTTCAATGAACCTTTTGAACTTGACTCATCCCTGAATTTCAGCCCGAGCATTCCCATCAAGTGTGCGGCATGAAAGGATTTGAGGCTCAGGGATGAGCAGGGCAAACGTCAGAGGCATTCTCGCACACCTTTTCTGTCTACTTTGGATGGTGTGTATCTAGGGCTGTTTCAAGGAGCTAGAAACATATAAACCTGAATTTGTCAACTGTATTTTGAATAGCCTGTGAAATAGTTTTTTTTTTTTTTCAGCCTCTACCACCTATGACTTAATGTGTCCTATAATTACAAAGTGGAGTTAGTGAAAGACTCAAGTACTACTTTTGAGCACTCATATATTTTGGGAACTTAGGATAAGTGGCTTTCTAGAAACACAGTAGTCCTCCAAGATATGCATTGTTTCTGTTCATTAGCCTTTACCATCTGCTTTGTTTTAACACAGGATTTTGAAAAGCTAGTAACACGTGAGATCCTTTTAATCCAATACGAAGCCAGGTACCAAGAACTAAGGTTCAGTGCTCAGTGTGAGAGACTAAAAATTATTAAAACTGCATTGAAAATGGCAGGGTGGTGAATTAATTTGGAAGAGAAATGAGACAGAAGTAATATATCCTTGGAGAACACTCTAGTCAGAGAAATCAACCAAGGGCCAGCTATCATGACATACTTAAATAACCTTCAGAAGTTCCATCGATCCTGCTGTGTTTAGATAGGCATATCCCTGGTCAGAGTTGACAAGGCGGAATCAGCCTGGCACCTGATGCCGGTCTGTGTTTCTCCAGCTGTGGACCTTAGAAAGTGGAACCCAGGGGGCCTCACTCAGACCTCACAAAGCAGAAACACTGCTGTGAGAACCGGAGCCTCCAAGTGGCTCTGACCACCTGCTGTCTCACATCTGCCCTCCCGTCACCCCAGGGCCAGTGAAAGTCAAATCTGGACTGCCTGCTGTACAGCTCTAGCCCACAGGAAGCAAAAATAAACCATGAATGGGAAACTTCCTGACACTTTCAGACTGTGCTGACATCTCAGGCGGAAAGCCTAGAACATTTTCTGTCCCTCCAGGTTAAAAATGGGACGGTCTGGCCTTTGTCGTGTCGTACGGTTCACTCCCATCTGTACAAGAACTGCTTTCCCAGCATGTATTATTGATACCCACAGCAGGAAGAAGTAATCTGAACCCACAGCTGCAGGCTGTGCCTCCCCAAAACAGGCTGTGCCCCCCAGCACAGGCTGTGTCCCCAGTACAGTCTGTGCCCCCAGTACAGGCTGTGTCCCCAGTACAGTCTGTGCCCCCAAGTACAGGCTATTCCCCCAACACAAAGGAAATAAGGCCTTCTAAACACACCAGCACCAAGCACACATGAACTCACAGAGACGGAGGCAGCATGCCGAGGACCTGTGTGGCTCCCCACCAGACGGGACCCTAGAGAGAAAGGAGAAGTGGATCCGCGCCCCACCCTAACCCAGAAGCTCTCTCCCACTGATACACACTTGCAAATAAAAATTTAGTTTTCTTCAAGGAAGTCTCATTAGGGACACAAACTACTTACTCCTAAAGGGTAGACTGAATGCCCAGCTGTAGATGCCAACAGGAAATGACCTCACTGGCATCTTTGAAGGTTCCTTGTCTGTGCTGTGGCAGGACTTTTCCCTTTCTCTTCTTTCTCAGTCTCTTTTGTTTACACTATAGGTCCTTTGCATATCTATTGTGACTTCTTGGTTTGTGTTTTGATAGGATTCTTGGGTGTGTGAATGAGTGAATCTGTGTCTACGTCTGTTTCTTATATCTTTTTCTGGGCACGTTTGCTTCTATCTGCTTTATCCTATTATTTCATGTTTCTTTTACTTTATTTTATTTCATTATTATTCCTTTGATGCCTGTTTGTTTTCTAATGAGAGACAGAATGAGAATGGATCAAGATGGGAGGGAAGAGAGGAGGAAATGGGAGATGTGGAGGGAGGGGAAACTGTAATCAAGATATAACTTATGAAAAAAATCCATTTTCAATAAAAGAAAAAAAGGAAAAGGATCATTTCCCTTAATTAATGGTGAGAGTCATTGCCTTGCCGTGTATTTTTGTCTTCTCCTGAGGCAGGGGGAATTATCTTCCACCCTTGAGTTAACCAGGGCTAAATAGTAAGATATTGATGAGTCAAATGGTTCGACTGGACCTTTTACTACAGCTAGTATTAGTGAGGACTGAAGGATTCTTCTTAGCTGTCTTCTCCCCTAAGCGTTGAGCCAATGCTCTCCATATTCTTCCTAATTGCTAGGAAATGAAGCCCTTGAAAAATCCACATTTTCCCGCACCCCCTCTTACTCTGCTTTCCTCTCAGGGCTTCCAGGCTGTCGTCACCATCACTCCCATTAAACATGAGACTCATTTGCTTCCTAGCCACGCTTGGTGGCCCTCAAGGCCTCAGTTTGAAAGAATCTAGGCCAGTGTTCTTCACCCCCACCTCAGGGGAAAGCACAGGCCAGTGCCCTCCTCAAAGATTAAGCCTATTATAGGGGATGAGGCTAGCAGCAGACATCCAGGGAAAGTGGGGGATTTGGGTCATGAAATCACAGCGAAGAATTTCGGTCCCTCCATCCACTGAGAGAATTAATGCAGATTATTGGTAATAGGAATAATGGTAGGTGGCATTTGCTAAGTGCATAATGTATGCTAGGCTCGGTGCTCAGAGCTTACATAAGTTATCTACCGTACATCCCGAAGGGGCATTTCATCCATATTTTATAGATAAGGAAAGCGAGGTAGAGAAGCATTAAGCATAGCTAGTTGACAGTCATGGGTTAGTAAACAGTGAGATAAGGATGTTTGCAGGCAGCCAAACAGCTCCACAGCCAATTTTACTTTACTATTTCCCTGCCTGAACTAAAAATGGTCTGGAACTCTGAGAGCTTAAACCCAAAGTGGTGGAACAAGAGGCTAAATGAGCCCCCAAAGCCTTGGTTTCGGGTTACAAAGGCACAGAATGGACCCTCACTCAGTGCTATGAGACTGACCCCCTAGGTTAAGGAGAGCAGGCTCTGTACTAACTATTGGCGCGACCTGCCTCCACCCTGTCTCCTGCCACAGAAGCGTCTACGTCTACGGAGGATACCTGCACTCAGCAGTGTCTGCACACAGCAGGTATCAAAGGCATAGAGCTGCCTCCTGCAGACGTTTTGCCTTGACTTGGCCCCAGGAAAACAAAGCTAAAAGTGTTCTCATCGCTGTGGCCACGTTGGTTTTTCACTATTATTTTTTATTTAAATCATAATTAATGTCTCTTCTAAGATACTAGCAAGGAGCTTCCTGAATGTGCTTGGAGTGAAGCCCACATTTGTGGCTCTCTTCATTATGATACTGTCACCTTCAAAATCCAGAGGTGGCCTAGGAAGGGAGCATGGAGCACTAAGACCAGATCTGTCCCTGGCAAGCTGTGTGATATCATGTAAGGGGTTCTTCTCAAATGCAAAATGGTAGTGAATGGCAGTTCACCCCAATCCTCCCTAATCTGAGTAATTATGGGATGTAAAGGTGTACCCCAGAGTAAGGGTGCTTGCTGCTTCTTTCTCTGATGGCCTCCTGCATCTCCCAGCTCTGTGCCCTACTTCTTTATCTTTCTCCCATGTCAAAAGACCAAATCAAAAAGCTACCTTGGCTTTGAAGCCCTTGTGAGCTCTCCATGGTGTGAGTATGAGCCCTTGGTTTCTGCCCCTGGGCCAGAGGACACTGGTTATGGCTCTCCCCGTGTCTAATCCTCCAGTGCAGCTAGAGAAAAGCTATGAAAAGAAAGGAAAAAAAACCCAGCTTTTCAAAGGGACTGTATTTTTAGAATTTGTGTTTTCTTTTTAGTCATAATCCCATGAGCGGCACAGCAGCTTATCTCCCTGATAGAGGACAATGGATATTTAAATATAAAATATGTACAGCCACAATATCCATTGAAAAGAGATTCCCTTCTGTGAAGCCTTTGCATTGAGGATTCAAAAGACTGATCCATGGCAGTTTTGTATCTTCCTGGTCCCATTCTACATGCCAAGGGGTAACTTACTTTTGCAGAAGATAGACACTGTGGAGTTCATTAAGCATTTCATATCTTATAACAAAGGATTCTCTACAATATCCTTGTGATTCAAACTCCTGATGAAGCTTTAGGAGGAATTTTGAATCGCCTTGCTTAATTAGATTTAAAATTCCCTCAGTGTCTCCATTGCAAATGCAACCAGCTTCTTCTAGTGTTCAGACGCTCCCTGCTGACAAATCAGCCAGGCAGGCAGCAAGACCGGTCCTTGGTTGTGAAAAAGGACTTGTGAGACCTGAAGCCAGTGTTCAAGGTAGGCTCAGGAATCTTAGCAGCCACCTACAAGATTTCTAATCAGAGGAGGTCAGGAGAGGGTCAGAAAGAAAAGGCATCTGAGATATAGGGCTGAATCGGTCAGGAGAGGCCACACTGCTCCACTGTGGTTCAGGAACAGGCAGCCTAGGGCACCTCTGAGTCTTAGCACAGCAAAAAGACTTCTAACCCATGATGGTGATGAAGGAGGACCTCAGCCACTTAGGGTCACAAGCTCATATATATATATATACCTGTATCAGCATGCTGGAACACAGAAGGATGAAATGGAGACAGGGATTTTTTAGTACTTCCTCTTACATTTCATTGGCCAGAGTACAAGACCCCACCTAACTGCAAAGTTGCTGGGAAGCATTGTCTTCCTTGTGCCCAGAAGGGAGAAGGAGAAGCCAGGAATTGATATTAAAATTGAGTACAACTATGGACTGAATATGTGACAGAGGAGCTGATGTTGTGAAGTAGATGATGGAGAAGCTTCCAGAGACTCTGGAGGAACACCTCACTTCCACACTTCTCTGGGTTGACAGCTCTGGGCACATTACCACACTTAGGCAGAATTCTCAGTAGTCTTCGTTATTCTGCCACATTAGCTTTTAAGGGACCCTCCTGATCGAGTGTTTTAATATTCTGTAAATTTATAACTTTATCATTTACTATCAACCTTATTAACGGTTTATTCAGTGCGGATGTACAAGCTTAAACTGTGAAAGCTGTCATTATATCCACCTTTAAGGAAGCGTAGGGAACTGATTGCTTCCAGCCCTCCTTCGGCAAAGCCAAGCCCGCCAGCATCTGCAGCTGGCTTCGCAGTCATTTGTGGGGCTGGCAGATTTGGGATTGGAGAAGGATGGATAACTTAGTGTTGTTTTTTAAATCAAGGTTCTGAACCATCCGACTCGTCCTTGTCCCTCTCGTTTGATCTTAAAGAGTATTTTGAATGTGGTGCTTTTTCTGCTTCTTATCTTCCTCCTACTCCTGAGCAAGACTTAAGATAACATCGTTCTATCTAACTGCATTATTTTCCAAAGGCTCTATCAGAAAGGAAGGCTCCTTTATTGTGTTGAGTTTATTTCCACTGCCTGTTGAACAAGGACAGCTAAACCTACCTTAAGGAATTGTTATGAAAATTAACGATTTGGGGAAGGGAGAAATTTTGGAGGCGAGTTCCGAACTGTGGAGTCAGACAGGTGATTTGGACTAGATATACTTGCTCTGCTTATCCACCACTCGGAAACAAACAACATAGATGCAAATGCTAACTAGGGGTATCAACCATATGAAGCCTTTGGCATTGATCCTAGCACACAGAAAGCCTTACAGTGTCAGTATTCGTGCCATAACCACTATTACCTACTGCCACATCTGTTAGAATACCATCACTAACAGCACCACTATGGTAGGTGTTATTTTAATTTTTAGTGAACCAAATTATATTTATGGAACTAACGTGCTAGAGATACTTTTTAGCAGAACATTGTATGCTTGAGTGTCTAGTCTCTGAACGCTGCCTGAGCTCTTCCTCTTGTCGCTTCTCTTCCTTTTTGTTTTGTAGTGGCTTCGGGCAGTGCCAACCATGGTAGCAGACTCAATGAGTACCTTTGCTCCTTTATTGACATTGAAGCTTTCAATGGTGTCATAACTTTCATTATTTTTATGAATTGCAGTGCCGGTGGCAGATATCAAAGCAGTGGTGACGGGAAAGGACTGCCCTCACATGAAAGAGAAAGGTGCCCTTAAACAAAACAAGGTATGATTTCTCAATCGTTGTAAATGGCTGTCTGTACAATGCAGTGAGCCATCATAATGATCCCAGCCTTTGCTCACAGAAATGTACATGCATGTATTGGAGGGTTCACCCTGGAACCAAGGGCATTGTATGTCGAGTTGTACATCTCGGCTCTCCCTTTTTCTTCCCTGAACCATTCCTCTCCTGTCTTAATGTGCTCGCTCCCTCTGCCTGATCACCTTTGTAATGCCTCTTCTCTCTTGTTCCCCTACTTCCTGTCTGCTTCCAGCCCAGAAATTACAATGGCTGTTCTCACTCTGTCTTTGTATGAGCCTCTTCTGCTCACCCTCAACCCTTCTTTAGGCCTCTTCTCACCTCCGCTTCATGATATTCCTGCTCCCAACACTGCTTCACTGGAGTCTCAGTGAAGCCCAAGACAGACTTCTGACTCAAAGAATGTCGTGAAATATTAAGTGCCTTGTATCTTTCAACATCATAGAAAGTCGACTATTAAGTATCCAGTGCAGCTCAAAGGAGAGCAGTACTCAGGAATACACGCTTAGGTGTCCGTTAAGTGCAGTATTTCTCTCCATCCCTTTCCAGTTTACTGCAAGTTTTCACCATTGGTGGTCCACATTGTTTTATGAGGAAACAGGGAGGGAACACAATCTTGAAAGACAGAAAATGTCCTCTGTTTCTAGGTCAGCGGGATGCATCAAGGAGCCAATTCTTTGTTTATACCCATTGGCATTTTATATACCATCCATTAAAAAGGAAAAAAAAAAAAGATTTGGCTGAGTGTGGTGATATACACCTGATATCCTAGCCTGTAGACCGCCTTGGCAAGTTACTCTGTCTAGGGTCTGTAACCCACCTGGCAGTCAGTTATTCCAGGGTCACGGAGAGGTACCACCTGAAAGACATGGGCGGGAGAGAGGAAGAAGGCCAAGCAGGGTTCTTGTCACAGCCTCCGTTTATTAGAGTCATGGTTGCAGCTTATATAGCCCCTGGATGAGGAGCTTGGGGGTCTGGGGCACGGGATCTTGCCACGTGGTCCAAGCCGGTCACGAGGTCGTTGGCCAGGAGGTTACGATCGGTCAGGTCATGATTCCTTGGTCAGGAAGTCACAAGTTGACACACCTAGTTCTCTGGATAATTAGAGTGTGAGGCGGGTTCCGCTAACAGATAGCTCTCTATTAACAGTTAGTTTGGGTGTGGGATAGGCTTTGTCAATAAAACAATTCTTAATACAATTGGGAAGTGGAGCCCTCTGCAACCTCCTCAGGGCGATGCTCCCTATAATAATTTGGGGGGGGGGGAATGGCTCCTGACACTAGCTCGAAGGAGGATGAGGCAAGAAAATCATAGCCAGCCTGGACTGCATAGCAAGATGGTCTTTCTAAAACAAAACAAAACAAATCTAGATTTACCTGGCTGCTCTAGACATCTGTGTACCAAATGTCACATGAACCAATAGTTTATTTCTTTGATTCTCAAAACAGTGTCTAAAAGAAATTTTAAAAACTCATATATTCTGCTTATCAGTCAGGATTAACATAAGTGGTCCTTGTTTTCTGATTCCAAATGAAGATAAAAGGTCATTACCCAACTACTATACTCAAAGGAAACCAAAAGTCCTGTGAGAGTATTGTTCAGGATGCCAGAAGGGAAGGATACAGGCAAGGATGCTGATTGCAAGATCCTTGCTCCTTGTGACATATAGATACAATTCAACTCAAGGCCGTGTTCATTTCTTCATTGCTAAGCCCACCACAGCACAAGCCAAGAAGGTACTCCAGTGACAAGCGTAATAATATGGAGGGATGCTGGAGGCACTAAAGTCTGGGGAATCTCTTGTAGAGCACCTGTGGGGGTTTCCATGTCAGAGAGATGAGGATTGTGTTGTCCTTAGACTCCAAAGAGCACTATAAACTGTGGCAACAAGTCCTAGGTTTCATGGTTTGCCTCTTGTGAGGCTGCCTTCCTTCCACACCAGCAGGGAGAGCCATATGTTCCACATGTCAGGTGCTCCCTCTTAAGTCTCAGAGAGCACGGGCTCTGCTCAGCTCCAGAGAGGTTCCTAGGTATGTAGCACTTGAACTGAGCAGGAAGTCATGTGAAGAAACTGACAACACAAGAGTCTAACCCAGAAGCCTGGGAGGGCTGGCTGGCAGTAGAGCAGTCTACCAGGGTTTGAACATGCTGACTAGGAAACGGGAATTCTGTAAAATACTTTCAGAGACATTTCCTGCATTTGCCCGTTTGTGAGGGTCTTGAGGGTTGTCACTCTCCTCCGTACATTAGGAACTGAACGAAGGGACAAGTTTCGTGAGTAGTAAGTCAAGTGGGAAGTGATCTATGAAGACAGCTCATGTCAACTGTGAGCATGCAGATGCTTAGGTACATACGTGCATACACACCAGAAAGCACATACAATAGATCCCAAATATGTGAACATTCGTGCATACACAGATACTAATACATGCCACACATATATTCTGCAAGAAAGAAAAAAAAAACAAAGCCCAATTCTCTTTCTCTATTAACATAAATGATCAGTCTAAAGACCTGGCTCTCGTTTCCTGTTACCTACTATGTCCCAAAAAGAAATTAGAAGTATGCCTCCTCTTACCCTAAAATGCGGGGTGGGCAAGACAGCCTACAGAAACAGAGCGATCATCCAAATCAGAGCTCTGCTTTCTCGTTAGGTTGTGTAAATCATTCGCCTCTTACAGAATGACACAGATGTAGAGCTTGTCGGATTGGAAAGTTATAACTGATTTAAAATAGAAAAAGTCAACATTCTACAAGTGGTGTTTAAATGAATTGGTTCTGTCAGAATGGAAATGATAAGGACTACAAACTTAGATCGAGGTAAAAGCAGGAGTTGTATCAAAGAAAGAAAAGGTGAAAAGAAAATAAAAACTTTAGCTTTTCATCACCTATGCGAAAGACTGCTGTGTGTTGCTGAAGATCGCAGTAGAGAGTCTATTGCATGGTAAAGCAACTGGATAAGTGGAACGAATGGGAGCTCACATTTAAAAAGAAGGCAAAAGAGGAAGGGGAGAGAGGGCGGGCAGGAAGGGACAGAACAAACAGCTGGTGTCACCAACGTGCTTGTGTCTATCTACGTGCATAGCCGATAACTTTCAGCACAGTCCAAGTGCATCAATGAAGAGGCAACAGTTTTCAAACTGACTTTTATACAAAAACGGATCAAAGCGTACTTATTTAATATACATTGTAAAGACTCAAGCAAACTTATTTTGGAAAAAAAAAAGAAAACAGAAATAACATCACAGCTCAAGAAGCAGAGACCTATATAGAGATAAGGGAAAGGATAGGCCTTATTTTTTTTCCCTAAGGACAAACAGTGATGCCATGTGGAGGGGTCTGGCCTGCTGGGGTCTGGCACCTTAGCTTTGGGGAGTTTCCAGGGCTTGGCAGCATGTGTGTGCAAGGGGCTGTGTTGGGTTCTTCTAACAGGTTCTAGATAGAGAACAAAATGTGCTGACCTCATACAGGGCAGACCATGTATCCTGATGGGTGTCCAGGCAGATGTTGCCCTGGATGTCCACATCTGGATGGTAGCAGGGTGTGAGGAGCACTGTGGGTGGTTATAAAGCTAACAACTGGAACTCCATGGTGGTTATACCTCAGGTCTTCACAGCTGGCACAGTGCTTCATGAATGGTCCGTCTCCCTCCGGAAAGGTCATCTGATTCAGGGAACACAGAAGTTGCTTTGTCACCAGACATTCTGTGAATCATTAGCTCCTGCTGTGGCCTCTTGGCCACAGGGCCTCAAATGGCACCCCATTTGTGGACACTGGCAGTGGCAGGGTACTGATTTGGGGAGGCAATCTCTGAGCTGCTGTCATGGCAACAGGAACATGAAGAATGCACAGCAACTACAAACGAATTTTATGTTAAATTAGGAACTATATGTTATCTCTAAGAACTCTACTTTCAATGTAAGCTTAAAGTGATGCGATGGATAAAGACATACCGATTCTAGTCGAAAGAAAGCTGGGGTGTCTCTATTAACCTTATAGAGATCAAACCTTAGTCGAGAGGATATTATCAAGGAGCTGTTTCTCCTAGAAGACACCACAGTCTTACCTTACACACACGTGAACTTAACAAGAAATATCAAAATACATGAGTCTGGAAACTCAGAGCAAAAGGAAACCTCAATGCTGAGGATGCCCTGCCTTAATAACCAATAGAGATCAGGCAAGATGGCAATCAAATTCATACTGGGGCTCTTATTGGCACCATCAATCAACTTGATCTAATTGTTATCAATAGAATAATCCAGCCAGAAGCACAATGCACGTTCTTCTTGAGCTCACAAAAATATTCACTAAGATCCACATTGGGCCATAAAATCTTTTGTTTAGTTTTCACCATGACGAAAATGAAGCACTCAATTTTCTCAGAGCAATAATCTCACAAAGCATATTCTTGGGTCACAGTACATTTAAAGTAGAAATCAATAACAGAATGAGAGTGGAAATGCAAATGTTTGGAAATTTTACAACATGCTTCTAAACAACCAATAATTTAAAGTCATAAGAAAAATTATGTGTATCAAGCTATATACAATTCAAAATATAAATTCTGTGGGATGCAGTGAAAGCGGCATTTATGAGGACAATTATATTAAGTATTTAGGAGAAAAGCAAACCCTGAAATCATTAATGTCCCTATCGTAAAACACTAGAAAAGCGGAGAAATTTAATTAGAAATAATTGGATAGAAATTAGAGAAGAGATAATGAAACTGAAAACAGGAGAAAACTCAACAAAACCCAAATTGAAAAGATAAAGAAAATTGGTTATGCCGTAGCCTGATGGAAAGAGAAGTAGAGAAAGGAGGAAACCCAGGTCACTACGTGGACGCAGATATGGAGATGGGATCTCGAGAATACAGAAGGTTTGAGAGGTTCACCTTTGCGAAGAGGGAACTCTGTGCTGCACAGATAAAAGGCAGCGTTTCTTCCTTTTAAACTAGAAAGTCAAGTGCACAGGTGTGCAGATGACCTGTTGGGAAATCTACTATATCTATGGTTGTAATTAACATCCGCACACATGCCAAACAATACCATGTATCTTCCATGAAAACACTTAGCCCTTAATGTGACTGGGTAGATGGAGAACCCACATGGTTATGTAAGCTCTGGGAGAAATGGCCGGTGTTAAGTTACCCAAAGCAATATAAAAATGGCAGCCAACACTGTACACTGAAGATACGTTGTAGAAATCTCTGTCCCATACTGCCAGCCCATCATTTACCCAGGGAAAATGCATATTCAGATGCCTCCTTATGCTAAGGCTGCATTTCTCTGAGTGACTCTTCATGTCTTGCCCCAGAGTTAGAGAACTAAGTGCAAGGTACTGAGTTCAGAGACCTCAGCAGGTGAGGGAATGTTTAGCAATCTCCTATCCTAGTCCCTCTCTCTCCACAGCTAGACCCGTTCAAAGCCTTCCTAGTCAAGGCAAAGGGGCAGTGTGCCTCAGCAGAGCTGGGTGGAGAGGAGCTGCTATGACCTCTAGCTTTTCACTTAAGTCTAGAAGGAACAGAAGACCTTCAGTGGTGAACAGCAAACCCCCATGCATTAGGTGTCTGTGAGTGGTGTGTGTGTGTGTGTGTGTGTGTGTGTGTGTGTGTGAGAGAGAGAGAGAGAGAGAGAGAGAGAGAGAGAGAGAGGCAGACAGACACACAGAGAGAGAGAGAGAGAGAGAGAGAGAGAGAGAGAGAGAGAGAGAGAGAGAGAGAGAGAGAGGAGGTTCAGAGCAGGACACTGTCCCAGATCTGTGACAGCCTGTTCAACTGCCACCTGGAGCCTATCTTCCTTAAGGGCAGTTTGGACAGGTGGCAGTTTCTGGAGAGTTGGCCTAAGAGGTACCATTGTTCCCAGTTTTGCATCCTCCCTTTTGGAAGTGCCAGAAAGCTGACCTTCACCAATGACTCACAGCAAGCCAGAGATGTCAATAAAACCCATTAAAAATGATAGCACCCTTTCATGCAGGCACGCAGTTCAGAGAATTAATTCCTCCCACCCCTCCCAGGCAGCCCTGGTGAGATTAGAGTGGGAATTGACATCCTCACGAATTTCCCATTTCCTGCCTGTATTTATCAGGAATCTAGGTCGTGACAGCTCAGATCCTTCACATCCTGACAAGTATATGCATGCCAAAGGAGGGCAAAGCCCAAGGTCACTGTGTCCCTTCCTGTGTGTCTTCCTGATTTCCGCACATCCCAGCTCCGACTCCCTGGTCACCAGTGGCTTCAGCACCCGGGCAAGGGCATGCGTGTTGGCTGTGTGCTGCTCACATCAGCTGCTGTCACAGTTGCTACACGGGGTTGAGCAGAGAGACCTTGGCGCAATTCACGTTGTCCTGTTATTTGTGAAGAGACATCCTTGTAGCTGGAGTTTCAGAGCAAAGGCACCTCTTTTCCATCCTCACGTTCACGTATAAGTCAGAGTCCTCCTAGTGAATGGCTCTCCATTACCACAACTGTGATCAATAGAGACATTTCTCCTGCCTTTGTTCATATAACATCAGATCCTCCTTCATAATTATCTTACTATTTGTGATTTCCTTAATACCCAAAGGAGCAGGAGAGATTTAATTTCTCATAACTTCCTTACAAGAAATAACATGTAACTTTGGCTTGCTTGGGTAATTTTAAAAATACTCCCAAGAGTGGGATTCACAGTTGCGGATATGTGTTGTTTCATTGATTTTTTTTTTAAAAGATGACACCAACTTATGGTACCACTAGTATGACTACTGCCATTTTGATTATAAAATTTAAAGGCCTAGAAATTGTTATCAGAACAGGTGCCAAACTCGATGGAAAATGTGCTTGATTGTTGCATAACTCCGCTGAAGGCTGAATGGAGGGCTGAGGAAGAAAGTGAATAAGAAATGAAGAGAGGAGTTTATGCAGATGTGCATCCATGATTCAGCGTCCTTTTTCTCCAGGGTTTCTATTTCTGGCAGAGTGAGGGGACCCTTTGAATGTGAGGTGCATGGCAGTCTGGGCTCAAAGCAGGGCTGTCCCCTCCTCGTGAGAGGACAACTGAAGGTGAGCCAGACAGAGAATTCCAGGAGAGCCAGAAGAGCTTGACAGGAGGCTGCATTCTGAGTGGGTCCAGCTAACACGAGGTCTTTGGGGATTCCTTTTGGAATAATTCTTTAATTCATCTGAAATATTGTTTCTGGGGCATTGTCATGTGAGTCACTTGCCAAAGGCAAATCCTCTCACACATAATCAAGGTGGAGAATGATGTGGAGAGATCTGGCTTCCTAAAGAAAAAATGCTTTATGCTCAGTTTCTCAGCAGAGCTGCTCCCAGATCATAAAAGTGCAAAGGTCATAATCAGTGGTGCCAGCAAAGGTGCAAAGAAAATACGCAAGAGCATGCATTACCACAGTGCAGAGTGCTGGTATGGATACACTTGACCCTTCCGGTCCAGGTTAGGAACTGAGGGCTTCTGATAAGGGCTATTGACTGTTACCTTCCAGAGGCTTCCTTCACCCTGCCAACTTCTCAAACTAGAGTGACTGTGCTACCCTATATGGGTATGGCACTCACTCTAAAAAGTGTTTAGTATAACATATGTATTTGATAGGATGCTAGGTGTTTCCACCAAATTTATCCAGCCACAAAAGAAAGAAAGAAAGAAAGAAAGAAAGAAAGAAAGAAAGAAAGAAAGAAAGAAAGAAAGAAAGAAAGAAAGAAAGAAAGAAAGAAAGAAAGTCCTTTAATCCTTGGCACCATTGGTCTGGCCCATTGAGTAAGTGCACATCAGTGATTGAGTCTGTCTTCCAACGCTGGCCATTACGTTCCTCTTCTATATCCTACAGCCTCTAGTGGATACATCTTGGATTCATGTATCCTTTCCTTATAGTGGTACAAAGATCCAAGGATAGGTATCAAGAGAGAAATTTACCCAGATGTCTCATTACCTCTGGAATAGCATCTATATTTCATCCAATAAAGGCGTCTGGTGGGAGTGGCTAAGGTTGATCAGCCCCTAGTTAAAGAGTTTACTACCTCTCTGTCTTTTGGGAGGGAGGTACACAGCGCTGGCCGTGTACCAGCCATCTCTCAAAACCCTGCCCATCAAAAGGCAATGATAAGGCTTGATGTCTTCTTCTGAGAGTGAGATGATTCATGCGGGCCTGTGCTGAATCCATACTGGAAACCTGGAGAAATGCATCCTCTTCTCCCACCAGCCTCATGGATGCTCTTCTAATACCAACAGAAGACGAGCCGTGTTCCAGGTTTAAGTTCAGCCATTTGTAGTATTAAGAATTCCTGTTTTGTTTACTGTGCTGTTTTGTCTGTTCTCTCACAGGAGGTGCTTGAGCTTGCTTTCTCCATATTGTATGACTCAAATTGCCAACTGAATTTTATTGCGCCTGACAAGCATGAGGTAAGGGGTCTTGGTAACAGGTTAACTTGTGAGAGAAAAATAAGAAGGAAAGGTTCTAGCAAGAAAGAAATGCCACTTCTCATTGAATGCTGCTTGAGGAAATCATGAATAAAAGGGTGTCTGTCGACATGGAGCAGACACCTAAACAACCACCAGCTACCACAGCTCAGAATTCTTAGCAGCTGGATCAGCAGCCTTGGGTCTTATCCAGCTTTGCTGTAACAAAATGCCTGACGTCACTTGGAAAAACAGATTACATTGGACCTCTATTTCCTGAGGTTTGAGTCTGTGCTCAGTTGCATTTAGATGAGTGCACATGGAGGGGGAACCTGCTTGCTTCATGGCGACAAGGAGGCAGATAGAAGGGAAAAGGCCAGTGTCTCAGTATCCCCTACGTGGATATGCCCTCCAAATGCTGAACTCTTTCCAGTGGGGCCACCTCCTGAAAGTGCCAACCTTTCCTAATAGTTCTCCTTTAACACAGTTCAGAGTCTAAACTGTAGGATGGTCATAAAGAAAACTGATGTGCAAATGACTCAGGCTCAGCAAGGGCTTAACTAATCCGGAGGAAGAGGCGGCCCTGGCTAGGGCTTTGATGCACATTGAATATTTAATCTTTGCTCTAGAGCTTCCCCAGATAAAATGGTGTCTCTATTCGTGGGCCATCTGATGAAGTAGTTTCTCCACCAAGTCTCTTCAAGCTATTTTAAGAGGTTCAGGGCTGTCTCTGCTGTTGGAATTTTATTTCCAAGATGCTTTTATTCCTTTTTGACATCTTGTTATATGTATAATTTGTTCCTCTTCTTGAAGCACACTGTCAGCTATATTTAAAATATTTAGCATAAGTCTAGGAAAATGCATTTGTAAAATAAAGTAGCAGTTATGGTTGATTTAACTTTTTCTCTTGTAAATTAGACCCCAGCATCACGCTTGAAACTTTATTTTTAGGTAATACCATTCAAATTTTTGTTTTGCATGTAACTGCACAAACAGCTCTTAGAAGGAAAGGAACATTTAATAGGATCTGACTTTTGTTCTCATTTCCCTGAGGAGAGTCAGTTCATTTAAAAGGTATTTAGCGTCTGGTTTTCAATGGTTTGAAGGTTTTGAATAAAATTATCCACCCCAAAGAAAGAGGAAAGATTAGACACAAATCCTGCATTTAGAATGGTGCTTAAATATAATTCTGTGTCATTTGACATTTAGTTTGCAGAAGGGTAAGACTTTGTCTTCATCTGTCTGAAAATAGATACATAGCCTCCCATTTCTGTTTTTAAATAAAGTTGCAGTTATGAACAGGCCAACATAGCCAAGATATATAAGAGACATAGAAAACGACCAAAAATAGAAGAAATTGGGCTGTTACTTAAGTCAGTTCCAAGCTATTTTCCTCAGTATGTGTATTAATTCCAGATATGGAGAAATGTTTGGGATTGCCAAAAGTGTGTGTGTGTTTTAACATAGCTACCACTTCTTGTAGATTCTATATGCTCGTGAGCACTTTCAATTTCTTCAAAATCATTTTCTTCTCATAATTGCTACATAAAATAGAAGAACATTCTGTTACGTATGCATCATTTATCAAGTAGCGGGAAGGAGGCCTCCCAAAACTGAATACTTGACAATGAATGGATGGTGACAGGGGTCTGGAAAGATAGCTTGGTGGGCAAAGTCTTTGCTCTGCAAGTGTAAGAACCTGAGTTCCAATACCTAGGACCCATGCAAAAGTCAGGCAACGTAGCACACGTCTCTAATCATCATCTGTGGTATGATGAGAGGAGGAAAATCCCCAGAAGTTCATGGGCCACCAGCCTGGTGTGCACAGCAGTGAACCACAAAATAGTGTCCCTGTCTCTAACAAAGAACTAGATGAGGACTGACACTTCCATCCTGTGGTACACACATACACACACACACACACACATAACACACACACAAAGGCTCTCTCTCTTACTCTTTAACTGCTACACATATGCACACACACAGGCTCTATCTCTTCCTCTTTAACTGTTATATACACACAACACACACACACAAAGGCTGTCTCTCTTGTTCTTTAACTGCTACACACACAAAGACACAGTGATACACACACACAGGCTCTCTCTTCCTCCTTAACTACTACACTCACACACACACACACACACACCACACACACAAAGGCTTTTTCTCTTCCTCTTTAATGCTACACAGATGCATGCACACACACACATGTGTGTACATGCACATTTGCACTTACATGGAATAATTATAGGTACCCTGCACCTCTCCGCACCTGCCCCCATTAAATACAGTACAGATTTACAGTCATTTTACAGGACAGCAGTCTCCCTAGGCTGATATCAAGGAGGCAGCAGGCTGCATTCTCTCTCAGAGACTCTCAGAGGGAGACTTGTGTCCTCACATTTTTTCTACTTCAGAGACCACCTACATCCTTGGCCCCGATCAGTTTCATCAATGACAACTTGAGTTCTCTCCTCAAATCATTCTCACTTCCTGTTCTATAGTGAAATCCATTATCTTACCCTCTTCTGACCCTTCCTTCTCTCTGACATTAAGGGCCCTTGGAATTACATTGGTTTACCTAGATAATCTAAAATAATCTCTCTGTTATGTTCAGCTGGCAACAGCCTTGATTTTCCCACAAAGCCTAAGATTGCCCAGAGTCCTGGGAGTAGGATGTCGACATCTGTGAAAGATGGATGGTCCATCTACCCCAAGCAACATCATTACAGTATCACTCTTCCCCAAGTGTCTTGTTGATACTTCTAGTCAGAAGCCTAACACATTTCAAACTCAGCTTTTAAATAATATCTGTGGTGCTTTCTTTTGGTTGTCTTGCTTCTGTTTTCAAATTTAGCATCCACAGATGATTGATTGATGCCTAATTCTTGGATTCACTAGAGTTTGCAAAAGGCTATGTCTCAATTCTACCACCCCATTTTTATTTATTAGTGAAATATATAAAGAGAATCAGGTCTCAATAACATTTTGCATCCTAAAATTGGAATGCATGATGGCAGGACAAATACTTGATTCCTTTGTAAATTTTGAAGATAATAAGCATTTCCTAAAGAAGATCAAGAGGGTTTGTTTGATGTTTGAGTATCATTTTGAAGTCAAAATTTAAAGGTCTTTTGTGTCTTTCGATGTTATTGTTGTCTGTATTAGTATCTTGGTTACCCTAAGTTGTCTTATGACTCTTAACAACATGGCTCCATTTCTTTGATGACTTTCTGGCTTTCTGGTAGGACAAGATAGTCCAGGTTCACCTTGCATGCTTCCTGCCTTTTCTCTGTCAAGCCTAGTTACTTTTAATAGGAATTAGTAATTGGCCACCACAATCTTGGTAAAAAAAAAAAAAAAAGATAAAATTATTACAATTTGGTTATAATTTTAGGCTTTTTGGAAAATAGAGCTAAAGGTGAGGTTTTATACCATAAAATATATCATGAAATAGTGCTGGAAAATCCAACTCAAATTCAGTAGTACCAGATTTTTCTTTATCGGTCAATGTAATTTTTGATGAAAAGGTCATTGCCTGCTGCTTCTCAAAAAGCAATGTTCCTGTGGGTTAATCTGTACCAGGAAGGTGGCCAAGGCTGGGAAAGCTTTGTTCAAGGGACAATAGTCCCAGGACTTAAGGATCACTGTGACATGCTGCCAGAGCTGTGAAGGCCTTCTAGAGCGCAGCACTCAATGGTACCCACACCTGGGTGTTTGTCAGAATGGCCTGAGAAGCTCTTATAAATAAAGTCTCTTCACCCCGACTTACAGAATTGGTTCTCTCCAGGCTGGGAAGTAGGTCCCTATTTCTCTCCTTTTTTGTGAGCAGATAGCTGGTTGGAAATGGTCCGAAATGACTGAGATATTCATGAGCACACGGGTGCTTCCGGAAGTGTTTTAGCACCACATTGGAGTCAGAGATCACACAGCTGAGGTAGAAAGAAGTCTTCACAGCCTACTGCTGCTCCCTTCAGGCGTGGCTCACCCCAGTGTCATTGACATGCATAGTGGCAGAATTTTCATCACATCACACACAGTGGTTGTAGCCATCTATTGCTTCTGTTGAAATGCTGCATCACATAGTGGGCACAGCCTAAGTAACCATCTAGCATTTTGTCTCATCACTATCTGGAATTTTAACTTGACTTAGCGAATACAGGAAAGGATGGAATTTATAGCAAATCAATGTTAGGAAGAATTCCAAGCCGGCAAGAAACAGGACAATTATCGGCATAGACACCTGTGTAGGACCAGGGACCACCTATCAGGTGAATGAGCAGCAACCAATATATAGGTAGTTTTTTTTGGTTTTGGTTTTGTTTTGTTTGTTTTGAAATCTTGGCTCTTTCTCCATGTACCAATGGTTCTCTTTTGAAGTTAGAGCAGAACTCTACTTTCTGAAGGGGAATCTGCCAAGATTAATGTAGGTCTTCAGATAAATGAGACATGGTTCCTTCTCCCCAGAATTTTATAGTTTGCTGAAGAGGCAAAGACTGGCATTCATTTTATAAAGAGAAAGAAGAAAACCTTAATAATGTACTCCAGAGTGTTTTCCAAGCAAGATGATGTCCGTGGGGAATCAACCACTCGAAGCCCTGGGCACTAGAGCTCCAGAAGCAGGAGGTCCAGACAGGCAGTCAACCTCTATCTTCCCAAGATAACCGATGATATTAGCCATTTTGGTTATCAAACAGTGGGCAACTGAAGGCTAATTTCTAGTTCTGTCTTGCTAAGAAGTACAAGGGCTACCTTGGCTCCACAGTGAAACTGAGTTGTCAGTGTCTATACTTAACTATTAGACATAGTAGGAAGGCATTAGATACTAAACAGGGAACTGTAATGGGTATCAAGAATGATGTGCTGCTAAGTACAGACATATTGGTATACATTGTACCTGTGTCTTACAGAGAGCTATCCTACTGCATAGTCAAGAGAATTCGATGTTTTGTGTCCATAAGGAAACATTCTTGTAAGAACAAGCTTTGGGAGTTGGGTTGCCTGAGTTACAATCCTACTCATTCCAATTCCTCCTACATCACCTCATTCCTCTGTGCTTTTGTTCTCTTAGCTTTAAAAACATACGAGAATAGAAGTCTCTGCTTCCTAGAGAGGATATGGGTATGAGATGAACACGTAAGACAGTCTGGCATATGCCGTGTACTTAGTTCCAGTAACTGCTGGTCCTGTAATTGTCCTCGGTGATGTTCATTGCCACCTTCTTTCCCACCAGTATTGCATCTGGACAGATGGGCTGAACGCGCTGCTTGGGAAGGACATGATGAGCGACTTGACACGGAATGACCTAGACACCCTGCTGAGCATGGAGATCAAGCTCCGCCTGTTGGACCTGGAAAATATCCAGATCCCGGATGCTCCTCCACCCATCCCCAAGGAGCCCAGCAACTATGACTTCGTCTATGACTGTAATTGAAGTGGCTGGGCCTGGACACATTCCTCCTAAACTGGAAGATCTAGCTATGAGCAGAGAGGAGCGCAAACACACCCACGTGTTGGGACCATTCTTTGGTGGTGGGAAGCTGCAGATCAACCCTTCCTTTGGCCTCATTTTTAGCTCTAGCTTTTTTTTTTAACTGTTTTTTTTTTTTTTTTTTTTGGCTTCTTACCATCTCCTTGAATCTACTTCCTGACTCAGTATTTCAGATCACTCCACTGCTACCGCTCACTGGTGGGTCATGAGCAAAACCCACCACTAGTAAGAAAGTCAAAAAATCTTCTCATTCTAACCTGATGTGGCCATGTCCTTCTGCCCTTCTTCCTTCTTGCCTGGAGTAGGAAATCCAATTAGCCCCATGCTGCCCCAAATTTGCTAACTAAACCATGAAAAATGCCTAAGGCCAGGATTGGGTAAAATAGCTCTGTTACTGGACAAGAAGACCAAAGGCCGCCACCTTCTACCCCTTCTTTCTAGGGTCAACTCACATCATCAGCTCTCTGTGAGTTGAGATCGCTTTTGCATCTCCTCTCTTTCCCTTCCTGGCCTTGATCTTGCTCTGGTCCACTTTGGTTCCCTGAGTAGCAGCAGCAGCCTCATTCCAGTCCTCTGCAGCACCAGGTCTCTTAGACAGTCCATAGAGCCCATGCCTGCTCCTTGTCTGCACTGTGACCATGACCATGACCAACCTCTCTGTCACACTATCTAGTCTTGGGCCTCCTCTCCTTACCCCAGCCCAGACCTGCCTTCTTCATTTCTTCAAGCTCCCAGCAGCCCCTTAGCAGAAAGCACAAATGAAGTTAGTAGTCCTGCTCCATCTCAAATAGACTAAACCTAACAGCCTCTAAGGCGGCTGGCTGTTGTTATCCAACGGTTCCGTGTCACCTTGTCCTTGGGGCTCCTGCTACGACCCAGGTTCTCCAGGGTGGTCAAGCTGTCAGACATCCAAGTTTACATCGTTGTAATTATTCTAGGTCTTTACAATTTACAAGGGTTTGGGATTATTTTGTTTTGTTTTGTTTTTGGCTTTGTTTTTGTATAAAAGAGTCTAACATTTTTTTGCCAAACAGATATATATTTAATGAAAAGAAGAGATACATAAATGTGTGTACTTTCAAGTTTGTTTTTAATTATTTTAATCCCAAACATCTTCCTGAGAATAACATTCCCTTAAACATGCTGTGGAATAAAATTAAATGTGACGAGTTGGGGAGCTGGTGTTTTGATTTAGTAATGTGGGTGCTTGCTACTCAGTCTTTAGCATCACCTGGGAGCTTATTAGGGATGCAAAACTAATCAGCCCCTCCAGACTTCTGAACTGGGCTATGTGAGTGGGTGTTCGTTTGGGAAGGCGCATTGATCATCGGCTCTAAGCATAACCCATATCCTTTCTAGGAAGCACATCCCAACTCACCAAGGAAATGAGACTCAGTCTACAAAGGTAGGATCTGTTCACTTTGCATTGCTGCCTCCTCAACACACTTTCCCATTATTTCCTCCTTACCATTACGTGGTTTATAGAGTCAGTTCAATTAAAGATGCTACGGACACTGAGGGAAACACGTTTAACAATGGAAAAAGAATGCAAGCCCACACTCCTGAAATCAGTTAAACCAAAACCAAGTAAGTCTAACAGTGAACTAATAAGTTAATGGTCAATGCACAATAGAAAATTCTTCATAGGTCAGCTAGCTCCCCTGCAAGGATCCTACGGATCACAAACTCTAAAGGCTGGGAAAGATGACGGAATTCAGTGCAGTGCAGCTAAGCCACTCTGAGCTGGCAGCCAAGCTGCAGAAACATGCAGGCAACTGCTCTTTATGGCTGTCAAAATGGTCATGGCCTGGGCTCAAATGACATGGTCCAGAGCATGCCATAAATTACAAAATCTATACTCATTCACAGGGGTCATTCTTTACACCAGAGTGCTCACACCTGAGTGTCAGGTTGACATTTCTTTCATCTTTAGGCTCAGATGTTATTAACACACATATCCTTCCTGCCAGAATCATCTGTTGTTCTACCTGCCGTGTGATGTTAGGTAAAAGAAAGTCAATAGAGGCATACCACTTTTTACTTGGAGGTTTAAGAGATCCATCTGTCCTGTGGCTGAGAAGAATTCATCCCCTCATGGTATTCCTAATTTGTTCTATTAATAGAATTTTTTTCTTTTCCATTGACACTAATAACTTTACATATTTGTGATACAATACAGTGTTTTGATCCACGTGTACACTGGGTAAAGATAAAGCCTCTCCATTGCTGTAACCTTTTATCTCCATACTGAATACACTCTAAAGTGAAATCCCTTCTAGAGAGCTTGAGATGTGCAGCATCTTGTGAGCTGCATCCACACTACTGTGCTGCAGAACCCAGGATGTACCCTCCCTTCTCACCACTGTCATTGTGCCCACTGGCCAATACACTCTCTGCTCCACGTTCTGCTCTCTCCAGCCCGCAATCTGTACTCACTCTTCTTCTCTCAGCAGCTACAGATTTCATGGGGGCTTTCATTTTCTGTACTTGACCTTATTTCATTTACTGTCTTCCAGTCCTACCCATGATGTTGAAAGTGGCTGTATTTTGTCTTTTTGTGAATGCATAATATTCCATTGCCTACACATACCACACTCATCTGTTGGTGGACGCTGAAGATCACTCCACATCGCCTAGCCTTTGCGAATCCTGCTGTGGTAAATGAGAGTGCAGGTTTCCCCGACAAGCTGTCGTTTCTTTCTTTCTTTTTTTTTTTTTTTGTATATGCTAAGGACATACCTCTTCACACACTGACAACATCCTGAGATTAAGCTGTCAATGCTCTGTATTTTGTGGCAAGGTGGCAAACAGTTGTCGCTCATATTCATCCACCTCACCTCTCTTGAAGCTGCTCAAGGCATTTCTCACACATAATGAGCCCAGTACCTCCAGTTGGGTTCTTCTAGCCTCAGTTCTCCTAGCCCAAGCAAGCATGGTCCCTTTAATGCGGAAGAAAAGCAAAAAAAAAAAAAATAACCTGTTTGGCGTGAAGTCCAATTAATCTAAATTTGCTGATATTTTAAGAGCAGAGAAAACCAATGGTTACTTAAACCAAAAATGTGCAGTGCTAAATGTTCTGTGAACTCATGTTAGCAATGAAACATTTTTGTAAATCATTTTGTCACATAAAATCAGAAAGCCTCAGCCCAGTGCAGCAAGTGAGATCAGGTGAGTCATGGTAGGGCACATCTCTAATCCCAGCGCTCAGGCAGCCAGGCCGATCTCTGTGAGATCAAAGCTAGTCTGGTCTACATAGCAAGTTCCAGACCAGCTGGGGCTACAGAGATAAGGAGCACACACCAGTAATTCGAGCAGAACAGAGATATTACACCAGTAATTCGAGCAAAAGAATCTCACATTCAACATAAGCCTGGATTACACAGTGAAACCCTTCCTCGAAAAATTACAAAAGATAAAAAATAAAAGCAAACACTGTGGTAATGGATAATGAATAGCAGAAAATCTAGTTGAGTCTTAGAGTAGAGATACTCACCATGGAATAAATGAACCACCCAGGTAAAATAAAGAGTGTAGAGGCAGGAGGCAGGAACACCTGTGACCACTCGGGACTCTTCAAGTCTCTCTGACTGGCGGATAGGGTACACACAGAGGTGAAAATCTCTACTACTGAAGAGCAATGGTTCTCACCCATTCTAATGCTGCAGCCCTTTAATACAGTTCCTCATGCTGAGATGACCCCCAACCATAACATTATTTCATTGTAACCTCGTAACTGTAGTTTTGCTAGTGTTACGAATCATAATGTAAACATCTGACATGCAGGCTATCTGATAGTTGACCCCTGAAAGGGTTGCGGCCCCCAGGTTGAGAACTGATACTGTAGCAGAATAAAGTCATGGATAGAGAATTCATGGAGAGAGGTGGCAAGGGACTTTAACTTGAGGACAAAAGAAAATACTCTAAGAGGGTTGTCAATTTTGGAATTCGGAAATATCACAAAACAGCTATGCCCAGGAAAGACTGGAGTAGAAGAAATTGGAAGCAGACATAACAGCAAAGATGCTATTGAAGTAGTCCTGAGCAAGAACCTTCGGGGCCCAGACTTTCAAATCTACAATTGGAAAATGGAGGGGGATGAAGTGATCAAAGAGGCCGTGTGAGCTGGAAGCAGAGACTAACTAAGCAGCGAGCGAGGGAGGGAAAGTAGAGACGACTCCTGGGCTTCAGAAATAACACACGAGAAGCAGATAACAGGACCGGGCCAACAACTAAAACCAAGAGGAAAGCAGAATGGGAGATTTTAGGAAAGGATAGTAAAGTGAGATAATGAGATTGTTGTATTTGTTGGACTTCTGTGAAAAGAAAAATAAAATTTGGGTTAAGCTACTTAACCACTGTGAGCCTCTTACTAGTTTTTAAAATGGAATTCTCATCACTTGGGAGCATAAATGTCCGCAAACTGTCCGTGCTTGAAAAGACGGTCCCCCCATCTCCCTTCCCACCCTTTTTTCCCCATTCATTCTCTTTTGTTACTCCCAACCTTCTGAGTCTAGGATCTTTATCACTATTTGTATGTTTTGAGCAATCCAGCCTGTTTGAGAAGAATTAGAGGGAGGAAGAAAAAACTGGAAAATTAAAACTCTATATATTTAATAAAAGATCTTAGATAAAACAATAAAACCACAATTTAAAATAAGTCCAGGAGAAAAGGATGGATGGCATAATCCTATACGCAAATAGAATTAGATCTAAAATTTTAAATGTAATTTCATTTCTTCTCAGTGGGACTGTGTAAGTAAAATGATCACTTCAAGCACAATGCTTATTTTTAATTAAAAAAAAATCAGAACACACTCAGAGGAAAGAAAGGACTACAATTAAAAAAAACAGATATAAGAGAATATAAGGATAGTTACTCTATTGAGTACTAAACCTAAATCTGGTCTTCTTGGAAGCCAGAATAAATAAGGAAGTAGATTGCAGTATATTGCTCTCCTGTTTTTAAACAACATTATACTCATAAGGAAATGCCTTTCCCAAGCACCAATGTTGGGAGAAGGCATTCTATTAAAATATCTGATCAATAGATACCTCTTAGCAGGTTGTGTTTGTTTCTCAGCTTCACAGAGTGAAGGATGTTTCTGTTGGCCCTTTGAGAAAGAAAGCAAGCAAGTTCCCCAGAAGGGACCACATGAGCCCTTGAATGAGTTTAGTGACAAGGTGATCCATAAGAGATTGAGGAAAGCAATCTCAAAAGTAGAAACAGCAGGAAAGCTTGGCCCTAGAAAGGTTCACAAATGCATGTGCTGCTGCCAAGGCTGGAAGACAGGTCATTGGCATGGAACAAGGTCATGGGATGAATAGTGCAGAATTCCATGGAACTTCCATGGCCAGTCACTTGTCCATAGTGCCCAGAACATGAGGCTATGGTTTCAAATTGCCTGCCCTAGCGATCTGGAAATAGAGACAAGTCCATGCAGTGCATGCCTAAAATGACCATGATGTGCACCTGCTGAGCTGGTACAATGAGCCTGAGGGGATTGCCTCCATCTGGGAGAAGGCTGGCCTGAAAGAATGACAAACAGGGATTGCCTGTCAGATGACCAGTGAAAAAATGCTGTTGACTGCTTTTTGTTGTAGTGGTAAAGGTAAATTGTGGAAGAGTTTATTTGGCTTATTGTTCCAGCAGAAGAATCTTTAATGGTGGGCAAGTCCAGCTAGGGATTCACTAGTGAAGCCAGCAGGGTTTAGTGGATAGTTTCAACTCATAGTCACACAGATGGTGCGTGTTAAGTTCAGTGAGCAAAAAAAGATAAAAAGTAATGAATATAGGAAAAGATCTGTGGGGAAGAAAGTGGTATAGGAGGTCCTTCTGTTTATGTGTTGCTTTCATTGGTTAATCAATAAAGAAATTGCTAGGCCTGAGAGTGCAGAACTTAGGCAGAGAAGACAGAACTGAATTCTGGGAGGAAGAAAGCAGAGTCAGAGAATCGCCATGGAGCTGCCAGAATCAGACATACTGAATCTTTCCTGGTAAGCCACGACCTTGTGGTGATATATACATATTAATAGAAATGGGTTAAATCAAGATGTGACAGTTAGCCAGTAAGAGGCTAGAGATAATGGGCCGGGCAGTAATTTAATTAATAAGGCTTCTGTGTGGTTATTTCAGGTGTAAGCTAGCTGGGTAGCCAGGACAAACAAGGAACCTGCTCCAATCAACAAGAAAGGGCACTAGTAAGGGTAGGGGATAAAAAAGGGTATGGAGGAGAGTAATCAGAATGCATCACACACACACACACACACACACACAGGATATTGTCAGAGAACAAAATTTATCTTTTAAAAAAGGGAGATAAAGAACTAACTCCTAAAAGTTGTCCTCTGAGCACATGTACACCATGGCACATATGCAACCATCCATACACAGACACACACAAGACACATGTACACAATAATCATAACAATAGCACACTCAGTTTTTAAACATGTCTATATTTGTGGAGACCGGAGAAGGATGTTGAATGTCCTGCTCTATACCTTTTTTCTTTGAGACAGGGTCTCTCATTGAATTTGGAGCTTTGCTGTTGTGGAGAGTAAGCCCCAGAGAGCCTCATGTCTCCCCTGCAGTTTTGGGGTTACAGGCCTGCATAGATAGCCTTGTTCAGGTTGTTTCTTTTAAGTGGGCACTGGGATCTGAACTCAGGTCCTCATGACTGTGCAGCAAGCACTCTTATCACCAAGCCAACTCTCCAACTTTCTAGAGAGTTGTATTTTAAACTCCTCTGTCAGAAAGGGTGTGGATCCAGATAGGAAGGGAGATGCTTACAGAAGTATCTTTACTAGGCAAAGTTATTGAGGTGTTAAATAGGCAAAGATGTGCTATATTTGTTTAGGCTGTGGAATATTACTTTAACTATGTAAAGGTGTGTTACTTTTGTTTATGCTATAATTGTTTAAAGATGTAAGGATGTGTGTTTAAATATGTAAAGATATGTTGCATCTGTTTCACCTTGCATGCCTAAGGCACCTGATTGGTCTAAAATAGAGCTGAATGTCCAATAGCTAGGCAGAAAATGATAGGTGGGACTAACAGGCAGAGAGAATAAATAGGAGGAGAACTCTGGATTCAAAAAATGGAGGGACAAGGGAAGAAGGATGAGAGAATGAGGGTGATCCCCAGAGTCAGAAGCAGGAAGCTGCCAACCAGCCAGACACAAAAATAAAGCAGTGAAAGCAAGATATACAGAAGTAAGTAAGGCAATAAGCCCGGGGGCAAAAGATAAAGAGAAATGGGTTTATTTAAGTTAAAAGAGCTAGCCACAAGTGTGCCTAAGTTAAGTTGAGCATTCAAAACTATTAAGCCTCTGTGTCATGACTTGGGATCTGGTTGGTGGTCCAAAAGAAAAGGCCTGGTACAAAAAAGTGAGGAGGAACTGAGAGAAATAGGGGGAAGAGCACCAAACCAGTATATTGCATATAAAAACTATTTTCAATAAGAGAAAAAAAATACAACAAAAGAAAAAAATAAAATCCTCGTCCACACCTCACCATTCCTCTGCATTCACTCATCCTGCTTCATGCTACTTCCCAATCCTCAGGACTCTTAACTACGACCTACGGTTGACACTCACTTAGGTCCCCTTAAGTTTAGCTGACCTCAGTTCTGCCATTTTTTACTCATCCTACCTCTCTGATCAGTCCCTCCTGTAGCCTATGGGCAGCTGCACCCCTCTTTACAGACCTCATTTGTCTGTGCCAGATTTCTCAAAGTTTTCATTAGCAAAGAGGACTCCTGCCAATGTGGATAGTGATGTTTAATAGACTCTTAGTCATCATTAATTTAAACTACCATCCACCTACAAAAAAATTATTCTCAAATCAGTCTTTGCTAGAACCATTGAAGAGTCCAAAAATAAAAATATGAAAATGTAGATTCCAAAAATAAAAAATATAAAGTTGTAAGCCTAGGAGAATGAGAGTAGACTGTCAGCAGCTTTCTCAACAGCTTAAGGATTAACTATTAATAGTGGGTTACTCGGTTTTACAAACCACAGCTCTGTTTGCCAGGCTGAAGTGGCTCTCTACAAACTTAGGGTGGCTCTGCAAACTGAGGATCAGCTTTTAGATATGCCCCCTGGTCACCCATGACCAGAAATTGATGTGTGCTAAGTTAACTTTTAAATAATGGGATATATGTGACTTTTGACTTTTTGGTTTTATATTGTCCCATACTCTTCCCTGCTATGCGAAACTGGCAGTGTCAGGGGAGGTGCAGAGCCTTCGTAAACACTACCAAGGAATGCCAGGGAAGACAACAGATTGAGAACAAACACTAGTTTAACTGAAAAACCCTGTTAATAGACACTGCAAAGAAGGACAATTTGTATCTGAGTTTTACCTTGAGATTGTAAAAATTCTTTTGTTATTGCCTAAAGCTTGCTATATAAGGAGGAGTTCAAAAACCGTCTTACAAGTCCATCTCTGGCTGTGGTCTCAGCCAGCTGATAAGCTTTTTTGCCCCAGGGTTTCTCTGTGGTTTGGGAGCCTGTCCTGGAACTAGCTCTTGTAGATCAGGCTGGTCTCGAACTCACAGAGATCCGCCTGCCTCTGCCTCCCGAGTGCTGGGATTAAAGGCGTGCGCCACCAACGCCCGGCTGAAATTTATTTTTTTAATTTTTTATTTTTTCCTGGAATAAAGTCTGCTTCTGGTTTATTAGACTTTGGTGGTCTGTCCCCATCTTTGCGTGATCCCTGTGGACCCAACAGAATGGCACCCAAAACTCAAGTAGTCACCAAAATGTTCTCTTTATTATAGACTAATCCAAATATAAACAAGGACATAAGCACATTCATTACATCAGTAACTTTCACTGAACCAAGTCCTTAAGGGCACATTTCAACCTTTAAATTGACGGTTTTAGGGTTAGGGAAAGCTAATTTTCTTAAAGAGTATGTGGTCCTTGGTAGTTCAACCATAAATACCACACATTGGACTTGATAGGTTACTTAAAAGAAAAAGAGGACATGAAGTTAAGGTCAAGGTAGGAGGTGTGAGTGGGTCTGGGAGGAGTGGGGAGGTAAATATGATCAAAATAAATACCACGAAAGTCTCAAATTTCAAAATATTACATTAAATTTTTTGTGCAGTCCTTTAAAAATAACAAAATGTTTAATGATTATATTATTACATATTTATTCATTTCAGTGGATTATGTTTGACATATAGTAAATATTCAATAAGTAATGCACATTAAATACTTTCAGTTAGACCTTTCTAATGCCCAAAGTCAAGTCCATGTCCACTTTGAGGTTCCTGTGAATTTGAGAATAAAATCAAATTCTATTCTTGCTTTCCACCATGAATTCCCTATCCAAACCTTATAACTACCTTCCTGTACACAGTGTCATAGATACCCACCTTCCTGTACACAGTGTCATAGATACCCACCTTCCTGTATACAGTGTCATAGATACCCACCTTCCTGTACACAGTGTCATAGATACCCACCTTCCTGTACACAGTGTCATAGTGCCATGTGTAGAACAGGGGGGTCAGGCTTGGGAAGTGACCTGGAAAACCAGGATCAGTGGTTTAACCTGCAGAGACAAAACTAAATACACAAACTGAGTAAATGTGCAAACATTGTACAGAACCAGCAAAGACAACATAGATAGCGGCTACAAGGAACTCATGCTTTGAAAAATAGTTGTCAGGTCTACACAGCTCACCTTTGCTGGACCTGGGACTGTGGTGGCTGTTGAGCTCTGTCTGAATGAGTCAAGTAGCTATTATTCACTGACTGCCTGGTAGAAGGCACAGTGCGCTATGCTTGTCTTTGATGGAAACAGTGGCTTCCTGTTGAAGTGGAAGTGGCGGGGCTGCGTCCCCAGCACCCGGCCGCCCGCATGGCTTTACCCGAAATAATTACACAGAAACTGTATTCTTTTAAACACTGCTTGACCCATTAGCTCTAGCCTCTTACTGGCTAGCTCTCATATCTAGATTAACCCATTTCTAATAATCTGTGTAACACCATGATCTGGGCTTACCAGGGAGATCTTAACCTGCGTCTCTGTCTGGTAGGCAAATCATGGCGACTCACTGACTTGGCTTCTTTCTTCCAGCATCCTGTTCTGTTTACTCCTCCTATCTTAATTCTACCCTATCAGAGGCCAAGCAGTTACTTTATTAATTAACTAATGAAAGCAACAGATAGAAAGATGACCCACCTCCATCAGCTCCCTCTCCACAATTTACATTGTGTGGCTCTGGTTACCTGGGGTCAATAGTAGTTAATGTAAAATTGCATATTGTAAAAATTCATGAATTTAATGTCGCAATTTCTTCTGTGTAGCATGATAAAATCTCACACTATTCCTCCACACCAACCCGAAATGTGTTTGTCCCTATGTTTAGCACAGCTATGCTGTAAACACCAGCCCCTTTGTCAGGCAGTAAACATCCCAAGGATCAGAGTGACTACCACAGTCAATAACCTAGGGCTTGTACTCAAGTAACACTTATTTTACTTAATTATGGCCACAAAATGCAAGACTAGTGATGCTGGCAATTCCATTATGGTATGTTGTTAGAATCATTGTATTTTATTATTGTGGCTGTTTTAGTGGGCATAATTTATAAATTGAGTTTATGTGTATAGGAAACAACATAACGCATATAGTATTTGTTATTATCCAAGGTTTAAGGCATCCACTGGGGGTGGGGAGGTCTGGGATCATGTCCCTAGCACCCCAGAAGATAAAGGGAGAATATTATATTTCATTCTCTAACCAACCGCCTTCCAGTCCTGGAAGCTGGAACCTACTTCATAGATGAAAGGTCAAAAGGTCATGGCTTCCCCAGAAGAATGGAATTGACTCAGGAGTTGTCAGGTCCCCCTGTCTCTATGGGCTCTACTGTCTTAGCAAGAGTTTGTGGAAGAGCTAACCTGTGATCACCATGCTAGTCAGTCCTTAACATTCTAACTATGGAGTCTTGTATTTCTCTATAGGCAGGAGAAACAGAGCATTTCACTTTGCTAGTGGAATCCGTTATCTTTAGATACATTAGCTGCTTTGAACTCCAGTGTGCCTGGGTTCATTTCGTCTTTATTGGAGTACCTTCAAGGACTAGGAGTTAGAGCCCCTATAACAAGAGGGGCTATGGTTAGGTAATAAAGACAGTGAACTGCTGCCTCTTCCTTCCCTCCAGATCTGAGACCCCCTGGTGGGTTTTTCTCCTGCCAATAAGCTCCCTGCTGATGGCCTGGCTCAACGTGTTCCATGCAATTGTCAGTCAATTAGTCATTCTCTCTGTCTTCAAACTGACCAACCCTAAACTAGGGGAGGAAGACCCTTCAGAAACTTAAAAAGCCCAGCCCTCAGGAAGAGACTGGGTTCTTCAGCTTGCCAGATCCTCGCTCTGCTTTGCAGAGGGTCTTTTTCTCTCTATCTATGTTGCACGTAAGTTTCATCACCCCCAGTAAAAGCCATTTTGTTTGTTTGTTTGTTTGTTGTTGTTGTTTTGTTTTGTTTTAGTCATTGAAATTTCTCCACTGCTACTCATGGCACTCAATATTTTCCCTAATTCTTTAAATGAAAGAGAAAGGGACCCCATTGAAGACCCTTGGCTCCATGCCTCATCTGCTCACCCTCTGACCTGGGTATGTGTCCAGTTGGATCAGTCCTCCAAACATTTTCACCCATTGTTATGTTTTATAAAGTCTTCTATTGGTCAGAAATTTTAAGAGAATTTTCTCATTGTTCTCACTATCTCCTGTAAATCTTGATATATTCTATTCTCCCAACTCTTCCTGGTTCTTCTGTGAGTTCTGTCAATGCTGAGTAACTTCTTTAGATAGCTCTCTATTGTCTTTGGGATCACTGTAGTCTATGAAAACTTCAGGGAATGCTTTCTTAGTGGGTTAGATTCAAAACTATATGCCTGTTTACATACTGTTACAAGCACTTGCTGCTCTTGCAGAGTAAGTACATGTGCCATGTGGTTCACATTGCCTGGGACTCCAACCCCGAGGGTCTCTGATGCCTCTGGCATCCTTGAGCACCTGAATTCATCCTCATCTGCACACACTCACACACATATACACATAGTTAAAAGTAAACTACTCATAGATGATTGATAGGTAGATGGATAGATTAGATTGATAGATGATAGACAGATAGACAAATGATAGATAGATATAGATAGATAGGTAGATATAGACATTATAATTTCAAAATAGAGTAAATGCTGTCTAATCACTCCCCTGTGACAAAGAATGTACAGGGTTCTTAACTGCTTCCCTGCATTTCCTCCATTGCAAACTAGCAGCTCTGTTCCAGGTGAGAACAGTCTTTCTCCGGACTAGAATTTCATGTTACCATGACAAAACACAAAGTAAAAAGGCACAAGGGGTGGGAGCAGGCCTCACCCTCAGCCACACGTGCTGCTGGGTGTGTTGCTGCTGTGGGTTGGTCATCCATTCAGCGGGCTCTCCAGGAGCCCATGGCTGACTGACTTTGCCTGCGTGAAGAGGAAAACAATGTCCTGTCACTCACCTTCCTTGTCCCACAGCCACCTATCCTGGCACCTGCTGTGAGAGGAGAAAGGAGACATAAACACTTAAACATGCACCTTCATTTGGACCAAGTTATTTCAGCATCTGTAAAGCAAGAACCCATCTATCACAAATAAAGTCATTATCGAAGCAACTGTTGCCCAGATGTGGCTCCCAGCTGGGGAGGCATGAGAGCAATTTATCTCTTAGCAGCAGCTTGCCAACACTTAACTTGCCACTTTTGAGGAGAAATCTTCAGAATGTAAGATCCAAGAAGTTATGGGAAAGATGACTCTTTAATTCTTTTCAAAACAATCCCCATTGCATCTTAATATGTATTTTAAAAAAACTCAAAAATTTGGAGAATCTAAAAGAATATACCATAGAAAAATTACTTGTAATCAAGATGATAACTATCACTGATATTTTCATATATTCCCCACATTGGCATATAAAATTGAGAATATAGTCTATATTTATACATTTTTGAATCACAAACTTAAATGCATCCCCCAGGGAGGGTAAGTCACACAACTGCCCTGTTTAAGCAAATATCTTGGGGTCACAGTAACGACCCAGTGATCTCCCTCTAGATCTCTTTTCACAAGACCATGGCACCAGGCTCTTCTGAAAACTTCCTTACTGGTCACACATGCAACATGTCTCATGTTTCAATGCTAAGTACTAACACACGAAAAGAGTAGCCCATGTATTCCATGAGGAGAAGCTGACTGAAATGCTTCGAACCAAAAGGAGCTGAGATGCTGCAGGACGTACCTCCATTTGAGGTAGAAAGGGAAGACAGAGTGGGTCTAGAAACCTGAATTGAGACTGAGTTTATATCTGTCTCCTTTATGCTTCCTTGATGGTTCATCCTGATTTTCCACTTGACACACATAAAATTACCTGCGGAGGGAGTCTCAATGAGGAGTTGCTCAGGCTAGGTTGGTCACTGGGCATAGTTGTGAGGGGTTTTCTTAATCAGGTTAATTAGGCGGGAAGACTTACCTAGAAATGGGCCATACCATTTCATGGACTGGACTCTGGACTGAATGAGAAGGAAGAGCTGAGCACTGGTGTGCATGCGTTAATCCATTCCTCTCTACCCTTGACCATGAATAGAACGTGACAGTTCTCCCAAGTCCCTGTTACCATGGCCTCCTTGCCATGATGGACTGTAATCTGGAACTGTGAGCCAAATAACCCTTCTCTTCCTTCAGCTGCTTTGTCAGAGTATTGTACAACAACAACAAAAAAGAGGATAAGACACTTGATAAGGTGTGCTCTCTGCAATCCCATTTATTTCTCCATAACCTTCCTTAAAAAGAAAGAGAAAAAGAGAGAGGAAGAAGAAAAGAAAGAGAGGGGAAGAAAGAAAGAAAGAAAGAAAAGAAAAGAAAGAAAGAAAGAAAGAAAGAAAGAAAGAAAGAAAGAAAGAAAGAAAGGAAGACTCTCCTTATAGAATGGAAGATAAATTGAACAGGGCGGTGCATTCCTGCAATCCCATCAGTTGAGGAAGTGGAGGCATTAAAATGGTGATGCTGAGACTATTTTGTGCTGTCTCAAAAACAACAATAAAAACAAACAGAAAAACAAAACAAACTAATTAACTAAAAAACAAGAAAGGGAATTATAGAAAGCATGTGCCTTAATTCAGGGAACTTAATTCATGGGGATTACAGTATTCGGCCTCTTCAGGACAAGTTTCTCAGCTTCAGCACGGATGCTCATTATGACCAGGTAACACTGATGTGGACGATGACCAGTACTTTGAGGGTGTTTGGCAGCATCCAGGCTGTCTACCTACCATGCCAATAGTATTGCCTCCTTTTCCCTAGTTGTGAAAAAGAAGATCCCCACATTTCTGCTTGTCCCTGTGGAGACAAAAATCACCTCAAGTTGAGAGCCACTAAACTAGACAGGCAAGCCATGCAAATCATAGGTGTTTCGGCAACATGTTTGAGGATGTTACAGCTAAGAGACACAGCTGTCTCTGGGTCTGGAAAGACAGGAAGGACAGATGGAGCTTAGCTTCTAACTTAGTCCTTTTGACAACCTCTGAAGGTCAACCTTATTCCCTTTCATTAAAAGTCAGAAGCCTGATGCTCAGACAAGGTGAGTGCTTGCCCAAGACACAGCAGGTAAGCACCAGAGTCCCTTCTGCTACAATGGTATGTCCACCCAGAAAGATGCTGCCGGGAGGTAGAAATCACCCACAACTTCTAGACATACCATCTATAAATCAGAACCTAGAGCAGGAGGAAATGCATTTAAAAGGAGGCAGGCTTCTGTGACACCAAAAACTCAGTGCTTCCACAGACCAGATTTTACCCACGTGTTGAAACCCTCCAGTTTGTTTGGAATTACACTGTCAGCAGAATTGTCATTGGAGTATGCTGCGTACTGATTGGGCTCAGCAATTAAGTCTTCCTTGATGAAGGCGCATTAGGGCTAATTTTAAATCTGATTACTGTCAGCGAGGCATCCACTTGAAGCTGCTTTCACACAAGCACCAGTGATTTCCCCAGGAATGCCAGACTCAGAGCTTGCTGCCAGCAGTCTCTGCAGACACATCTTCCTTCCCACCTTGGTAAACCCCTCCAGAACTGTCAGTTTTCAGCATGCTAAACTCAAAACGCCTTGAAGCAAGGAAAGTCCCACTGTGTCTCTCAAGAGCCCTGAAATCCCATGCATCTCAGTGCTGGCCAGGATCAAGATGGGAACAGAAGACTGAGCATCTAATCAGATTAGTGAGAGAAAAGGTTCCCAGGCCATGGCCTGCGGTCCCTTGACTGGAATTCTCCTACATTAATAAAAATAATGTATGGCTTGCTTTGCTCCATTGCGGCGGTATAGAGGCAGGGAGGGATTGCCATGGATTATTAAATAGCCTCTTGCCTAAAGCCTTTCACTCTGTCTCAGTCTTTCTTTGAATAAAACATGTGTTAACCCAAGACAGGAATTGCCAAGCCTGGTCGCTGCAGACTCACGTCAACCAGTGGAGGGGTTGGACTGTCCCCTTCTACTGTGTAAAATGAGGTTGTGGTCCATGACTGTGACAAGTTAGATCAAGTGGGAAAGTACAGGGTGGGCCCAGGGTCACAGGTCCCACCTGTTAATGTTTCCATCACCCAGATCTTTGGCAAAATGTCTAGTCACCCCGAGCACTAGCAATTCCGGGTTCCAGGGCCGCCATGCACCATCAAGCGCTCAGGCAATTTACATAGCCACCCAGGGCCCTCAAGCCCTACAAGACCTGCGTGCAGCGTGGTCATGTGATATACGCATGGCACAGCTACATAAGCCCCTATGTGTATGCACTAGGTAGCCTTTAAAAGCTGGACACACTCGCTCCAAGCTGTCTTTTTGAGTCAACTTCCTCAGGCTTACCCACATGTCTTTCTCCCAATAAACTCTTAAGAGTGGGTTTCGTTGTGTGTTTCGTGATCTGTCCTCGCTCGCACCCAGTAATTTCACCACCTCTTAAAGGTGCTTCCTTTCCGCACCACCACAGAGAGCAAGCTCTCAGCCTACAGACCTTTGCGGACAAACCAAACCCTAGCCATAGAAGGGTCTAAGAGGAAATAGCAAGCCGACAATAAGATGTTTGGCAATGTAGGGAGTAGAAAGCATGAAAAGCTACTGGTTTAGGCTCTATTCTGGTAGGACCACCTTTAAGTTCTGGTAAAGAGGCTGTGCTGTAGCCTTGACCTCAGCACTTGGTGTGGAGGACCTCGGTTCTGATTCACAAAGAACCATTCATGCTCAAAAGTGTCGATGGCAAACAGTAGCTTGTTTTCTTGTGACTTTCATCATGGTCGTGATTGTTTTTACTATTTCAAATTGAAAATGCTTTTTGCTATATGTCATTTAAATGAATTTTAACCTTTTGATGTAATTTTTGATTAATTGGTGTTTGACAATTTTTTTCTGCTCGAGGGTGTCTTCTCACTAAATTATGTCTTCATTCACTCTTCAACCTTCTATACTTTCAGTTTTACTTATTTTTTGAGAATTTCATACCTTTTTGTTATATTATTTCATGTTCTCCAACCCTTTCCAGATTCCTCCTTCACCTTAAGAAAACACAGAAAGAAAAAAAAACATTAAAATATGGAGTCCTGTTTCTTGGTTACTGCCTTCCCACTTCAATGTTACAAGACAAATTATTAAAAAATGATCTATGTGCTCTGCCCTACCATGTTCACTGCTCTACCAAAATCTTCCCAGAGTTCATCACTGTGCCTGGCACTCAGCAATTATTCAAAATTGATTCTCATCCATGTGATTGCTATATGCATGGAGAGTATTCCAGTGGAGAGTGACTTATGCCAACTCCCACTGAGGTCTGTGGACACAGTAGTAAATCAAAAGCAATAACAAAAGCTGTATCTAAAATATCCAGGTGTCTGAACCCCAGTCCTCTCATATATGAGACAGAGATCAGGTTGGAGATGCAGTGTGTAGTGAATTACTTATGTAAATGTATTTGCCCTGTTGTTGACCTAAAAGCAAACTAGTACAGAACTTGCTGAGCATGTAGGAGGCCCTGGGTGCATCTCAAGAATCACAAACAATTTTGTTTTCTTAAAATGTTTTAAGAAAACCATTGAGGGTTATGAGGAGACCTATGTCTAACTATAGCATGGATAGTAGAAGCAAGAAGTCATCTCTCTAGAGTGTTAATGTTTAGTACTCTTAACATTTGCAAGTGAAACTTCAGCCTTTTATAGTATTGGATGCTGCCTTAGACCATCTGCAGTGTCAATCTGTGCTCCAGTGTGAGGCACTGGACTGTTTTGAAAGCAGCCTGGGGGGACCACTGATATGTTTCAGAGTAGTGTTTTCCTGAGTTCTAATATTACCCTCCCACAAATGACCACATTTGCTGTTTCACAGTTTCTGTGGGTCAGCAATGTAGGGGGAGCTGAAGACCACTCCTAAGATAACCACATCTGTGTTCAGTGAGCACCTGTCTCCATACTTCCTATCCTGTCCTTTGCACACCTTCATTTCACTGGTTTTGCCTTCAAGCATGGATTGTCTGGGGCCCAGGAACAGCCTCCTACACAACTCATTCACAAGACTGACAACCAGTGTTTTCTGTTGGTGGGAAACCTCAGTTTCTTTCACTAGGAATCTATAAAATTCCTGAGTGTCCCCAGGGCATGACAGATGACTTTGTTTGTCCAGAGAGAGGTCCAAGGGCACACAATATAGAAGCTTCAATAACTTTTATGATGTAGAAGTTATTGATTAGAAGTGACACTCAGTGCATCTGCCATATTCTGCTGATTATGAAAACCAACACTGTTCAGTATTTGAAAGGAACCACAAGGCATGTATCCCAGGAAATAAGAAACAGGGACAGCTCCTTCGGCAGCTGGGAAACTGGTCTGCAAAACATCTCATCATTATGACTGTCAAACCTAAAACCTAGTGCTCCATGCTCCATTTGCACTTTAGAAAAGCCTCTTAGGACTGAAAGATCTAAAGTTTGAGAAAAAAATCACTGTATTGTACTTACGCATGTCTACCTAGTCTTCTATACAAGTGTAAAAGTATTGAAGTTATCGTGAATGACTGCTCTGGGGAACAGGATTTAGGGTCAGGAGTGACAAATCTCTGCTACTTTTTCTAATAGGAAATCATTTCAAGTGTTATTATGCATCCTTATAGATGTTTCCTGTGATGTCTGAACCTCTTTGGACTCTAAGACAGAAAGAACGGGTTATAGAATGCAGATTCTAAACACGGAAGCCATCTTCTGCTCCATTAAGACAGTAGCTAATTCTGTGGAGTGCCACTAAAGGAAAAACACCTGTTCTGGCTTGCCACGTTCCTCTCTAAAGAATTGGAAGCTAATCAAGGAGAGGCAAGGTGGCCCAGTTTTTCTTCCTCACCCCTCCTTTCTGTACGCTTGCATCCCTACAGGATAAAGTAGACATTTGGAGAGAATTTGGTGGGGCAAGTGAGTGAGGGTGGCCTTGTTTTAACAACCCAATAGCTTTCATTGTCCTACTTCCAACACCTTTGTATACAGCCCCATACCATTTAGAGAGAGCTTTCCAGACCAGAACTCCCCAGCTGATTTCCATTGGTCAGGGCTATACATGGATCAGTGTTCTGTCTAAGGATTTTATCCAGGTTCTGACACCAAGGATAAGTAAAGATGAGGAGAAGTGAGAGAAGAAAAGGAATGAGACAGAGGAAAGTGCCTTATGATGAGCAACAGAGCAACAATCTAGTCTTTGCTAGATTGAGTTTCATAACTCAGTATTTCTCTGTTCCCAGGGAAGGTTTTGAGAAAGAGGGAAGCTGACCCCCCCCCCCGATTCTGTGCCTACGGTCATACCTGTGTTCAGTGAGTACCTGTATGGAGATACTCCCTCTCTTGTTCTTTGCACACTTTTGATTCACAGGGATAAAGCACCCACTTGGAATTTACCTGGCTAAACAGCACAAACGAATCACTAGGTGTGAGAACACAAACAACCTTAAGATCCTTGATTCATGTCCGTTAATAAGACACATATTAGCTTTTTTTCCTGATGAATGGCCTATTGTAGACAAGTATTCTGAAATAGACATGAATTTGTGGACACTATTAAAAACATCAGAGCTTTAATATTATATAATGTATATAAAAATTGGCTTAACTAAACCATACTGGCTTAGTATGTTTAAAAGTGTTTACTCATTGCTGGTCTACAAAGATTTAGGTGACAAAGCCATGCTCAGTGAAAAGGTGATGATTATTGAGACAGGATATGCAATAAACCCGTACTATCTAGTTCATATGATCTAGGTAGCCAAACAATAAGGAATCCATGTCTTGGTGTTGTGGAAAGGAAAGCCCTTGAATACTCTAGCACCAGGAAAGACTTTTACTGTTGTGGAAACAGTTATAGATATGCTACATTTGTTTATGCTGTGGGGCATTTGTTTCATGATACAAAGATGTGTTACATTCTTTTATGTTGCATTTGATTAACTCTATGAAGCTATACTTTGCCTGTCTAAAACACCGGATTGGTCTAATAAAGAGCTGAATGGCCAATAGTTAGGTAGAAGAGGGATAGGTGGGGCTTCAAACTTCTTAGGAAGCTAAGAATGGTCTTGAAATTTTGATCCTCCTGCTCCTCTTCAAGGGTGCAAGGACAATAGCCATTGCTGCCATGTCCAGTTCATGCGCTGGGGAGCAGCCCCAGTGCTGCAGGCATGCTAGACAAGCTCTCCACAAGCTGTGTCCCTAGCCTGAGAAATTTGAAAAAAATTATTTGCTTTCCTCGTGTGTGTGTGTGTGTGTGCGTGTGCATTTATTTGCCTGTGAGTATGTAGACATATCACAAGCAGAGGCCAGAGAAGAGCATTAACTGCCATATGGAGGTTGGGAGCAGAACCCGGGTCCTCTTCAGGAGAAGCAAGTGAATTAAGCACTGAGCCATCTCTCCAGCAATGAGTATTTTTAGTAGAAGTTTCAAAGTATAGAATTCATGCAGAAAAGAATGTCAATCATAAATTCATCTCTTTAAGAACCCTTGCCAAGAGAGTCACCAGCACCCAAATCAAGCAACAGGATATCACCAAAATACTCAGAGACTTAGAATCCTCTTTGAGTCTCTAGTTTTTCTTCAACTACAACCTCTTCTATGCTAAAGTCGGTCTTGCCCTTTCAATATCTTTTACAGATGGAGCCACAGAATTTGTCGTCTTTTGTACTCCATTTTTCTACTCTGTTCGATGTCTGCGAGGTTATTATTGGTTTGTTGTAGTTGCTTCCATTTCGGTGTTCTCTGGTTTTCCATTGTGCACACCAGAGTTTCATAATCAACTCTTGATGAATATTTGGGTTTCCACTTTTAGCTATTGTTAATGTTGTCACTTTAAATTCTTCTATAGGTTTCTCAGTGACTATATACACATTTTTCATGTTTGTCTGGGAGTAAAATCATTGGCCGTTGATGTATTCACATGCTCAGCTCAATAGATACTAATAGTTTTCAAAAGGAGAACGACTTTCTTCCCAGCAGTGCATACTTGCTACAGTTCCTTCCCTCATCACCAGCACAACAGACCATCTGGCTATTTCATGTTAGCCATTCTAGTGTAAATTTCCTACTCTCAGAATACAGTTTGAGAGTATTTACCTAGTGACTACTTAAAGTTCAGCACATTTTCACAGAACTATTGGCCATTAGGAGCCCATCATTTCTGGGGTGTCCATTTAATCTTTTCTTCTCATTTCTACAAGTCTGTTTATTCTAATTTAACTTTTAGAATTTCTTATGTCCCAGATCTGATTCTTTGGTGGAGTATATATGTTTATATATATATATATATACTTTATGTATATATAAGTATATGTATATATACTTCCCCCTTTATTCCCTTAATAGTATCATTTGAAATGATCCTCAATTTGAATGTAATACGGTTCACCAGTTTTCCTATTATGATTAATGATTTTAAAAATATTGCATTTAAGAAAATTCTTCAGATCATGAGATTGTTGTTTTGATATTGAACTGTTGATTATTTTTTTAATCACTCTATAAGTAAATGTAGTTCTGTTGTGGTCAGATCAAGAGGGGCACACAATGAACTAAAGATGTCCTGAGGGAGCCGGGTGGTGGTGGTGCATGCCTTTAATCCCAGCACTCGGGAGGCAGAGGCAGGCGGATCTCTGTGAGTTCGAGGCCAGTCTAGTCTACAAGAGCTAGTTCCAGGACAGGAACCAAAAATCTACAGAGAAACCCTGTCTCAAAAAAAAAAAAAAGGTGTCCTGAGGGAAACTGAGAGAAAATACCTACCTCATTTCACACAGTATGTCAGCACCCCTTGGATCTTTGCAGAATCCTCTCTGATAGTCACTGTGTTTAAGACAATGTGATTTAGAGTCAGTTCAACTATCATCCTTGTTATTTCTCGACTTCCCTTCCAGCTGGAAAGCATCCTCTTTGTGGCAGCAATTAGTTTTGACTCATTAATCTCTGTCTCTTCGTAGAAGGAGAAATCACACTTCATGACTCAGTTTGTAACTGGGCCAGACGGGAGCAAGGAGCTTTCTGGGAAGGGCAGTTCAGCAGTGCTCGGCTAGATTTATCTCCCTATCGGAAGATGCCAAGTGTTTTTTTCAATTACCAATCTGGTGATACATACAGCATCATAATTTATGTTGTAGGGAGTCCAGGGGACAGGAAATAGAAATTAACCAGCTCTTCAACGGCTTTCTACTGTTGTATGAAACAGGACTTGCATGCGTGTCACTGCCTATTCAAGGGTCACAATGCTTTCCATAGCTCACCCCAGTACTCACAGTACTGACATCAAATTGACAGCAGTGATTGACTCCGCCATTGTGCCGCAACGTGCAATGTAAAGCGTGATCGTCCTCTAAATTAATTGCTGCGAGACATAAGCTAAGCAGTACAAAGGCATGGCTTTCTTAAGATTGGGGAGAGACTGGTAGATAAGGCGCAGAGATGATAAGGCAGGCTTATTAAAAACTGTCACTTAAGAAGAATTAAGAATTTCTCAAATATTACCCAACACATTTTTCCTAGACCACGCAACATGTCAACAAATTAATTTGCAAGAATATTTTCTGTTACTTTTCAAAAAGGGTGAGCAATGTTGAAAGGAACAGGAGAGGAGTGGCAAGGCTGAAATGAGTGCCACGTGGAGGGGATAGCTGCTCACCTGACCACCAGTGTGCTGAGTGGAAAGGGTGCCGTGTGGAAGGGGCAGATGCTCAGCTGACCACCAGGGTCCTGGGAGTGCTGGGAGGGAGTCACAGAGTTGCCCTGGTAGCTACTTGGAACAGCCCCCTTCTGGTCCGCTTTGCCGACTGAGGGCCTCACCCTGATGTTTACCGTATGGAGCTCTCATGGCAAACTCTTCCACCTCAGATCTCAACTCCAGTGCCGTTCCTCACAGCGGCCTTCTGACCTGCGTAGGAGAGATGCTACCTTGTGTTAATCTCACAACTAGTTACCTCCATGCAGACCAAGCATTTATTTATTCTACGGAATTTACCACTAAGTTCGTGTCATCGCTGAGCATGCAGTCTGTCTGAACCCTGCACTAAGTGTGGACTTCGTCACCTGTTTGTCACCCTGTTCTTGAAGCCTGAAGCAGGGGCAGAGACTGTTGGTGATTAGATGTTTGCGGAAATAAAGAGGAAATAAGAATATGGTTGAAAATTAATGACCTATATTTTAAAATATAAGTAATACACTTTTAATTGATGCATGCATTGCTATATTACAAGTTCTGAAGACAGACGTTTCTACAGTGGAGCTGGAATGACTTACGAGTTGTCTAATAGCATGTGATAAATTACTCTAAAACTTAGCAGGTGAAAACAATTATTTCTTTTCTCAGTTTTTGAGGGTTTGGTATTTTTGGTGTCTAGCTCCCTGCTCTCTCTGAGTCTCACAGGAGATTCTGGTTAGAGGAATTGGCATCTCTGGAGAATCTATGGTGACTTCAGGACTCATGATGGAGGAAGGTCATTGGCTAATAAAGAAACTGCCTTGGCCCATTTGATTGGCCAGCCTTTAGGTGGGTGGAGTAAACAGAATAGAATGCTGGAAAGAAGGGAAGTGAGCTCAGACGCCATGCTTCTGCTCTCCAGGGCAGACGCGATGCAGCCAGCCGCCAGGTCAGACATGCTGAATCTTTCCCAGTAAGACTGGTGCTAAACAGATTATTAGAGATGGGTTGATTGGGATATGAGAATTAGCCATTAAGGGCAAGAGCTAATGGGCCAAACAGTGTTTAAAAGAATACAGTTTGTGTGTCGTTATTTTGGGGCATGAGCTAGCCAGGTGACCAGGAGCTGGGGCGGCAGGAACACAGCACGCAGCTCCCCACAACAGACTCAGTTGAGGGCTCACTTGTGTTGTTATGCAGGAAATGTCATTTATCTCAGGGTTGGCCTCTCTAAGGGACGACCATAAATGCAGCCTCCTCTGGAGCAAGAGATCCAAGAGATCCACAGAACAATAGGGACTATCAGAGCCTCTGAAAGCTCCTTACAAGTATCATATGTTTGTACGTGCACTTTGCTTTGAGATTGTGTCTCCTAGGAATGTCAAAAGCTACACCCATGAGTCTCACCACTGTGACTGCCTAAACATGACCTGAAAAAGAATGAAATTATCAGATGTGCTAATACAGATAGGGGAATGCTCATTAGGCCTCAACTCTAGACAAAGAACTAAGGACAACTCAGGAATGCTGAGAGTGAAAAAATAGTTTTTTCCAGGGAAACATCCACAAATGGATTTTTCAATATCACTTGGAAGGAAGAGGTTGTGTTGGCTTGTTTATGACGAGTCCCCACTAACTAGAGTAGTCTGGGAGGAGGCAACTTCACTTAGAAATTTGCTCCATAATATCGCATGTAGGCGAGCATGTAGAGCATTTTCCTAGTTGGTGAGCCATGCGAAAGGGCACAACACATTGTGGGTGATGCCACCAGAGGGATGGTGATACTGGGTTCTATAATAAATCAGAATGAATAAGCCGTGAGGAAGTAGCCAGTAAGCACTAATCCTCCATCGCCTCTACATCCAAGTTCCTGCTCTTGACTTCCTTCAGCAATAAATGTGGAAGTGTAAGTCTGACAAATCCTTTTTGTCCCAAGTTTCTTTCCTTTATAGTGTTTCATGACAGCAAAACTTGAACATTCAGAACTACCGATAACAGGAAGAATGGGAGGGGGAAATGTGTTTTTTTTTTTGTTTTTTTTTTTTTTTGTTTTTTTTGTTTTTTTGTTGAGAATGAAGTGTTTCCCTTCTAGTGGATTCTTTTTATTATTATTATTATTATTATTATTTCTTTTTTTTTCTTTTTTTCTTTATTTTTTTTTTGAAAAAAAAATTTTTTCGCCTCCTCCCCGCCTCCCATTTCCCTCCCCCTCCTCCCGCCCCTCTCCCCCTCCCCCCACTCCTCTTCTCCTCCCTCTTCAGTCCGAAGAGCAGTCAGGATTCCCTGCCCTGTGGAAAGTCCAAGGCCCTCCCCCCTCCATCCAGGTCTAGGAAGGTGAACATCCAAACTGGCTAGGCTCCCACAAAGCCAGAACATGAAGTAGGATCAAAACCCCGTGCCATTGTCCTTGGCCTCTCATCAGCTCTCATTGTCCGCCATGTTCAGAGAGTCCGGTTTTATCCCATGCTTTTTCAGTCACAGTCCAGCTGGCCTTGGTGAGCTCCCAATAGATCAGCCCCACTGTCTCAGTGGGTTTCTAGTGGATTCTTAAGCATGTCCTCCACATATTCAGCGTATGAACTGGTTATCTTTTGGCATAATTGTGGCAGGGGTTAGCACACAGGTTGGTAGAGCTTGAGACCGGCTCTTGTAACCTGTTGTTTTCCTGGCCACTTTATCCCCTCTGGATTTGCAGGAAGCAGGCTCTGAACCAGCCACGGTATGGACCCTGGGCTAGACTTCTGCAAGTGAAAGGTGGCGCTGGCATTAGAAAATAGCAACCCTTTTCTGCTTTGTAAATTATCCCATCCATCATGAAATTATACTGTGTGTGTGTGTGTGTGTGTGTGTGTGGTTCAGACAGGATATTAGAAGTTATTTCAATTTCCTTTTGTTTGTTGAGACTTGCTTTCTGTCCTATTATATAATCTCCTTTAGAGAAAGCACTAAGGCTGCTGAGAAGAATGCATTTCTGCAGAGTGTGAATAGAACATTGTGTGGTTGTAAGGGCAGTTGATATTATGCCTCTTAACTCCAATGTTTTGCGATTTATTTTTGTCATGAAGATCTGTCTATGGGTTAGAATCAGACATTAAAATTACCCATTATTGTGTTGGATCAATCTGACTTTGCATCTAGAAGTGTTGGTTTTATCAAATTGAGTGCACCTGTGATAGGTGAGCATCTATTTTTAATTATACTGTCTTTTTGGTTGCTGTTCCCTTAGTCAATACAGAGTGAGTTTCTTTATTTCTTCTAAATAACTTTTTAAAAATCTGTTTTGTCAGATATTGTGGTGATGCCCACTTTGTTTGAAATACGTTTTTCTTTCTTTTACTATAAGATATTCTCTTTAATGGTGAGATGTGTTTCTCAAAGGTAGCAAATAGGGGGATCCTGTTTTTGATACAGTCGGCTGGTTGGTGTGGGACAATTGTCTATATTCTGTCAACTATGTTTTAAATAAACAATGCTCAGCCAGTAGCCAGGCAGTCAGGACAACCAGACAGGAAGTAGAGGTGGGTCAATGAGAACAGGAGAATTCTGGGAAGAGGGAATCTCCCTCTGCAGTCCTGTCCAGACACAGAAGAAGCAAGCTGTGACTATGCCACTGAAAAAGGTATTGAGCCATGTGACTAACACAGACATGAATAATGGGCTAATGTAAGTTAAAAGAGTTAATAAGAAGGCTGAGCTAATGGGCCAATTAGTTTATGATAAATGTAGACCTCTGTGTGATTTCTTTGGGACTTAATGACTGCAGGAACCGGGCGGGACAGAAAACCTCAGTCAACAGCTGGTCTGTATCTCTTTATTGACAAATTAAGACCAATAATATTCAGAGTTATTATTGGAAGTCATTTTGTTGATGTAGTGTCTGGTGTTTTCTTAATCCTTGTTTGTTCTTCTAGACTCTCTTGTTGTGTTTTTTTCTCTGTAGCCTTTTGGATGTGTTTATTTTTATTTTTCAACCTGAAGAATTCTTCCAATATTCACCATAGACCAGGCTTCATGGTCATAAATTACTTAAGTCTGCTTTTATTGATCAAAGTTCTTTCTTTTTCCTTCAGTCATGGCAGACAGTTGCACAAAATAGCCTGGGTTGGTAGTTGGAGTCTTTTAAAACTTAAAAGTACATTGTTTTAAGCTCTTCTGGCTTTTAAAGTTTCTGCTGGAAGTCATTGTTTATTTTGATGGGTCTGTCTTGATATATGACTCCATGTCTTTTTTCTTGCAACTTTCAATACACTGCTTCGGTGTCTTTTTCTTCTTTAATATTTAGTGTCTTAATTATAAAGTGGTATGGGAATGTCTTTTTCCAGTCCTATATGTTTGGTGTTATAGTCAATGTTCATCAGTTTTAGACTGTATCTTTTCAAGATGTGTCAAAAATCTCGCATATTCCATCCATATGTACTTAATAATTTATTTTATCTTGGGCTGAATGCTCCAGTTCCCCTATCTTGCCTTTAAACCCTCATATTCTGTCTTTTACCTGAGTTATTATATTGGTGAGTTTTCACTGAGATTTGTGCTTAACTCATTAAGATTTTATTTCCAGATTTCAGTTTGTATCTTCTTCCCTATCTGTTTCTTAATTAAACTCCATTTTCATATCAGGCATTGACTTTTTTTTATTTCCTTAAGCTCTTTGATTGTGTCTTTAGGATTTTTTTTCTCTTTGATTTCTTTTAATATCTTCATGATTCTTTGGAACTTTTTGTCTGGAATTTCATCTAAGACACTCAGTTTGCACTGTTAATGTGAGATTGGTCATTTTGGGATGCTATGTGTTATCTTGGCTTTTTGTGGTATACGTGCTTTTGCTTTGGGATGTGCATATCTGGAGCTGGACCATGAGTTGGCTTCCTTTTTATTTGTCAGCATATCCAGTGGAAATGTTTGCAATGTGAAGGATGGACTAGGATGTAGTGGGTTCAGCAAATCATTTTCTGTTGACTATTTACCAGGCCACCAGGCCCTAGCTCTATCCTTCCTTCTAAGAGTAGAAAAGAACTCTTAAAAAGTGTGATAAGGATGCTGATGTTAGCTCTCCACAGTTGATGGCTTTTGGTGTGGGTACAGGAGGGGAATGACTCAGTTCTGTTTAAGGGGAAAGCCACTGAGAGTTTGATCATACTCCAGTGCATATATAGATATCACAAATTGGACTTAATTTTATTTTTATTAATTTTTCTTTTTTATTTTGTGTATAGGGAGTCACAGAGGTGGGGGACAGACATGGAAAGACTGGGAAAAGAGTGTGAACCTGGTGTATTATGTGAAATTCCCAAAGAATTAATCAAAATTAAAAAAGAGTAGAATACTATCTGAATAACAGTCACTATCAAGAAGTAGACTAACTATAGAAATAGAGTAATGCTCAGCTTCAAAACTCTTTATGTACCAAATACCTTATTACCAAATCATTTGTTATGTACCTAGTCATGTTAGGGAGTAAATGAGCAACAACAGTATTAATTATTGAGGGTATGAGTATGAAGAAAGAGAATAAAGAACACAATAAAGCAGTAGTGGTGTTGATTTAGTGGAAAGTGGAGATGGCAAACATAAATAGGAGGATGAAGTGTAGGGATAAAGTGGTGTGAAAGATGGGGAAACTGTGCTTTCTTTTCAGTCTGTCTTTAACCCTAATAAGCCCTGCCCCCTTGCTGTCCTTGCTACTGTTTGCTCCTGACAAAGCCGTGGTAGCTGGCCCATGAATCTCCCAAGATTCTCTAGTCTCTGGTCTCAATGGAGAAGCCTAGGATTCCAGATGTGTACAGATGAGTCTGGCTTCATGTGGGTTCAGGGAATTTGAAATCAGGTCTCCACCTCATGTGACAAGTGCTCTACTCACTGAGCAATCTTTCCAGTACCTTCAATTTGTTATTATTATTGCCCCTTTAGAACTTCCTTTATATGAGATCATGTCATCTAAAATGAGGATTTGCTCCTCTATTTCTAATTTATTTAGTGGCTTTTTTTTTCTTTTTCTTTTATTAATGCAAGAAGTCTGTATTTTTCAAATTCTTTATATATGAACTTTTCTATTTTACTAATGTAGTGTATCACATTGGCCTTCTTAAGTTCAATTATCCTTGTGTCGTTGGAAGAATTAGCATTTTGTCATAAGCCTAAGATCTTGTTAATACACTACCAAATTTGATTTCCTTGTATTTTGTTGAGGTTTTTGTATTTAAATCCATAAAGGGTACTAGATTGTCATTTTATTTTCATATTATAGCGTCTGTGTTGGGTACCAGTGCAATTCTAGATAAACAGAATGAGTTGGGAAGTTTTCCTGTCTTATCTTTGGAGCGGTGCTAGAACTGGAATCTCCTTTTCTTTGATTATGCATCAGGACGTATGAGAGAGATCCTGCAGACCCTGCCTTTGCTTTGTGGGAAGTCTTTAAATTACAAATAAAATTGTGTTCTCTTTAGAATGTTTATTAGGACTGGATCATTTAGTTCCACTCACAGTTTTTCCTTCTTTGGAAGTCTGTGTATTCTCCATTTCTCCAGGGCAATTTTACTCTTTGGCATAGACTTGTTCACAATCTTCTATAAACCTTAAAAGTGTTCATGATATTCTCTTTTAATCTTTTTCCCTCATATTAGTTTGAATACTATCACTGCTTTCTTTTATACTTTTTGTAACTTCTGTATTGGCTCTGCTTTTTGTTCAATTTTGACAATGATTTGTCAATTTAGCTGATCAAAACAGCTTATTATTTATCCTTATTAGAATTTTAAGAATAAATTTCATGTACTTTTGGGGTTCATTTCCAGGTAATAAATAGAGTTTAAAAAATGAATGTTGTGTTCCTCCTTTAAGATTTCCAATTATTTAGTAGTTGTAAAAATTACTTTTTCGGGCTGGAGAGATGGCTCAGAGGTTAGGAGCATTGTCTGCTCTTCCAAAGGTCCTGAGTTCAATTCCCAGCAACCACATGGTGGCTCACAACCATCTGTAATGGGGTCTGGCGCCCTCTTCTGGCCTGCAGACATACACACAGACAGAATATTGTATACATAATAAATAAATAAAATATTTTTTAAAAATTACCTTTTCTTTTTTCTATTCCCTTCCTTTGTTTTTTTCTTTACTTTAAAAATGCTGTTTTGAACTATATATAGTGTGGCAGGGACAAATTCAGAAACTTAAAATAGGCATTGCTTTATATTATACTTTTACCACATGTTTTGTAGTGAAAACACCAGAAATTCCTTCTCTCAGCAGTTTTCTAAGTACGAGTGTTATAACTAATTAAAATTATAAGGAAGAAAACTAAAGAGTGCAACAGAGTGTGTAGTGGGAGCTGTGGGCTGTGTTCCTACCACCCCAGCTCCTGGTCACCTGGCTAGCTTATGCCCCAAAATAACAACACACAAACTGTATTCTTTTAAACACTGCTTGGCCCATTAGCTCTAGCCCTTACTGGCTAATTCTCATATCCCGATCAACCCATCTCTAATAATCTGTGTAGCAATAGTCTTACCGGGAAAGATTCAGCATGTCTGACCTGGCGGCTGGCTGCATCGCGTCTGTCTCTGAGAGGAGCTACCCTGCATCTGCCCGGGAGAGGGGAGCATGGCGTCTGAGCTCACTTCCTCTTCCTCCCAGCATTCTGTTCTGTTTACTCCATCCACCTATGTTCTAACCTATGAGGGCCAAGCAGTTTCTTTATTTTTTAACCAATGACCTTCCTCCATCAAGAGTGTTACTAAACATAGTCACTGTGGCTCAACACATCACAAGAGTTTACTCCTGTCTAACTGATACTTTGTACTCATTAACCAATTCTTCCTTACACAAACCCTTGATACATTCCAACATCTATGAGGTTTGTTTGCTTATCACACTATTGGGCAATTGACCCTAGTTCACTTAGGTACTCTGACACTGAGATACATCCCCATCCCTCTTCCATGTTTAATTTTGAGATAGGATGTCATTAAATTGTCCAGGTTGATCTTGAACTCACTAGTAGCACTGGCAAGCCTTAAATTTTAAATTCTCAAGTACTGAGCCAGCAACCTGGGCTGGAGCAGGCCTGGGATGGTGAACTTCACAGGAACAGGAGCACATCCAAACTAGGAACATTTGCAGAAGCAAGACTGAGCCAATGACTTAGGCCAGAGCAGACCTGAGACAGTGAACTCCACAGGAGCAGATACAGGGAAAAAACTGCTGAGGGAGTGGGCCAGAGCCAGAGACCTCTGTGGGTCCAGGCATGAGTCTGGGACCTACAAGGGTGGAGGCAGGATCCAGACACCTCTGTGTGTCCATCTGGGACCTTTGAGGGAGCAGACCTGGGCTGACATTCCTGGGTGCTGTAAGAAAGTGGGCTGAGCAAGCCATGAGAAGCAAGCCAGTAAGCAGCACCCTTCAGGGCTTCTGCACCAGCTCCTGCCTCCAGGTTCCTACCCTGTTTGAGTTCCTGTCCTGAATGCCTTTGATGATGAATAAAGCATAAACAAATAAACCTCTTCCTTGCCAAGTTAAAAAAATTAAATTCTCCAGCTTCAGCCTCCCAAGTAACTGTGACTGAAGGTCTTTGTCACCAGACAAAGCTTGACTTTTTTTTCTTTAAATGTTCTTTTTTAAAAAATAGATCCTCATGATCTGTGTCAAAAATGAAAACAAACATTGAAATAATGCAACAACAGTTATAAAACTATTAAAAATAGTTTTCAAATGGTGAATCAATAAATATAGTAGTTCCACAAAACATTTTCTTTTGTCAATTACTAATGGGAAATACTGCACCATATCAACTGTGCACAGCATGGAAAAATGTATTAATGCCCGTGAGACCTCCTCTAGATAAAGAAACCTGTGTCATTTTGTTCAATCCAAATTTCTCTAGATGTAGATACTCATGGTATTCACTTTTAATTTTTAATAAAATTTTATTATATTTGCATTTGTGTATCTGTGTGGATATCTATGTATGTCATGTGTGTGCAGGAATCTGTCGAGGTCAGAAGAAAGAAGTCTTTGGATTCCCCTGGATCTGAAGTTGCAGGTAGTGGTGCTGCCTGCTGTAGGTGCTGGGACCCACAGTTGGATCCTCTGGCACTCTAAGTACAAATGGTATGTGTCAATTAAAATTATAGGAAGAAAATTAAAGAGTTCAATAGAGTGTTATAAACACTCTTACAAGCCAAACTGTCTCTCCAGCCCTGAAATCTGTCTTTAAAGGAGCAGCTATCAGATACATTTTCTTACTGAATATTGTTTGGAAAATACTAAATAGTGACATAGGAAAGCTGAGGTTTTGTCACTGATATGACATCACACAACTTGTGTGCAAATTTATTATGTCTGATGCAGAAATTTGTTCTTTCTAGTGTTTTAGATGGACTCCCAAAGATACATTTTCTAATCCATCTGAGATCTAAAGTTGTACCTGCAAAAAACCAAACGAAGGAAAAAATCAGGCAAAAATAACCTCAAAAACAAACAAGAACAATGAATTTGTAAGGTGCAAATAAAAAAGGAAATTCCAATTTCCCAAACTCCAAAATGTGGTCCAAATATCCAGAAACGGACTCAGCCATGACTATTGGAAAATTCTGGCAGATAGATAAAAACCAGCATTCCTCAGGAACTCGTGAAGTCAGTCTCCCTCTGCCAAAATGAGTCATTTCCCTTTTCACTGGCAAATGGGACACATGGGTATCTGTGGGGCCTATTAGTATACCAAAGCACATTCTGGTCTCCACAATCCCTCAGTATACCAAGTACCTGCTATACACTTCAGAGCCCATGTTCTTCTCACCTCCTCTTCTACCCTAAACATCTATAACTCACTGATTTCCCTCCCCAACAGTTTCTTTTTCATAAGCCTCTATTATTTTCATGATTCTCTTTCTCTCTCACCCCCTCAACACTGCTATGACCCTGCTTCTCTGCTATGTTGTCTCTATTCATCTCCTGCTGTTCTTCCCTCTCTCATAGACAGCCCTGGCCATGTCCAGTCTCATGACCATGTTCAGTCTACTTATTTTTCTTTATATTCTGGATTCTTTCAGATGCCACTAACTATTCTCCCCCCCCCCCCCAGTATAAACCTTTCCCTTAACAATACTATGGAGTGGTAATGTCAGTTTATACATCTGGGGCTGAACACCAGGAGGGGCAAAAATGGACCCCTTCCCACGGGTCCCACCTCTCCTAACTGAACCAAGCTGGCAGTCATGTGGTCAGTTTATACAACATCCACAGGCTACTTCTCATGTTTTCAAACTACCTGTCCTCTAGTCCAGTTTTGTGAGTGAGGCATCTCCTGACTAAATATCATGGCTTATGTCAGTAACAAGCTATAACTTGAGAGCAATCCCAAAGACTGTGTCAATGTATTTACTCAATCAATTCATTAAATATTGGATCATCTACTATGTGTTAGGTATTGTTTGGGAAACATGAAGTATGTAAAGTGAGCAAATAGACTAAAATCCTTTCCTTTGGGGGTTTCTTGTTTAATGAAAGAGAGAGATGATAATCTGTTAGCGTAACAAATAAGAATTTTTGCTTTAGAAGGTGCCACAGGAAATAATAAAATAATATAAACCATTACATGTGTGGAGTTAGAGAGGTAAGATAAGGAGGTCAAGAAAGTCATCTTTGATACTATATTTGGGTATAGCCAATGGGCATAGAAATTATGTGGAAGGTAACTTTTAGGGCTGGTAAGTGACTCAGGAGGTAAAAAGGCTTGCTTCCAAGCATGAAGATCCAAGCTCAATTCCTGGTACTCATGTGATAAAAAAGAGAAATGATTCCTGCAAGTTGTCTCCTGACCTCCACAATCACACTGTATCACACATGCATACCTACACACATGTATCCATATGCATGGACATGAGTGTGCACACACATGACATGAAAATAAATATAAAAACCTTTTATAAGAATCAAGTCAAGGTTTAAATGTATATTCAAAGAAGATAAAGGAGTAAGCCATGTGGATCTGTGGAGAGAGACATTTACATGAAGGGACCGGCCACTCTAAAGCCCTGTTAGTAGTTGTTTCTGTCATGTCCAAGATCAAGGTTTGGAGTTTGGAGGTGGGACTGTGAGACCAATACCTTGCAGGTTAAGAGTTCTATTTGCAGCCAAGACTAAGTTCCTGTTTGTCCTATATTTGTTTGACCCATTTGCACTGGAAATTCTTGATCACATGTGTGTGAGAGGTATGTGGGCACAAAATACATCAGGATGTATACTTGCCTCTGGTTTTGCCCTTTGTAAGCAAAATGTGACTTGTAGCCATTTCCTAGGAACCCAGAAGCAGATTTGGTCAGAGTCCATCATTCTGACTGATATTTAATTAAAGCTTTGTTCAAAATTATGGAACTGGTTTTTCTCTCATAATCCTATATTTGTGAACCAACTTGGGGACAACTTGCTGGCCTTCCTTCAGTAGCAGATCTCTTTGCAAAAGTATTGATGTGGGATTTCGCTCTAAATGCTGGGAGTATCATTGGTTAATAAAGGAACTGCTTTGGGCCTATAGCAGAGCTATAGGGGAACAAAGCTAGGTGGGGAAATCTGAAGTGAATGCTAGGGGAAAGGAGGGCAGAGTCGGAGAGAAGCCATGTAGTCTGCTTGAGACAGATGCCGGAACTTTAGCTGGTAAGCCACAATCACGTGGCAATACACAGAGTAATAGAACTGGGTTAAATTAATATGCAAGAGCTAGCCGATAAGAAGCTAGAGCTAATGGGCCAAGCAGTGATTTAAATAATATAGTTTCTGTGTACTTATTTTGGGCCTGAGCTGCTGAGAACACACTAGCAGCTTCCTGCAACATATTGTCATCCACATGGCCAACTAAAATTGACTTAAAACCTGAGAGGTCTTGAAAAGGAATTCTAGATCCCAAAATACAGAGTTTAACACAGCTTCTTGCTGTTTGCTGGTGGCATGCTGCATCTCCTTTAAGAGAGGTTTTCCTGACTCAGTGGCAGCAGAAAAAAAGCCATTTTGTTTTGAAACGCCAGCTTTCTGGGTTATGCTGCCAGCACAACCTCTGTCTCTTTCAGGAGACTGAGCATTTGAATGGGGTTTGTGAGCAACGTGCCATGGCTTGCTTGGTAGCAACATGGACCGGCTGTGTTCCTAGAGATGGGGCATGGTGCAAGGGTCTCGGAAGTAGAGAGTAGCTTCACCATGCTGGGCTGGGCAGGGTGAGCAAGAAGTTCCATATATACCCTAGTAATGCCTCAGCTTAGATTCTTAAGTACTTGGCATTTTAAGAAGTGTTTCTTGTCAGTAAATAATTACAGATACACAATAAAGACAGGTGGAAAAGACCTCTAAATGGGTCAAAGTGTTGGATAAATGTACGTAGGCTTGGGAGAGAGAAGAAAAAGAGTATAGAGAATTATAAAAAGAAGTAAACGGTTTATAAAAATATGAAACACAATCTTCAAAGAGACAGAGTACAGATAGTCATAGATCAAAAGGAGTAAAGAAAAATAAGCCATGTAAAGATGGAAAATTCACAGAGAGTCTGGATTATGTATATTATTGAGTTTTATTGATTTTTTTTTTTTGACTGAAGAGAGACATTTGATTCTGGGGATTGCTAAGCTAAGCCAACACATACTTTAAAGGTTTGTTGATTTCAAAATATGGATTTAGGGATATGTTGCTTTGGAAAAGAGGTTCTTTTGTTTCCACATGTAGTAGGGAGCTGCGGGCCTCTTCCCACAGCCCGGCTCCCGCATGGTTAGCTTTATACCCAAAATAACAACACACAGATTGTATTCATTTAAACACTGCTTGGCCCATTTCTGTTCATGTATGTAGCACCCCAGGTGCGCTTACCGGGAAGATTCTAGCCTACGTCCATCCTGGGTTGGAGTTTCATCGCGTCTGCTCTGGAGAGGAGAGCATGGCGTCTGTCTCCAGAGAGCAGAGCTGTCGAGTCTGATCTCACTTCCTCTTCCTCCCAGCATTCTATTCTGTCTACTCCACCCACCTATGGGATGGCCTATCAAATGGGTCAAGCAGTTTCTTTATTTTTAACCAATGACCTTCCTCCATCATCCACAGAGAATAAAAACCTGTGGAATCTTCCCAGATTAATGTGATTTGATGGACCAAGACCTTCTAAAATGTCGCTGTGAATACCCCGCCCCCCCAAAATTACTTTGCCTAACAAAAAGCAGGAAGCAGATTGGCGAGAACTATGCCCATATTCCCAAATATTATTTATAAATGTTTGTTTATATTTAAAGGGGATATGCTATAGAAATGGATACTTTGCATTGCTATGAATATTGATTTATTGATACAAATTTAAGGTCAATTTTGTTATATGCATATTTATGCTGTTGATTAAGGTATTGTGCTTGTTCAGCTCATTTAAAAATGTAATGTAGTCGGGCGGTGGTGGCACACACCTTTAATCTCAGCACTCGGGTGGCAGAGGCAGGCAGATCTCTGGGAGTTTGAGGCCAGCCTGGTCTACAAGAGCTAGTTCCAGGACAGGCACCAAAAACTACAGAGAAGCCCTGTCTCAAAGCCCCCCCCCAAAAATGTAATGCATAATTAAGAAATATAGGTTAATAGATAATCATCTATTAATAGTCAAGTTTGTAGTCATGTTAGATTTTCTAGATATACAGAGATATATTCCAGTTAGTTAGATATTCTTCAAATCTTTTAGAGACCTTCAGAATATGGCATTTCAAATGTTTTAAGAACTTAGGACTTTTAATGACAATGAGACACATCTGCTCCTGGCAGCACCAAGCTACTTCAAGAGGAAGATGGGCACTGAAGACTCTCCTTATAGAGTTGGTTAGCCATTTGGGCAAGAAACTGCTCTTGCCTGGACTACTTGATGAACTAGACATGCAGGACCTGCAGAAAAATGACTGCTGAACTTGCCTAAAGGTGAGACAATCCTTCAGGGTTCCGGCTGCATGAAAGAGTCTGCCAGACATTCTTCAGGATACAGAAAAAAGTGGTTGACAAACTGCCAATATAGGCAGAACTGTCCTTGAAATTTCCTGCTTCATGGAAAAGTCTGCTGAATACTATGGATCTTTAAGCTGAAGATGGATGCACCAATGGTACAGAAAATCTTTGGGTGACTATCCAGGCAGTGAGATGTCTCTGTCAATTCTAGAGTTTTGGAAGTTGTTTACAGAGTAGTTCCTGTTTACTTAGGTAATATTATATCCTTCTTAATTCTTTGATGGAGTTGAAGAATCTATAGTTATAGTTTTCCTTAGTTATGATAAAAGATAAAGTAGATATAAATATTGTAACTGTAATTATTGCTTGATACCTGTTTTGTTATATGTAATCTTACTATGTTAAAGTTAAAACCTTCCTTTTTATTTAAACAGAAAAGGGGAGGTGATGAGGGATTCCCCTCTGTATGTTGTGAATAGGGAAACAGAGCTATGTGGGGAAAACTAAACGGAATACTGGGAGGAAGAAGGGGCTACAGAGGGAAGTCATGTAGCCCTGCCAGAGACAAATGCTGGTACTTTAGCCAGTAAGCCACAGCCATGTGGCGATACACAGATTAATAAATATGGGTTAAATTTATATGTAAGAGCTAGCTGATAAGAAGCTAGAGCTAATGGGCCAAGCAGTGATTTAAATAATACAGGTTCAGTGTGATTATTTCAGAGCTGAGTAGCTAGAAATGAACAAGCAGCCTCCTTACAACAAAGCATCTGAATTTTTACACCAAAAACTTGTTATGGTATAAAAATTCTTTGCTCTGATGTTAGCCAAGAGTTTAAGTGATTTGATTTTGTTTGATTTTGAGCAGACTGAGTATCTCTTTTCAGACTCCTCAGTTCCATGTGATGTAGTTAAGAGATGTAGTTGCTTTGGAAACAAATAGGTCTGGCTTTAAATCCTGCCACTTGATTGCTGAATGATTGAGGAGAGCTCATTTTGAGTCATGGTGAGAATTAGAGAACACAAAAGAGAAAACACATTATTTCCATTTTTGATGGTTGGTCAGTTCAATCCCTCAAGGCCAGTGTGCCACCACCCACAGGCTTAGAGAGTTGTTCACAGTGAAACCTAGGCGATTCCCTGCCTCTAAATCCCACAGACTATAACAAATGAGATGATTAAAAACCTGTTGAATAGCCTCAGGTGCACAGCCAGGCACAACTCAAAGTCCCCTCCCCACTCAGCATCCTGCCTCGCCCCCTTAAGGATGGAGATGACAAGGTATGGGAGAACATCCGAACTCTTCACTCAGCATCCCACCCGGTCAACTTCAGGACAGAGAGGACAAAGTGTTGAGGAACATCTGAACTGAAGAGACTGAGGTTCAGAGGCATGATCTCTGTATCTTGTTTCTAAGACCAGAGTTTTGACAGTAACAGTAACTTCAGTTAAATCTATGCCCTGAGCTCTGATGAATTACAACTGTGGAGTCATTACACTGGTTGGTTGGATGTTTATTAGCGAAAAAGCATTCTGCTCTTGAGATGGCTGGAGTTGTACCAGCACACCTTGTATTGGTTATTCTTTTAAAACAGTGTACAACCAGTGACTGAACAATGTCCTCTCCAAGGTTGCAGCTCACCCACAGTGCGCATGGCAGGTGTGTGCAGTGCCAGAAGCAGGTCTCTGCTCTGAACAACATGCTGGGTTTCAGCCCTCATTCCCCAGATGGCTCTAACCTTCCGAGCTAGTGATGCTTCAAAGGCACCTTCATTCCAACTCCTCCTTCGGTCCACTCTTCTTCAAAATTGGGTTCGGGTCATTCACTCCCCAACATAATTCAGCAAGCCACACTTCACCAGGAATGCCATTAGGCATGGTATCGGCTTCTGAAGGGGCCTGAAATACCCCGACTGTGAAGGCCAAATGGTTTAATTTGGGGGACATGAGCTGGATATAAAAAACTTCACTGTTGTGTTCAAGGATGGGAGGGAGAGTGTCTATCCTTCTATGGCAAATTCTGATTAATCAGAGCAGCTAACACTCTGTGGGCTTGGCTCTGTAAATAGAAGGCAGATGCCACTGCGGGGGCTGCCAGGAGAAAGGAAACAGCAGAAAGGACTTGAAGCTGTAGCAATCTCAATGAAAATGATTTGGAGAAATAACACGCAAGGCTTCAGACACTTTCCTATAATTAGTAGGGAGTAGACCCAGCCAAGCTCCGTACTCAAAGGAGAGCTGCCTAGAAGACGTTCCAGGCAAATATCTCCAAGCTCCTTGTCAAAAGCAAACAGCAACGGCAAGATATGGCGACAGAAATTATCAGCTACGTGTCCAATCACGAGTTCCTGGACTTTCATGTGTAGCTTTTCTTTACAAACTGTGTGTTTGTTCTCTCAAAAAAAAAAAATCCCATAAAATCCATATTCAGTACGTCTTGTCTGTGCCAGACACTTTACAACTTTTCTCTCCTTGGTTCTTGTAAAGGCTCTGTCAGAGAATTGGCGTTTGTTTTGTTGTTGCTGTTTTCCTAATTGCCTTCTTCATGAGGGAATAGAAGGCTGAGGGGGAAAAGCCACTTGATGTGGCTCCTACATTCAGCAGGGAAAGGCAGTGGAGGACCAGGTCAGTCAGGAACAACTGCTGTCCTATGGTTGGAACACTAGGTCTGATGTCATTGTCGGCGTAGTCTGTCATCCTTACTATTACAGCACAGGGAACTGAGGCATTACAGTGAGTGAGAGACAAAATGTATGTGGCCAGACTAAATACGACAGAGGAATGCTGACTCTTCAGCTCCCTGACTACCAAGCCAGGAAAGTCAAACCTCAGCCTTTATAGTTGATGCACATGACAGGCCATGCACAGTAAGTGCCAGCTGCCTCAGTTGCCTCCCACCTCAGAACAGCCAAGGAAGACCAAACATGCTTCCCAAACAAACCACATCAGATTCCCAATCCTATGTAGACCACCCTCATTCCTCCAGACCAGCATGGAACCAGAGACTGCTTCGTTTACAGCTCTCCCCCTCCTTGCATGTCTCTGTGTGTCTGTTCACCAAAAGAAATGAACCCCTTTGCTGGAGTGGCCCCTGAAGAGGTCGTGTGTGGAGGGTCTCCATTCAGTTGTACAGCAATAATAAAATACCTGCTTCACAGGCTAGTCACAGCATCAACACGGTAATGTGGGGTCCCTAAAGTACAACCTCATCCCGTACTTATGTAGGGACTCTTTCACAGTGGGAAAAGAGACTCGAACAAATGATTTGCAAATGAGAAATTTGAAATCTACTACACTGTGGAGATTTGGGTGAGCCTTTACTTGTGGCTCTTCTGTAACACCCAGAGCAATATTGTTATTATCTCTCTATAAATGAGAAGGCAGAAACTCAGCAAAGCTGGAATCAGAGAGGCAAGATTGATGCCAAGACCATGCAATTTCCACTTCTCAAGTTTACCCTCCAGCAAGAGTTTTAAATGGCTTCCTTGCAGATATCTCCTCCTTGGGGGTTTGTGCATGCCCAGATTTGATGGAGCACAGGGTGGACAGACCACACAACTTCTTGATTTGTGTACCCACCAATCACATTTATATCATAAAGTCATATAATGATGAAACTTTTTGAAGTCGGTGTCAGAGTTGAAATGTATAGGATGGGTCCCCATGAGAGCAAAGACTCAAAGCAGAATATTTTCCAGGCACTGTTCTGACAGACAGAGGCGAGTAGGAAGTCAGCTTGCCCTGGTGAGATCTGTGTTTCATTCGCATGAATGGTTCAAAAATGTCTTATTACATAGGTAGATTAAAAAAATTGTCTCTTAGCTCACAGCATGTATTGATTATTAATATGAAAAAAAGAATCCACATCTTGGATTCTTTGAAATAGACAGTTCATATTATATTTTTCTTTCTTTCTTTCTTTCTTTCTTTCTTTCTTTCTTTCTTTCTTTCTTTCTTTCTTCTTTCCTCTCTCTCTCTCTCTCTCTCTCTCTCTCTCTCTCTCTCTCTTTCTTTCTTTCTTTCTTTTCGAGACAGGGTTTCTCTGTGGCTTTGGAGCCTGTCCTGGAACTAGCTCTTGCAGACCAGGCTAGCCTTGAACTCACAGAGATCTGCCTGCCTCTGCCTCCTGAGTGCTGGGATTAAAGGAGTACTCTACCACCGCCCAGTGACAATTCATATTATATAAGAGGATGTTTGGGGCTATAGTTTTACATAAATTGTAGAACACTTCCTGGCAAACTTTAGTTTTCAGATTTGGTCTCCAGTGCCAAAAAACAACCTAGTGAAAAGGGAATTACTTACCAGGTGCTTAGAGACTACAGAGAAAGAGACAGGGAGGAACCAAGAAGTGAGCCTCCTGGTCCTTCTCAGAGGATGCTGTCTTTTGGAAAGAATAATAGAACTGCTAAAGATTTTGGAGCTTGGTGAGGAATGGAAATACATACAGCAATTAAGAAGACTCTGTTCCACAGTGAAAGTTCATTTTGCTGAAATGGAGACAGAATCTGAAATAGTCCAGCAGAGCCCAGAATGGAAAAAAATGTGGAAAATGAAGAGGTGAATGTTTTAGAAGGCATTTAAATGGCTAAGGTAGCTGCAGAACTTACTGTACCCCAGATGCTTTTGTTCTTTTGACACATGTTCTAACTGTAGCACCACATGGCCTTGTAGTCATAGACACAGCTCACAGATCATCCCATATTTGCACACACAATATTTTCTTGTCTAAACTGAAGGACTTAAAAAGGTTTAAGAAGGACCTTGTGTTTAAGTCCCTTCCTTACCTAATTTTGATGACAAAGAAATAAATATTAGAAAATAGTCTGGCTAGTGGATAGGGTGACCTCACACCCACCTCTATCCCACCCTAGCCCTCCCGCAAACCCTGTAGCTCTCGCAGTCTCAGTGGGGAGGAGTCAGAAGCCAGGGCTGTTCCCACAGTCTGTCTGGACTGGAAACCTTCAGCCTGCAAATAATTTAAGTCTACTGTACTCACTTTCTAATGATAACTCTTGTCCCTGCCACATTTGTCCATTCATTATGTAAGACTGAAGCCCAAGAAGAAAAATTTATCTTTTTCTAGGTAAGCAAATTAAAAAAACCACAGTTATCATTCATTACATTTCTTTATTTAAAAAAGAACTTTATAGAAGGAATCAATGAAAATCTTTCCAATACAAGAAGCTAACAAAGAACAAATACAAATAACATATTTTTTTAAAAAAAACATATTCAGCATCTTACTGGACTGAAGAGACTTCTGTAACTCGGAAAAGTGATTCAGACAATAAGCAAAAGGATTACTTAACCACGAAAACCTGGGTTAGTGGAGTTTTGTGTATATGAGCTGATTTGAGTGATGGTGGGCAATGACTGTCATCATTAGAGAAAAAGGACTCTGTGAAGGGCAAGCTAGGACTGGCAAGAGCTTCAGCAGTGAAACCATTGTGTTAGCCAGAGCAGGAACATCTCCAAAGTGACATTCAAAACAAAGCCACCCATCTAGATGCTCTGCTTGTTGATGTGGCCCAGTGGGAGGCATACATCTCCACCTCTGATGGATTCGCCCAAAGTGGTAAATTGAAATCGATGTGATCCTTTAAAGCAAACCGTTTATAGAAGGTACAGGTGAGGAGGGTGACAAGCTAGTCTACAAAAGGCTGCAAAGCTGAGTTCAGACATTGCTGAGATATCATAAAGCAAAAGGCTGGAGGAGTGTGCGACCACCCTGGTCTAGAACAACATGGAAGGTCAGCAAACCAAGGCCAAAGACACTTTTAGAAATACTCGGAGAAGCCAGATCAGAACTTTGAGTATTTTCTGATACCAACAATCTTTTGTCAAGTTTGCTAGGTGTGATGGTGGCACGGTGACAATGTAAAACACTCCCTTCTTATTTAAGACACACAGACTTCAATGTTTAGGGTAATATTGACAGAAAGTCTGAGATTGCTTCAAAATATATCAAACAAAAACAAAGGGAAAGATTTCTTAAGAATTGAATAAGTCTTGATTATTGTTGTTCTTTTCCTCTATCCTTGCCATCTTTTTATTCCTGATGATGCTACTGACAGTTATGGATATTTACACTATATTCTTTATTTTATAGTATATTCTTGATGGGATTTTCTTTATCACAGTGGATAGCTTAGTGTCTGAGTGTTCAACCATGACTGTGTTACCTCTGAGGAAGCTTGCTTTACTGGCAGATGTTACTACGGCTCTTATCTTAAACATCCTGTTTGTTTCTACCATGATGGCCATTATCTATATGAGGTCTAAGGGTGAAAAATTTAGGTTCAGGTGTGTCAACCAGGTAAGAGTAGGGGGTCCATTACCAAAACAATGAAACAGCAAAAGTAGCACATCACCTATGGATTGGTGAGAAGGCAGTAATGTGTCTTAAAGGCAAAATAAGGTAATCTGTCTGAGATACATCTGTCCAGCCACCCAGTAGGGATCAAAGAAGAAAGAAAAGGGAAAGGACTGTAAGTCTACAGCCTTTCCTAGTGAATAAAGCAAACTAGCAAAGGTCCATGGAGTCACACTGACTGACAGGTGACCCCACTGGCAGCCCTACAGTCTGTGTAGAGCATGTTGATCAGTGGGGTGAGTCAAGCTAGTCAGCTATCACAGACAGAAATCATGCCAGCATATATGGTAGAGGGCAAATACCTGAACTGGTCCCTTTGAGGAACTGAAAGGAGTTAGAACTACAGAATCAAAGTGACTAAGACTGGCTTCTAGAATGAGCAAGTCTTCATTGTATTTAAAATAGAGGCTGAATCAATACATAATTCTAGGACTTTATCCAGATAGTCTACTGTAACATTCAACAAAATCTTTTGATACATTTGAAAATATTCATATAATATTTTCCTTATTGTAGTATGGCACCCAAGCGATCACAAGTGTTATATTCACTGATACTTTGTTCCACACAGGCAGCTAAAATAACACAGTATTCATTTACTTATGAATAGTCAACCATAAAAATGATCATGTCTGAATCTTGTACCATGAGATCTGTGGGTGCTGGGTGCTGGGGTGCTCTTCTTTATGTGTCCCTTCAAGAAAGAATGATCTCCCCGCTTTACAGGAGACTTTCTATTGAGGTCCCCAAACAGACATTGGCTAAGGGGTTGTCTTGTGTGAATTCATGGCCCTTCCCCACCAGTAGTTCACAATCATCCTAAATTACAAATAGTAATAAAGAACTACTTGTGTTCATTTAAAATAAGTCTGAAGGCATCCACCAACTCCATAAGGTGGCTCAAGTCCCTTTGGTGGCAGCCTTGTGATTGGTCTTGTGTTTCTGATGAAGCATGTTTCCATTACCTTCCGCAGATGTTATTCCAAATAGCAGAGCCAATGAGTCACACATACAAATCTCCCTCTCAGCTGCTGTTTCCCAGGAAACCTAAGCTAGCAGGGAAAGACCTTCATGATCTATTGCTGAATAAAGAAAGCCAAAATTGCACAAATAGTAGGAGCAGTAAGTTTACTTACAAATAATAGAAAAACAAAAGCATATATTTATTTTATGTGTGTGAATGCTCAGATAAAAGAAAAGAACAACATGCCTCTACCCCCCAAGTGTGTGTGTGTGGTTATGCATGCATATATGTGGAGACACAAGAATGGGCAAGTGGGTGTACATCTATTTGCATATGTATATAGAGACCAGACACCAATCTTGTGTGTCATTTTTATTCATCTTATTCTTCAGGCAAGGTCTCTCACTCACCTGGAGTTCTCCAAGTAAATTAGACTGACCAGAAAGCAAGCCCCAAGGACCTGCCTATCTCTGTTTCTTAACACTGAAATAGTAAATAAAACCCCACATTTTTAAATATGGTTTCTGGGGATTGAATTCCAGTCCCTCAATTTACAAGGCAAGCACAAAAGACATGAAAGAAAATCTTATAGCTTATCCATAGATTAAAATTAAGATTTTTCTAAATATAAATTAGTTCTTTTGACAGGGGAATTCTTAAAAAAAGATACCCAGTGCCAAAATTTAAAGGAATAACCATCACATTTGAGGAGAAAATACCATTATGGAACAATCACAAAAGAATACCAGGAAAGGCTGATACATATAAGAACTAAACATTTCCCACACACATACCACATACTTTGCCTTAATAAAAACTGTTTAAAGCATTGATAGGATGATGTTCTCAATATGAAACTAACTCTGCCTTCTGTTGTAGCAAAACAAAAGCAAATATTAAAATTCAAAAAACTGGTGTATGCAGCTGGTACTTTATAAAGAAGGCTTGCTTAGATCAGAGTTTGGGGTAGGACAGCTCCAAATCAGATGTTCTCATTAATTTGGCTCCTGGGAAGATTCTGTTTGGCTATAACATGGTAGACTAACATGAAGGAAAACGACTGCAGACAAAGTTAAAAGCATGCAATGGTCCTGTTTGCTAACAGCACACTTTCCTGAGGACTCGTTCATCCACAGAACTGTATTAAAGATTTATTCCAATGTTTAAGCATTTTATCTACGTATATATCTGTATACCACACATGTGCAGTGCCCTTGAAGGCCAGGAGAAGGCATCAGATTCTCCGGGCCTGGAGTTACAAAGACATTTGAGCTGCAATGTGGGTTCTGAGATAAAACTCCTCTTGAAAGCAGAACTCCTAATGACCTTATTCTCTTCCATTAGACTCACTTATTTTTTTGTTATTTATTTGTTTTAAATCAAGTTTCACAGTGTTATATGCCATTGTGGTACTTTTGAACAAATTGTTTTTCAGTAGGGTTCTCTTCTCCCCACCCTTCTACTAGGCCTAAACTCCTCTTCTATCCCCCAACTCTCATTTCCTCTCTCATGTCCTATGTGTCTTCCTGCACACTCCCTTCTTCCTCCTCACCGTTTGTTACCCTCTTGGTCTCCTTTCCAGTTTTTTTAGGCTTTACCCACATTCACACACACACACGCGCATACATGCACGTGCACGCACACCCACACACGACATGCATATGAGAGGGAGCATGAGGGTCTTTTCTTTCTGAGTTAGTAGACCCTTTTCTGTGGGACAATGGTCTGTACCCTATCACTTGTATTTTAATAAAATGCTGATTGGCCAGTATCCAGGCAGGAAGTATATGTGGGTCGATCAGGCAGGAAGTAGAGGCAGGGCAATGAGAATTCTGAGAAGCGGGAAGACACAGTCTGTAGTCACCCAGACACAGAAGGAGCAAGATTAGAATGCCTTGCTGAAAAAGGTACCAAGCCACATGAATAGCTCAGAAAAGAATAATGGGCTAATTTAAGATGAAAAAAAGAATCAATAAGGAACCTGAGCTAATAGGTAAACAGTTTATGATTAATATAGACCTCTGTGTGTTTCTTTGAGACTGAACAGCTACAGGACCAGGGAGGGACAGAAACCTCTGTCAACAGAATGGAGCCAACATGGACAGCTAAATTCTGGGTTAAGATTTAAGATATAAGAGTTAATAAGAAGCCTGAGCTAATAGGCCAACCAGTTTATAATTAATATAGTAGACCTCTGTGTATTTCTCTGGGATAAATGGCTGCAGGACTGGGCAGGACATAAACCTCAGTTAATAGACTTAAAGGTTCCCCACTTGAGGACCCCCACAATGGGCATCGATCTTTGAGCATGAATGCAGCACTATGGGGAGAAAACACATCCAAACCACAGCAGATACAGAATTAATAGTGATACTGATGGAGCAAGCACATTAGTATAAGCACCTGATGTTAAATTGAAGTGAAATTTGATTGAATAATTAATTCATTAGTTTTAAAGTAAAGTTAATGTTCATAACATAAAATGAATCACTGCTATTACTGAACCAAATGGAATGTCCAGTGTTTATTAGTAAAACATGCAGAGAATTGAAATGTAGGAAGAAGGGAGGAAGATGGAGGAAGATGGAAGTATGGGTTTATTAAATTCCCTGTACTTTTAAAGACATTTAAAAGGCACAAGAAATTTTCCCAGCTTTAATATTATCAGTGACAAATGAAAACTTAATTTCTAAAAATATGGGGGAAAGCATCAGAACAATTTGTCAATATTATAAAAAGAAAAAAAAAGGTCAGGGACTATCAAGGTGGCAGTGCCAAACACCACCACACAGAACAAAGACGTGAAGGAGAGGGGAAAGTCAGGAAAATGGAGTGGTGGGCTCTACTGAGAGAGGCAGAACTGGAGGCAGTGATGGGTGTGACCTGTGTTGGAGAGCGTGACAGATGCAGCTTCCTGCTCTCATGAAGTTTGGAGTCAGCTGGGGAAGACAAACTCCAGAGAGGCAACAATAATAAGTAGAATTGACTCAGTGCCAAAAAAGGAGGCCTGGTACCTTATAGAGAAGTTGCCGTGGGGACCAACTTAAATTCCGATTCGTCTTCCACTTCATATTCAGGAGTGAGAGAAACCAGAGAGGATCGCGATCCACAGCCACTCGGAGCAGATGGACCGGGTACCACTAAGAAGAGCAAGGACATCGTGGAGAAAAGGTATAGAAAGACAAGCAGAATGGTTTGAACACTATGAAAAGAGGTGGAAGGGGAGATGCCAGGGTGGTGAGGAGCAGCCTGATGTGAGTAGCCAGCGCTGACACCTGAGGTCTGTGCTGCCACTAAGGGCTATGTTTGTGTCCACGCCCTGCAGCAGAAGGGATCTGGGTTGATGTCTGTGACCCATGTTACCACCAAATGCCCCTGGTGTGGGCTAGCTACCCTGGTCCTTGCCTGTGCAGTGTGGGAGAGCTGGCTTTGGTGTAATGGGCATGGGAGAGCCAGCCCTGAGGAAATGATGGTTGGAGAGAAAACCCAGCTCCTTGTTGTCTTTGGCACTCGGGTGACTCAGCACTGCTCCTCAGCTTTCCATGCTGGAAAGATGGCTTTGATGGTGTGGGTACAAAAGCGCACTGCTCCCCAAGGGGTGAGCGATGAAGAGCTGGTCCCACCCCTTGCCAACGGTCACAGACAGGCTAACTGGTTCCACTCCTCAGCTGGGCAAAGCTGGAGAGCCTGACCCTGGTGGCGTGGGAACAGAACAGGTGGGCTGACCAACTCAGCTGCCTCCTGGGCCCAGGGCTGAGTGGGTTCACCCCAACATCTACCCCATCTAAAAACTGCTGGAGCATGTGAAGGAACCAGGCCTGCTAAAACAAAGCTGCAAGGTCTTCATGACACAGGGTGACAACAGGATACCCGAGGAGAGTCCCCGTGGGGACCCAGTATTGATGGTGTAGCAGAAGTCAGAGCCTCGAACCAGACCAATGACCCAGTGCGATGAACATTTGCAAGCAAAGCTGTGTAGGCAAAGGGGTGTACTGGGTGACATTTATTTCATTTATTTGCTTTTTAAGATTTTATTTATTTATTAGGTATAGTTCTCTGCCTGCATGACAGAAGAGGGCGCCAGATTTCATTATGGGTGGTTGAGAGCCACCATGTGGTTGCCGGGAATTGAATTTGGGACCACTGGAAGAGCAGTCAGTGCTCTTAAACTCTGAGCCATCTCTCCATTATTTTTATTTTTTTGTTTTCTTTGTTGGGGGAGGTTGCAAGGGCAGAGAGTGAATATGGAAGACTGGGGAGATGCGTGAGATAAGGGTGCATGATGTGAAATTAACAAGCGTGATATTTTGATTGGATTCGGATGCTCCCGAGACTGCCAATGGGCTTTTTTTTTTTTTTAATCAGAGGGCTATTAGCTGACCAAAATTAAACCAAGAGGTTTTGTAGGACTGAGGGCAGATAGATATGGGGAAGTAGTAGGGCAGGGCTTAGAGAAGGTCTTTGGCCTTTTTGATCTGGGAATGAGAGAGAGGAGGTCACTGGTGGCTTCTCTGCTTCTCTGATCATTCAGGTTCTCACCCTGATATCTGATTCCTGAGTTTTTATTGGTAAAGAATAATTAGATAAATGTTTCACACAAAGAATCAATAAAAAGTTAAAATAGGAAAATAAAGTAGGAAAGATAAGGGAAATATTTAAAAGTATAGAGTGAAATGACAAGATCAGAATGAGATCAATGAAATGAATACAAATAAATGAACTTGAAGCATTAGAAATAAAAAAAATGCATCTTAGTTAAGCAAGCCACAATTATGTGTGATTATTTTTTAGAAACTCAAAATTGAGAAAAATTAAAAATAATGAAATGGAAGGAAAGGGAAATATAAAACAGGCAAACAAAATAAATGCTGAGGTTAATGAAGGTTCACTAAACACAAAAACAGAATAGGAATGGCAATGATAATATAATAATAATATCATCAAATAAAACTGAAAGAAAAGTGCCAAATGGGATAAAGAGTTGCTTAATAATATAAAATAGTCTTCAGTGATGTTGAATCTATCCAAGATCACATAATATTAAAATATTGAAATACCTATTAGAAACAGGAGTTGACTTAAAGTAAAGCATCTAACAGAATACTTTGATATAGAAAAATAAATTACAATGGATTTTAAAACTTAATGTCCCTAATAACCTCATATCTCAAGCTAGCTAGTTGTTGTGAGTTACAATTATTAAAATCATCCATAATATACTTTCAAAAACCATTTTCTTGGGCTATAAAACAGATTTCAATAATTCCAAAAGAATCATTATATCAACCAAATTTTTCAAAAATGGCAAATTATCAGCATAGTAGCTTTTAGAAACAATTATTTGCAAACTGAAAAAAATTACTAATCAATAGAATAAAGGAAGGAATTCAAAATGCAAATGAGGATAATTGAGAGATTGACTATAACCAGGAGCATGAACTCACTTCTAAAGAAATAGTTAAGTTATAGCCAAGATGCTTCACAGCTTGGTTCTTGTTGTGCTGGCTCACAGCCCTCTGGAATTTTGTAGCTCAGTGGCCTGAGTGTGTGTGCACAAGTGTGGCTTCAAACAACTAAACCCAGCAAGTAGCTAAAAGTTGTGCATCCTGTCCTACCCAGCCTGGGCAGGGCTATTTCCAACAGAGCAGTCAGCCCTGTAGCCAGTAGAGTTAAAATGGTTATTGCCAGTCAGAGCAGCTATGGTTCTTCTTATGGACAAACATAGAACACAGGCTGTGATAGTCAGCCTCTTGGGACATGGTTCCACTGAAGGCTATAGGAGCAGCCAGAGTTCCTCAATCTTCTTATGGGTAGCTGTCCCCCTACCCTGCCTGTGGCCACAGCCAGCTCCTAGCAGCACCTTGGGAAAGTTCCGGTGGCAGTTCTCAGAGCAGAGGCTATGGGCAGTCCTGCAGTGGATGCTATATGGACAACAATCTGCCTATGGTGGACAGCCACAAAGCTGTGAGCGGCAGCAAAGCTCCTCTACCCTCCGTCGGGGCTGTGGATAGCAGAAACAAGTACAACAGTTACAGTGGAAGGAAGTGGTGGAGGCAACTGTGACCAAGATTACTTCTCTGTCTCTGGTGGCAGTGGTAGTTATGGCAACAAGGACCAGAGTAATAGTGAGTGGTGGCTACAGGGGACCCCGTCAGTACAGTGGGGGTCATGAATGCAAAGACTGGAAATGGAGGTGGCATGGGTAGAAGTAACTGGGACGATTTCGATAAATTTGGGGGGACTCTGGATCAAGGATCAAATCACAACTGCAAACAGGATAACTCAGACAACATCTTTGTGCAAGGTTTGGGTAAGATGTTAAAACTGAATCCGTGGTTGATTATGTCTGACATATTGGGATTACTAAGACAAATAAGCAAACTGGACAGCCTATGATTAATTTGCATACAGACAGGAAACTGTCAGGCTGACGGGTGAGGCAACAATCACATTTGATGACCCACCTTCTGCTAACGGTGCTATCAAGTAGTTTAATAGTAAAGAATTCTCGGGAATCCTATCAAGGTTTCATTTGCTACCTGCAGGGCTGACTTCAGTCAGGTGGCAGAAATGGTTGTGGAAGCTGAGGGCAAGGAGGACTCACAGCTGTGGAGGCTGTGGAGAAGGTAGCATGGTGGTGGTGGTGGCTGGGGAAGATTCTCTAGTGGAGGTGGCAGACAGCCATGAACCGAGTCCTGGAAATGTCCTAGTCCTCCATGTCAGAACACGAACTGCTCTTGTTTAAATAAATTCAATCCCTTGTAAAGCTTCTAAACTAGATAGCCAAGGAAGGCCACCAGAAGGATCTCACATTCGGGGTAACTATGGAGATGATTGATGTAGAAAAGCAGGATATGATCAGGGTAGCTGCCAGGGCTGAAGTGGGGACTGCGGGTCCTCTGTGTGAAGCAGGGTGGTGGTGGGGGATAGAGGCTTCTGTGCCTTTGCAAGATGGGCTCTGGGGTGAGCACCAATGTGAGGACATTAATCTGGCTCCCCAGGTTCTAAAACAGCCTCTACCTACCCTTACCTTTGTTATTTTGTAACTTTCCAATTCAGGATGACCCATGAATGTGTGTGTGTGGGGGGGTGTAATTCTAACCATATCAAGTTCCCATTAAAAAAAACACCATTTTAGTTAAAACAAAAACAATACTTCATAAAGAAGAAAGATGCATAGTTCATACTTTTAACAAGAAAATGAGTAATAGACAGAAGTTGAAATTCATAAGCCAGAAATAGAACATTCAACTTGCAGAAGAAAGAGTTTTAACTTTTGACAAGGCTAAAATAAAAAGATGGAATAAAACATATTAATATGTATTAAGACTGAGAAGCATATTCACTGGAGAGGACATGAAGGAGGGCATGTGCCGAGCACAGACAACATTCTCTACTACAGATGAAGGCCATTAGATCATATAAGATATGTTTTGACAATAAACACATCTAATAGCAAATAACCAGTAAGTCTTGTATAAAAGAGTGAGTCAGAGATTGACTGAGGAGGCACAAATATGTAGAATCTGATGCAAAAGTAAAAAATAAAGAAGTTTATTTTTAAAACGGATAAAAGTATAATTTACGGTAGAAACATAGCAGGCACCCACTTTACATGTAAAATAATAGTCGCAGAAATAAGGTTAAAGAGAACATGGCAAGCAAACACCCACAATTGTGATAGCTATGGGAAAACACTGGTAAACCTTTTTTTGTTGGCTAGGCTTCTTAGCATTGCCATGAAAAAATAAAATAACAAAATAGAACCCCACCATTCTCTTTGAAAACAAATGGAATTAATAAACTGTAGTAGCTTTTCCAAGCCTCATACTGCTTCCCAAGGAGACCATGAAATGCATGCAAAACTCCTTTGAGTACTCTCTCTGTGTCTGGAAATGATGCTTGCTTGCTGTTTAATGTTTCTTCTGGAGACAAAGAACAAACAAACAAATCAAGGTTGTCCCTAAGTATTTCAAATGTAAGAGCATGTGACTTGGGAGTATCCTTGGGCACTCTAGCTCCATGTCAGGAGGAGCAGTAAAAAGGAGCATGATACACTCCCTCAGAGACAGCCACCTGGTAGAGGTCACCAACCCCAGAATCCTTCTGTCAAGACAAACCCCTTGTCACCAATCCTTGAATTCAAGGAAACCAAAATAACATGAAACCATAAAACTACATGGTAATAGCAAGAAAACAAACAAAAATTCACAGACTGACTCTTTCTCTTTCTCTCTTTCCCTTAGCAGAGGGATGAAAACACTTTTGATAGCATCTAAATGTTGATTAAGCTTGTATTGTTTGCACTCAGTGTTTTGAGTCTGCCGGACGCTCATCTTACTGCTTTTAGAAGACTCAAGGTAGATTCTAGCTCAGAGAAATCATGTCTCACTTTTATTTAGCAAGATTTAAAACACGATTGAAGATTTTTAAATAGTTTTCTTCATAAACTTAAAGATCAAAAAGGCAAAAACACATACCAAGTTAGAGGTTCTGAAACACTGTTCTGCTCAAGAAAATAAAGATGGGTCTGTTTGTCATACCAAAATTGGCTCTTTTAAAATTATTTCTGAAACATTTGCGAAAATGAGCCAAAGTGGGCCACTAATACAACATTAACGAGCTTAAAAGTTGAAATTCTGTGAAATCCTACGAGATCCATTCTGTCTGATTCGTGTATTCATCCAATACTTAAGAGAAGCTCTTGTTCGCCAACCAGTGTGCTAAGTACTGATAATGGAGCCAGGAAAAAAAAACTCTGAGGAAAATTAAGTTTAACAAGTCCTCTTTTGAGGTTGGGGAACTAAAAATTATTTCTACAAAATAACCAGAATTAAAGAATAAATCAATTGTAGCTACAAACTGCTTTGGAAATATTAATTATAATACTTTCTAGTGAAAAGTGTCCTTGGAGGGAAATTCATACCATTTCATGTTTTCTTTCTTAAAGAAGCAACACATAAATAAGTAACTGGAGTATTTCCCATCACTGCACCTAACTAGTTGACGAAAATGCTGATCTGGAAATACATTCATAGGTTGCCACAATTCCTCATGAGCTATCCATTGAGAGACTCCAATGTTCCCACAAGAATATATGAAAAAATCATGAAAGGGTAGTCGGGGCTCAGCCTTGAGAGCTTGTCAGCCTTTTCTCTAGGATGCTGGAAGTGGTGTTCTCAGTTACAGCCACTGTTCATCTCTGCTTCCTGAGTACCAGCTCTCCAGTGAGCTGCTTCAGGCCCGAATCCCACTTATCTGGGGATCAGCGGCACCCTTTGTAGTAGAACCTTTTCTCCTACAATTCCTTAAGAAAGGAACCCTGAGTAGTAACAGAGATGCTTACTCTATTAATCATCCTGGTGGGGATTTAAGACAAAGAAGACAACAACAATATTAACAATACAAATAAGCCACAAGACCAGAAGGCCACATGTGGTCTAGCACAGTAAGAAGAGCGCAGGCTTCAGCACCCACTCTCACATCTAGGTAGATCTAGCAAAGAAATCAGCAAAGAAATCTTAGAGTTAAATTACACTTTAGATCAACACACAGGGAAGAGACGATTTTCTCAGGGTCGCATGGAGCCTTCTCTAAAATCAATCACATTGCAGGCACAAAGCAAACGTTGACAGGAAAATCTGAAAAATTTCCCTCCATCCTGTCAGACTGCAGTCTCTAAGAAATTTGACTGCCCTATTCATCTTTTCACTATTGTGAAGCGTTTGATTTAGTAACTATAACAAAAAAAAATTCAATGGTATTTCAAATAAGGAGCCACAATAATGGTTCTCCACACCTTGGTAATGTTCTCCTTCCAATTACCTCTCCTTCTACGGCCAATATTCTGGAGGGATGGCTTTTCTCCATCTGTGATTCCATCCCCATTTCCATTTCTGATTCCGTGTCAGATATTCACTGCCACATTACTCTGTAGTATATGTTAAAAGTATTTTCTAATTGAAACATTAATGTAATTTTATTATAAAATTATAAACAGATCATGGGAGGGGCATATAAGGATCCCAATTAGATCTCCAAAGACATTTGGAAAAAGGTGAGCATTTATTCTTTTACAGTTATTCATTTTGAGTGTGTGTCCACTTGTGAGTATGAGCATGAGCATTGTCAAAGGACAGCTTCTAGGGCATGTTATCTTCTCCCGGTATGCAACTTAGGTCCCGTGGGTCAAAGTCAGGTCATCAGCACTTGGACAAGAGCCCTTACCTGCTGGCCATTGTGCCAGCCTGACATCTCTCTAAAATTCTCTGGGCATGTGTGATGTGTATGAGAGTGCAGGTGCTTGTGTGCTGACGTGCATGTGTGGAAGCCAGAGGACAACCTTGAGCATCGTTCTTCACCCCTCTTCATTTTGAAACAGGGTCTCTTTGTTTGATTTACTACTGCAGTACAAGCTAGCTGACCTGTGAGTTTTTGAGGTTTTGGTCTTTCTTTGCCTCCCCTCTTGCTATAGGAACACTGGGGTTCCAGATCAGGTGCGTGCTACCACACCTAGATTTACATGGGATTCTGAGGATTTAAACATGGGTCCCCATGCTTGCCTAGAAAGGACTTTACCCAACTGGGCTCTCTCCAGATGTCAATATTCATTCTTTATGTAAATTTTTGATAAATTGAAAAAAATACAAAATCATCATCTATCCAGGTCATGTGATTAAAAAGAAATACTGGATATCATATTTAACACTGAAATAATAGGGGCAACTTACCAAAGTTAACCATGGGCCGTATACAGCCCCACCCCCACAATGACCTCTGATAGCAAACCTTGTTCTGCAAGTCATTTTAAGTCATTTTAAGGTCTATAATACACGATTGTTGATTTGCTCATGTTTTCTGAATTGTTGAGCTTATTTATACCTTTCCACATATATTTCTTACATGTGTGATAACAGTAATAGTAGCTGTAACTCACAAATGTGAGCGGAGACACGGAATCTCTGCTTCAGCAAGGCTTCTTACCCCAACCTCATACTACATAGAACCAGCAGGGAAGGACTGCGGGGAAGCTGGAGCTGAGACTTAACCAGCAATGCCATATACTTGGTGGTACAGAACCATCGCATTCTGGTTGAAATGTGTGTAAGTGAAAGAGGCAGGTAGACAGAAGTACAAGTCATGACGCCATTTCCGAGACTTTCTGTTTCCTCCCACAATTGCCCATCATCTCTTCTTGCAGACTCACACAGAATCACATGCACAGAACCGCAGTGAGTGAAGCCACAGTGCCTCCTACTCTAGCCCTCCATACTGCAACGTAGATGCTTGTGATTGCTCAGTGTCCAGTTACCCAGCTGACATTTGCTATGTGTTTATTATACAAAGGGCTTTGCACTTCAGACAGGCCTGGCATCCTTGTTCGAATCTATTGCTGGTTCTACCACTGTGTCAAATCATTTAACACTCCCCCAGCTCCCATACAGACAGACAGATAGACAGACAGACAGACAGACACACACACACACACGATTGTGGTGGTTTGAATGGAACCCCCACTCTCCGTAGGCTCACATAGTGGAACATTTGGTCTCCAGTTGGCAGGGCTGTTTTGAATGTTTCGGAACCTTTTGGGTGTGGAGCCTTGATGGAGGAAGTACGCCACTGAGAATGAACTTTAAGAATGTATAGCCTCAGCAGTTCTGCTCAGGAAGGGGCTGGATGGGCACAGGGTAGCCAGGACCCTCAGGCACTGACTAGCAGGAAGATATCTAGCAGGTAGGTCCCTTTATGAGGAGGAATTATGTGGTGGAGAAGTGAGAGAGAACGAGAAGCAGAATGGTTCATGTGCTGTGGGAAGAGGCAGAAAGAAAGAAATGAGGACTGAGGTGTAGGCTGATGGGGGAGGGTCTGCTTACCACCTGGGGCTGTGGTGATATCCAGGCTGGACTGCTGCCAAGGGGCATGTCTGGGTCCCTGGTCCTACCATAGCCAGGATCTGTGTGGCTGTGCATAGTCCGTGTTGCCACCAATGGTCACAAGGATGCCAGTGGCCACACATTTGTCCAAGGGCCATAGCCGTAGACCAGGCTGGCCTTGAACTCACAGAGATCCACCTGCCTCTGGCTCCCGAGTGCTGGGATTAAAGGTGTTTGCCACCAGCACCTGACTTTTGTCCGTGTTTTTGTTTATTTGCTTGTTTTGTTTTGCTTTTTTAAAAAATTTCCTTTTGGAGTCTACTGCAGGGATGAGGAGAGAATATAGGGGGACTAGAAAGTGAGTAGAATTAGGGTGCATGATGTGAAATTTCCAAAGAATCAACAGAGAAACTATGTTTTTTAAAAATAGAAATTATAGCCTCATCCTACTCCCAGTTCACTCTGCTTCCTGAGTGTGGTTGAAGATGTAATCATCCCAGTTTCCTGCTTCAGCCGCTTGCCTTGCCTCCCCTGGGTTTATGGAACTTCCCTCTGGAACTTTAAGTCAAAATAAACCCTGTTGTCCACTAGTCCCTTTGGGACATGATATACTGCCATGGCAACATAAAATAACTAATACAGTGATGAACGCAGTCATCCTACAGGTTAAAGACCACATCTTCCTTTCTGTGTGTTAAGGCTTGACTCTGAAATGATCCCCACAGGTTTATGGGCTTTAATACCTGGTCTCTATCTGGTGTCACTCTTTGGGAATGTTGGAAGTGGGTTACAAAGAGCAGCGTTAAGCCCAGACCTGTATCTGGTTCCATTTCTAATTCACCAAGATATGAGGAACCCTTACCACATATTCCCACCACTATGAACTAATTTCTACAGTGCTTTCTCTGCTATGATGGACAAAAAAAAAATAAGGAGTCAAAATCAATTCGTTCTCTCTTTCATTATTTCTGTAATGTATGTTGCCACAGCAAAGCAACTGACATACTGTTCCACTAAGAAGAGCTTCCGATGCTAACATTTTCCAAGTGTGAGCATAGCATACAGTTACCCCTTCCTGCCCAATCGTCCCTCCCATTTCCCTTATTGCTTCTTTTTCTTGTTTCCATGGCACCTACCTCCAAATAAGACTGGGACAGATCATCAGAAAAGATGCAAAGCCCAGAATGAACAGTGATTTCAATGACTCTATCATAAGACGAACAAACTGGTGGAATGGGAGCTGACCACACCACTAAACATTCAGTTCAGGGTTTTTGTGAGCTTTATCATAATATGAATGCCTCAGGCCATCATAGCCATGTCTAAAGGTTGGCACATGGTGTGCTTGTGTAGCTACAAGCTAGAGTATGTGCAGAGTCAGGAATTTATTTTTAAAACATCACCCACTTCGCAAACTGTGATGAAATAGATCTTTCAAGATGTTTATCTGTTTTCTGTTAGCATTGACTTTGACAAAGACTTTTAATCTCAGAAGTCATATTAAGACAAAACACTGTAAGTGTATTTCAAGTAGATGATGGGTAAACTGGCTAATGGAATCTAGCTTATTTCCCTATACACATATTTCAGTTTCTGTGGAGCCATGGTAACTATAGTAACAATGTGGCCCATTATTATTCAACTTTCACGCTATCTCTCACTGAAATTATGACTTCATGTTCCTCTCCTATTAAGAGAGTTTTGTTGCATGTCATATGCAAAACTCTAAACTTTCTTAAGAGACAAAAGACATATTTTAACCAGTAAAATGATCACAGAAGAAAAATTATTGAGAACCACTTCTCATTCCATGAGTTACAAGTTTATATGATTATCTATGCATGTGTTGAAGACATCTTACAGACATGCAGTCATAATTCTGTATGCTAGGATCTGAGAGGGAAGTAAGTGTACCCACAATCCAAAGTTTAGATTTGATATGTCTAAGAATAAAGCTTGAAAATCAGTATGGAGTTTTTCAGAAAGCTTTCTCTCTTTGAGGTGGTGCATGTCTGTAACCCCAGCATTTGAGGCCAGACTAAGATACACAGATACATAGGCCAGGGTAACATGGTGAGATATTTTTTCAAACAAACAAACAAACAAACAAGCAAACAAACAGAATATGATTGTGGAACCCACCATATGATGCAGCTGTCCCACTCCTGACCTGAAGGAATTTAAGTCAGCACACACAGAGGTATTTGCGTAGACTTGTCTACTGCAGCGCTATTTACAAAAGCCAAGTTATGGCATCAGCATAGATACCCATCAACATACGAGTGAGTATACAAGATGGGAAAAGATAATTGGAGTTTTTACTTCTCATCAGGGAAACTTCCCTTTGCAACTGACAGAAACCATTACAGAAAACTACAACCAATTGAACTGCAGAGTTGCAGAGCCAAGTTCCAGCTAATACATCTCCAACACAGCTCCTATACCTATGGCACAGGAGTTATTGCATAAAGGGCCAGGGCATCGAGAGAAAGAGGAACAGTGAGTTTGCTGAGAGATCGTGTCTCCTAGTAATGTTCAAAGATAAATTTGAACTGACATAGCTGCCCAGACATGACCTGAACAAAAATGACACCAAAAGCCATACAAACATGGAAAGCTCATGGGACCTTAACTCTAAACTAGATATCACAGACAACCAAGAGCAGGAGAATAGCCTTTTCCAGAGATGAGCACACCAATTGCCCTGAAAACATGTGTATATAGGTAACATTATATGGCCAGAACAAATTGTATTTATGTATATATGATCTATATCATATCATATACAGTATTATATGCATATTCCAAATTATATACATAATATATACAGTTAGGATATGTGTAAAGAATTTTTATATATGTTATGTATAAAAATATTATATGTGTTATGTATCTGTGTTATATACATAATATAACAATACAATATATAAATATACATGATATGCTATGTGCATGTATATTTGCATATACATACAAAAATATATATATTCTTATACCCATCCCACATTAGATACACTGGGTCCTGTGTCAAAAGTGCATGGTATCTTCAGTGACCATCAATTTACCTTCAACATCATATGGAGGCCACAAAGGGCACAATCAATATCTTATATTGTTTCAGGAGTCACTTGGATTAGGCTGATCAACAGCTTGGATTTTATGTGTGTACTTTTGTATTATAAATACTTGAAAAAAGAAGTGAACCAGTAATGGGGCAGAGGAATAAGAAGTAGTAACAGAAAGGTAAATACGACCAAAGTAAATAATACATATGTATGAAAATCTCCTAACAAAATTCATTGTTTTATATAATACACACACGCTAATTTAAAAAGAGGAACAATTTCTTTATTATGATGATCTGTGTTTCTATGTAATGGTCTACAAAGGGTGAGTCTGCAAAGTCATAACTATGCCTGAGGAATGCTGTACCCCGTAGAGTGGGCCCTCCAGACAGATGCCAGCTGGAAAGAAAATTTATCTTCTCACTTACCTTCTCCATTACCTGACACGAAGCATACATTATCAGTCCCTCCAAAGAATCTGCTTGTTTCTCCCTTCATGTCATATGTATTCAATGCATGTATGTATTATGGAACTTTACACCAGAAATATTATCTCCATATGGATTCTTCAAAGTTCTCTCATTGCCCTAAGATACAGCCCTGTGAAGTTTTGGTCTCTTTGAGGTAAGGCTTCTGAGGTTGAAAATGGGGAGCAAGAACAAGAACTCTCTTAGATGTGCCCACTTTGGGTTTATTTTTTGTCAACTTGGCACAATCTAGAGTAATCTGAAATGGGAGTGTTTTAATTGAGGAACGGTGTCCATCAGACTGACCTGCAGGCAACTCTGTAGGACATTTTCTTGATTAAAGATTGGTGTAAGAGGGCCCAGTCCACTGTGGGTGGTGCTGCCCCTGAGTAGGTAATCCTATGTTGTTCAAGAAAGCAAACTGAGCAAATCATGGAGAGTTAGCCAGTAGAAAATGTTTCTCCATGGCCCCTGCTTTAGTTCCTGACTCTGGATTTATGATTTGAGTTCTTTCCTTCCATGATGGCTTCTAAGACTGTAAGGTAAAAATAACCATTTCCTCCTCAAATTGCTTTTGGTTAAGGTGTTCTTCAAAGCAACAAAGGCAGACAAACGTTGGTTCTAGAAGTGAAGTATTGCAGTGACAGAACTGACCATGTTCTTCATTGGGAGGATTTTGGAAGGACTTTGAAACTTTGGGCTGGAAAAGTCATTGAGTATTTTGAACTTAATGGGCTGTTGTGTTGTTCTGTGAGAGCTTGTGAGATAAAATTGTTGAGAGCAAAGACAGTGGGGGCATGACTTGTGAACTGTCAGAAGGAAGTAAACACTCTAGTAGAGTTGTTCATATGACAGTATGGATGAGGAATCTGGAGTTTCTGGGTTGCTGGGACTGAAGAATCAGCGGTGACATTGAAGTAAAATGTTTGCTTTACTAGGACAATTGGTTCTAGTTAGCCGGGGCTAGATCACCTGTGTTTAAGAAGAGACCAGCATCATTGAAGTAAAATCATATGTGAAATATTTCCTCAGTTGAGCCCACACACAGAATCTCTGACCCTAAAGGGGCCAAGGCAATATCTTGTGCTGGCAACTGAACTTGGTGATGTGTAAGTATCACCCACGTAGTACTAGTTTTGAAGGTTTGAAGAGATCATGGGGAGAAACTGAAGATTGGTATCATGAGAGGTCAGGAGATGATGTTGCTGGTGAAGGTACAATCTCAGTTGCAGTGGAAACCCCGAGAGTGAAACAGCCATGGAGAGTGGCTGAGGCTTGCTTGGCACCACATGTCAGGGTATCAGGAGCCCATTGGTGAAGGAGTATGGCATGGAGCCCTGTCTTAGTTAGGGTTACTATTGCTGTGATGGAACACGATGAACAAAAGCAAACTGGGGAGAAAGAGTTTATTTGGCTTATATTTTCACATCATTGTTCATTATTGGAGGAAATGAGGACAGGAACTCAAGCAGGGCAGGAACTTAGAAGCAAGAGCTAATGCAGAGGCCACGAAGAAATATTGCTTACTGGCTTGCTCCTCATGAATTGCTCAGTCTACTTTTATAAAACCTGGATCACTAGCCTAGGTACAGTACCTCCCACAACATTCTGTACCCTCACCTATTAATCATTAATAAGAAAATACCCTACAGGCTTGTCTACAGCCCAATCTTATGGAGACATCTTCCTAATTGAGGTTCCCTCCACTCAGATGACTTTAGCTTGTGTCAAGTTAACATAAAAAACTATCTAACACAATTGATTGCTTGTCATCTTGATACACAAGCACATCACTGTTAAGCCACAACCTGACTTTTCTTATTTATCCTCAAGATGCCACATTAAAACCATAAATATCTTTAAGAGTCCCATGGTCATTACATATTGTAAAAACTCAAGCACACTAAAAGGCCAGTCCCTTTAAAGTATCCAGTCTCTTTAAAAATCTAAAATCTCTTTTTAAAAGTTCAAAAATTTTCAACTATGTACTCCTGTAAAAATAAAAGGTTAAAAATACTTTCTTACTTTAAGAAAAAAAGAACCAGGGCACAGTCACAATGAGATCAAAGCAAAACCAAATTCCCAATAATGTAAATAATTCAATGTGCAATATCAAGAAGTCATAATATTCAGGGCTCCTCTAAAGGACTTGGGTCATTTCTCCAGGGCTCTTTCCTCTGCAGCACACACAACCTGTCTTCTAGGCTCTGTCTGGACCCACTCCACTGCTGCTGCTGTTCTTGGCGGTCATCTCATGGCATTGGCATCTCTACAATGCTGGGGTCTTCTGCTGCAACTGGGCTGCATTTTCGTCAATAGCCTCTCCTAGGTTCTCTTCATGGAAGCCTCAACTTCCTTGTATGACCACTTCAATCCTAGACCTTCAACTGTTACTGAGGCTGCACATTCACCAATGGACTCTCCTGGACTCCCACAGTGCCCAAACTTAGCTGTTCTTCATGACTCCTTCATGCCTTCAAAGCCAGTACCACTTGGATGACTCTTATACTATCACGTTCAGCTGCCAATGTGGGGGACTCTCTTGGAAACCTCTGGAACACAGCCTCCGTGTGCTGACTCTCAGGAACACTTCTCAGAAGATTTAGTCTAAATGGTGCTGCTCTCTTCATAATAATCTCTAATTCCTCATTTCCAGCTAACCACCATCAATTGTCTTAGTAAAACAAAGGTTTTACTTTAGTAGTTCTTATCTCTTGTTAATCACAGCTAATTCTTCAGCCCCAGCTGGCCAGAATAATGAATTCTTCCTACAAATGACCTGGTAGAGTCTTTGCTTCCCTCTGAAATTTCACAAACCTGGCCTCCATCAACTGCTCTCAACATTTTGTCTTCAACAAAATAGCCCTCTGAACTCTCAACACTCTATGGATCTTCTTACCCAAAGTTCCAAAGTTCCTCCATAATCCTCCCTAAACATGCTCAGGTCTGTCACTGCCAACACCTGCTACAAACCCCTGGTACCAACTTGTCTCAGTGAGGATTACTAATGCAGCAATGAAATACTACAACCAAAAACAAACTGAGGAGGATAAATTTTATTTTACACATATTTCCACATCACTGTTTATCACCAGAAGAAGTCAGAATAGGAATTCAAACATGGAAGGAACTTTGAGGCAGAAACTGATACAGAAACCATGGAAGAAAGTTGCTTACTGGTTTGCTCTTCAAGGCTTTCTTAGTCTACTTTCTTATAAAACCCAGGAACATCAACCCAGAGTTGGCACCACCCAAAATGGGATGCTCTTCACATCAATTACTAATTCAGAAAATGCCCTACAGGCTTGCCTACAGCCCGGTCTTACGGAGGCATTTTCTCAATTGAGGTTCTCTCCTCTCAGATGACTTTAGCTTGTGTTGAGTTAACACAAAAACTATTTTGCGTAACACCCTAGCATGTTGGAGATCCTAAGACTGTTAGATATCACCAAAGACAGAAAAAAAATTGTTGAGTGGAGGGGGCATGAACCCATAGTTGACTGATTATTCTTTTTCTCTAACATACATGCAATATATTTTCAGACTCCAGAAATAAAGTTGTGATAGAGTTCTTCCTCCTACCACAGAATAATTACAAATTTAGAGCTAGTATGTAGATTTTTTTTTCTGGATTTGAATACTGATCTCTTTGATTGAAAACCCCTAGTGCAAACTGCCAGCAGTAACATTCTACTAACAATATCACTTTCTAAGTGGCATGCACTGTCTTGAATAATAGGAGTCTAGACAGTCTATTCATAAGAATAAGAGTTAACCCTGCCCCAGTAGGGCTCACAAGTTTGTTAAGAGGCTTGCAAATGTCAATAAATAACCATAATGATAAGAGAGAAAGCATTTTATGCAAAATGTCATGGGTGCACAGAGGAGGAGTGATTAATTCTACATGAGTGGAAGGCAGTGAGAGACGAAGTCGGAGAGTATATTTGAAGTAGATCTGAAGGATAATTAATTCACTAGCCAGTGGAGGAGGAGAATGCTTCATGCATAGAGAATGGTGTGAGAAAGAAAGAGCTATGGAAGAGGCTGGGTGTTTGTGGGAAAAATAATTCATTTAGACGAGACCAGGCTGACTGCCGGAGGTAAGAAGATGGGAGCTGCAGTTTGAGTTCTGATGGTGAAGTGCATCATTCTGGAAACTTCACAGAAGATGAATTATTTGGTAGGTTTAGAGTGAGGCAATAGAAATGATGTCACCATCCAGGTGAGAGATGGTGCGAGGCCAAGAATGGCCACTGACCATAAGCAGCTTAGCGAAATCATGTCTAAGAAGTTTGCTGTGCTCTCAATGGATATTGGTAAATATGTAATGATCACGAGGGAAGGGACAGTAAAGAAAGCAAAGTCAAGAATCCACAGAAGATTTCTAAGTTAGGAGTTGCTGGCACCACAAAGAGAAGTAGAATGTTTACCATATTCCATCTGTTATGGTTGGTTTTAATGCCAGTTCACTACAAATTAGAATCACATGAGTAGGGAGTCTCATCAGGAACACTATCCTGATTGTCTCAATTGATTGGGAAGACCCACCTTGACTCTGGGTTGCACCTTCTGGTAGCAGCCCAGATAAAAGAATATGGGAGAAAGAAGATAGGACAGTACCCGCTCTGCTCCTTTAATCTTACCTCTTGCTTCTGAACTGATTTAGCTGTTTCTGCTGCTTCCTTTGGTGATGGAACCAGTGCTTCCAGGTTTCCATCCCAGAGTAAGGACCATCAGCTTTCCCGGGACCTTCCAGGTTTTCAGTGCCACAATGGGACTGATGAGGTACCAAGCCTTGTGGATGGAGCAACTACTGGGTTTCCAACCTTGCATGTATGATTAAACTGTTGTTTCTGTTTTAACATAAACAGACACAATGAATTCATATAGAATATGTCCTGTATTCTACACACACACACACACACACACACACACACACACACACACATTCATCCACTGGTTCTGCATTGTTTACTACCAAGGGTAGTTGTAAACTTTACATCTGGTTTTTAGGGAATAAAGCTCCTTGCTGAATGGAATCTGAATCTCTTTACAAAACTACGTGGAGGAAATGGGGTTCCTATTAATGCTTGTGATTGCAGATGCTGTGATGCATATGTGTGTGTGAGCATGCGTGCGTGCGTGCGTGTGGGTGTTGGGGAAACTATTTTTGATAGAGCAACTATTCATGTCACTGCAGAACTGGGCTCTTTCTCTCTACCACTCAGGGCCACAGTGAACAGAGACTCAGAGTTTTCCATCACTTCCAAAGCACATCATCCCTTACATCCCTCATCCCACCCTGGATCTCCTCGGCTCTCTGAGATGAAGCAGGAACTGATATCCTAATGATGACTTTGGTAATGGCAGAATCTTTTAGACAAATCTACACTTTAATTTTGTATGTATGTCTACATAGGAGTTCAGAAATTAATTTTCTGCTGATCTTTGGATGTGTGTTTATATAAAAGTTGGCAAATTTAGCAAAGAAAAGTGCAGATGCATGGCTAAACTGAAACTTCATGTAATAATCACCCGATAATGCTATGTGTGTTCATGTGGGCTATATGTACATGTGTGCATGTGTGTTCCTGTATGTGTATGCAAGTAAGTACATGTAGAGGCTAGAGTTTGACACCAGGTGTCTTCCTTAATTTCTTCTCTACCATATGATTTCTGGATACAGCTCTCTCTGATCAATGAGACTGGTTGGCTAACAAATCCTGGGACCCTTTTGCCTATACCACTGAAGTGCTGGAATTATAGGCATGTACCTAGCTTTTTATGTCAGTGCTGGAGATTTGAACTCAGGTCCTCATCCTTGTGCAGCAATCGTTTGACTGACTGAGCTATCTCTCCATCCCAAACAATCCTTAGTATAAGTATATGACATCTATTTATGCAATCCATATTCAGGACTGCTTTAAATTTCAAGCAATTACTCCTCAGTCACATGAAGTTTTAATATGTAACATTATGTTTGTTTATGTGTGTTGTGTGCATAGGTTATATAAGTTCTGTATTTCCTGGCATGGTTTTCTATATCTACGCACATGTTTCATGCATATATTTATGTGTTTTATCTCTGTGTGTTTATGTAGACCTGGGTTACAAGACTCCTAATATACAGTTTGCTTTACTATCTGGGGCCTAGGAAAAATAAACCTTTCATCTTACAAGACAAACAAGCAGTAGCATTTTCCCTACTATTAATTAATTCTGACTTTGAACGATTCACTACAAACTGAAGAGGCTGGACTAGGTTCATTTAAATATTTATTGGCTCTCCTAAGAGCAGAAAGTACAAAGACAAATAATTCGTCGTGTCTCACAGTCCACATAAAGGACGTCTATACAACTGATGAGTTTGTGATGTCATCAACGCTGCAATCAGCATGCATGCTGGGACCCTCACAACGGGGGCAGTACCTTCTAGTTCCTTGTGTCTGTGAAGCCAGCCCTGCACTGAAGGCAGAATGATATTTCAGCGTGATGCTTTTATAGCTTAGGATCTTTAAATTATGATTATCGATGAAAGCACACGTGCAGGTCTGCTAAACACAAATGATCACCCCATCCTCGGCTGTGGGAAGTATTGCTGCATCCGTCACCTTTGTTTGCCTTTAATACTAGCAGTGCCCATGAAAGCCAAGAAATGTCACTACCTCCTGCATCTGATGCATTTCTCATCAGCCCTCCTGGCAACTGGGGCAGGTTAGCTGCTTCTCTACAGGGATACCTGCTTTCCCAGGGGAATATCTCAGCTGCTGCCTGACACTCAGGCCTCTCCCCACCCTTACCCTTGTTGGGCTCATCCACTGCTTCCAGGTCCTGTCTTTCAGACTAAAATTAGCCAGCTGTGTGTGATCCTGGCCTTTCTGACTTGAAATCTGCCTCAAGCTCACTTTCACATCCCTCCAAGAAGATGCCTTAATAGCATAATTGGGGAATTATGTAGGAGGTTCTGAATGCAATGGCACAAATTAGAAGGCAAGCCAAGCTGCTGTGCAGCAAAATAGATGTAGGGGGAGGGTGCAAGCAGATACAGCTTATTTCTCTTTGCCTCATGGTGGGAGCCCATGTAATCCTGTCTGAAGCTTCAGTCCAGTGGGAAGAGGAGCCCAGTTCTACCTGATGTTTTTCTCAACAGGCTTTCATCATAGCTGTCAACCTGTGATCTAAAACAGTTCTCAGCAACATGTCTTATTCCAGCCACTAGAAAGGAGACAGTGGAAGAGTGACACAGACCTGTGTCCTATGACAGGTGAGACCTGGACATGTGGTCATCATCTCTCCGCTCATAGCTAGAAGAGATCACCATGCCCAGACTCAGAAGGGCAGAAATGTCTTCACTTGTGCCATCATAAGACTTTGCTATTGTGGGATAAGAGAAGTAAGGACATTAAGGGACATCAAGAAATTTCAGCTCTACCAAAGCCATTTGTATGAAAACATTCAAGAGCTTGCAGAACAGGTAGCCCTCAAACATAAATCTGTCTGTATTAAAATATGTATATATTATAATGTACATATATCAAAACATTATATGTATTGAAACATGATGTATTTCCTATAAATATGTCCAGTTATTATACAATTACAAATTTCAGTAGTTGTTCCCTGTTTATAACTAGAAGTGCATGGACAACATTAGCTAAGCGTTCACTGTGCTTCTGATGACATGAGAAACATTTAATGACTGTTACTTTGTTCAATACTGACAGACAAAGAACCCAAGAGGTAAAAAAAAAAATTGTCATCTGGGAACCACAGCTAATGAAGGATGCCTCTGTGCTACTGCTTTTCCCGCACACCATCTTCCTACCTACAGTCTGTTGGCTGGATGACTTTCTCCTATATGAACTTGACATCTCTACCTGTTCCACCTAGGTAGCGATGAAAAGGAACAGGGGTTGTTATCCTGCTGAGGAGGCTATAAGAAAGTAAATTGAGCATGGTATCTAGGTACCAGAGCACATGGGACTGAAGTTGTGTGGTCTCCTTAGGAACTCCTGGATTTAGCATTTCAGGCCCAGATCCTAGATGATGGCTTCTCTGCACGTCCTACCTCTCCTTTAGCTATCTCTTTATAGTTGTGTAAATTCCTGATTATCATATAAAATCCCCCATTTAGCTTAGGGGTTTTATTGCTGTGATAAAACACCATGACCGAAAGAAAGTTTGGGAACAAGGGTTCATTTCATATTACAATTGTACAGCACAGTCATCACCGTCTGCACAGGAACTCAGACAAAGCAGGAACCTGGAGTGAGGAGCTGATTCAGAAGCTATAGAGAAACAAAGCTTCCTGGCTTGCTCCCATGCTCAACCTACTTTCTTATAGCCACCAGAACCACCAGCCCAGGGGTCGCACTAACCATAGTGAGCTTGTCTTTCCCACAGCAATAATCAAGAAGCAGCATCACTGTCTTGCCTACAGGCCAACCTGGTGGGGACATTTTTCTCAGTTTAAGTACCATCTTCCCAATTTATTCTGTTTTGTGCCAAGTTGATGTAAAACTATCCAGCACAATTGACCCTTTGTCCGCTTAACGCACAAAAGCATCACTATTAAACCATATCCTTTCCTTTCTTATTATTCCCAAGAAAGCATTCCAACTTTTAAAAGTCCCACAGTCTTTACAAATTCACATTTTAAACATTCAGTCTCTTTAAAGCATTCAAAGTTCAAGCCCTTCTAAAATATCCAAAGTGTCTAAAATAGACTCTAAAATATTATTGTCTCTCTAAAATCTCCAAATTTCTGTAAAACTTCAGTTTCAAAAATTCCAAAGTCCCTTAACTATGGGTTTCTGTAATATAAAAAAAAAAATGAGCTAAATACTTTCTTGCTCCAAGAAAGAAGAACCAGGGTACAGTCACAATCAAGTCAAAGCAAAGCCAAACTCCAACAGACATCTGAGCATCACTTATGATCCTCTAGGCTCCAAAGGACTCAACAAATCCCCTTCTCTGATTCCACCACTTGCAGCACATGCAGCTCATCTTCTAGGCCCAGCCCAGCTCTACCTAATGGCTACTGTTGTCTTTCATGATTGTCTCGTGGTACTGGCTTCTCCAAAATGCTGGAAACTCTGCAAGTGGACTTCTTCTTCTTCAACAACAGTCTCTCCTGGGCTTTCTTCAGAGACTCCTGTACTGCCAGACGGTGCTAAGCCTCAACTTTTCTTCATGACCCTTTCAATCATGGACCTTCTACTGCAGTTATGGCTGTTTCTTCAATGGTGGCCTCTCCCAACCTCTTTTCAGGACTCCACAGTGTCAAGTCTCACCTGCTCTCTAGGACCTCTCCCTGCCTTCAAAACAAGCACCACTTAGGTGACTCTCACACATCACCAAGTTCAGCTGTTAGCATTAGATACAGACCTGACCCCCTCTGGATCAAAGATTTGGTTTGCTGACTCTGAGGAAATACTCCCAGAATGTTTCACCTCAACGATGCAAGTTTCTTCTTACTTACTGCTAAGTTCTCCATCTCAGACAACCATTAATTGTCCCAGCAAAGCAAAGAATTTACTTTAGTGGGTTTTAACTCAAAATATAACAGGAATTACTTTTCTGCAGGTTTTTAAAGACTCTCAAACAGCCCTCTGAAACATCACAAACCAGGCCTCCCTCATCTGAGTTGCTCTCAGCATCTCATCTTAAAAGTTTCTGCAATATCCCATTAATCTCTAAACACTCAATGGTTTTCCTAGCCCAAAGTCCCAAAGTCCTTCCACAATCCTCCCCAAACATAGCCAGGTCTGCCACAGCAATATCCACTTCTGTCTTCAATTTGTATCTTAGTTGGTTGGGGTTTTTATTGCTGTGATAAAATACCACAACCAATAGCAACTTGGGAAAGGAGGGGCTTATATCATCTTATAACTCTGAGGTCACACTCCATCACTGAGGATAGTTAGGGCAAGAATTTAATAGAGAGGCCATAGAAGAGTAGTGCTTACTGGCTTTCTCCCCATGGCTGTTCAGATTGCTTTCTTATAACACCTGGGTCCACCAGTCCAGTAGTGATACTTTCCATAGTGAGCTGGACCCTCCCACATCAATCATCAATTAAGAAAATGTACCACAGGCATTCCCACATGCCAATCTAGTGAAAGTATTTTCTCAGTTGAGCTTTATTCTTACAAAATGACTAAAGCCTGTATCCAGTTGACATAAAACTAGACAGTGCTACGTGCTTGGGGTCTCAGGACACATGGTAAAAACATGGAATTATTTGTGTGGGACTCTTTCTCTGTACACAGTTCTCTCCTCTCACTCACCAAGACTGCCTTGGGCACAAGTTACTGTCTATGTGAGCATCACCATATTTTACTTATCAAATCAAATTATCAAAAATCGTATTTAATAATAATTAAGATAATGAAAGGATAGTGTGTTGTTATTATTATTGTTGTTGCTATAAAGGCAAGCATTTTCAGATGTTGCCGTATTTATCCCCAAGCATCTCTTTACTGTAATCACTCTTGTTATAGGTAGGAAAGCTGAGAAACAGCACTAATCAACTTGCAAATTCTCACAGCTAGTTTTTGACAAAGTTGGGAAATGAACCCCATTTCTCTCATTTCAGAACTCAGAACCCTTTCATCAGACTAGATTACTTTCACCTAGTTCCGTAGCAAATAGTTTGCCAATGTTATTACAAGCTCAAACGAGGGGCCAGGAGGCAGATAGCTTCTTAATGGAGACCGGGAAACAGGCTCTGGGTGGGTTAGAGTTTTCTTCACTTACACATCTAAAATGGTCAACTTGGTGCTTCTCCTTCACCAAAACAAAGACTTGGTGGGTTTTTCCCATTAAGAAATTGTTTGATGAGACTTTCAAATCTCCCCCATGGAGGACTGTGGTGGGAGCTGACAGACAGACTCTCTTGGAGGCAGACAGATAGGAGAGGAGTCATGACTAGGTAACTAAGGTGATGAGTCACCAAGATGACTGACTTCTTCCTCACTCTCCTGACTTGAGTTAAAAGCCTGACAGAGGCATTGTAGCCTTTTGTTTCCCACCAGCAGGCCCCCTGCTGATGAACTGGCTCAGTAAGTTCAGGGTCTGCTCTGGACATGCCACAGAACAGCTGTGGGTCAATCAGTTATCTTGGCTAGCCCTAACTTAGGAAATGAAAACTCATTAGAGGCTTTAAAAGCTCTAAAGAAGAGAATTTTTTGACTTCTCAAGTCAAGTACCCTTTTGCTTAACGGAGGATCTTTTCTCTGTGTGTCTGTTGCATGTGTGTTTCCCTACCCCCAGTAAATGTCCTTCTTAACTACTAATCCTCTCTCTCTCTCTCTCTCTCTCTCTCTCTCTCTCTCTCTCTCTCTCTCTCTCTCTCTCTCTCTCCCTCTCTCTCTCTCTCTCTCTCTGTATTGTTCAATCCCCTGTGACTGTCAAAACCATCAGCTCTGGGAGAATTCTCCAAACCATAAGTCCTAGGGGAAAGGGAATTCATTCCATCACCAAGTATAAAAAAGTTTTGGCTTTGCCAGACAAACTTGAAATTTGAGGTCCATATCCCCTTCCCAATTTGGAAGACTGTCTTGGTGTGTTTTGCACGTGTGCGTGTTCTCTCTCTCTCTCTCTCTCTCTCTCTCTCTCTCTCACACACACACACACACACACACATTGTGTATGTATGTGTGTGTTTATATTTATTCATTCTTACTTTCAATAAAACTAAGTTGAGTTCTGAGACCTTCCTTTTCCTGCTTTCTTATTCTTTAAATCTACAGAGAATAAGAACCCATTCCTGCAACCCTCCGAGACCTTACCAAACTCACCACAAAGACTGGAAAGGGAGTCACAGACATAAAATGCATGGATACTGTATCTAAGCTCAATGGGTCTCCTTTTAATGAGCAAAAGCCAATAAGTACAACCAGAATATAAATAATTGAGAAAGATTTCTTACCTACAGCAGACAAGGAGAACACAGGAGTTATTTTTAAAGCAGTGTCCTCCTGGGACAAAATAAGTTTGGAGATTTTAATTCAAAGGTCAGGTATATTCATATTAGAAAGCACATTGTAAACCGGGCGGTGGTGGCGCACGCCTTTAATCCCAGCACTCGGGAGGCAGAGGCAGGTGGATCTCTGTGAGTTCGAGGCCAGCCTGGTCTACAAGAGCTAGTTCCAGGACAAGAACCAAAAGCTACGGAGAAACCCTGTCTCAAAAAATCTAAATAAATAAATAAATAAATAGAAAGCACATTGTAGCTCAGTATGCATTCCTAAGCATGCTCACTCTATGATATGATAAATATTGCTGAATATTCTCAGTTTAGGGTTATAGTTCAAGAAAAGAAGATTATGAATGCACTGTGTTGGAGGGAATGGACCATGCTTATCTTAATGTCATAGAGAAGATGTTCAAAAGGAAAAGGAACACTTTCAGTCACATGACTTAGGAGGAGAAATGTACGGTGGAGGAGGAGAGAAAGGAGGAGGAGAAGGAGAAGAATTGAGATTTAGTGCAAACCAAAAGGCAGGGCACTTTGAAGATATGTTAAAGTGGGAGTTTGCCCTTGCTCGCATCTACCTTATTTGGCTGCTGACAACAAATTCCTAATAATTTCCTCTAATGGATACACTTGGTAAGGAACCTGGTATCTGGCTAATTACTAGAAAAATATCGTAAAGAACGAAGAGAAGTAACTATAACCTGGGGCAAGATACCCTCCAGAAGATATGTGGCAATGTCTGGATTCATTGGTTCAACTAGGGTAAAGAGGCTGATAGTTGTCATTCATTAGGGAGAGGCCAGGAATATTTCCACGTCCTCAAAAGCTCAGGACCCCACCAAATGTCAATAGTGCCAGTCTTGAAAAAATTTCCCCAAACAATAGACTATCACCACTTCTCTTGGTTACCCATCAGAAAAAATGGGCAAATTCTTATTGCTAAAGTGTTAATCCTGAGATTTGCAAGGAAAAAACAAGTTCTACAATTTTGAGTCAAATTTGAAGCAAGCTTTTGTGAACAGAGGCAGTGCTTTTTTTCCCTGGCTACCCAGTCCCAAAGAATCACAAGAAACATATATTAATTACAAATTGCTTGACCTATAGCTCAGGCTTATTACTAACTAGTTCTTAAAACTTAAATGAACCCATTTCTATTGATCTATATTTTGCCACTTGGCTTCATGTTCTCTAGTACATCTTGTTGCTCCAACAGCTTGTTGGCATCTCCTCTTACTAAGCACTTCTCCCCATATCTCTGCTTTTATTATTTTCCACCTGGTTTTATTTTGCCTTGCTATAGACCAAAGCGGCTTCTTTATTAACCAATGGTAATAAAATATTTTCCACAGCATACAGAATGGTTATCCCACAAGCTTTAATTAAATACTGACCAGGATGGACTTTGAAATTCCCAGTGAGTTGCCCAATGACATGTGTTATGGGGACTCTTAAGGAAAAAATCACATGGCTACCATAGCACTACAATACCCAGCATTCCAGGAAGTTTCCTGATCCTTCAGCAGGTGGAACTTGCAGGTTAACTGTGGGTCTGATGGAAGATATCACAGATTTTGATTGCAGGACATAGAGAAGACTCTGGGACTTTGGACTAGGAAAGTGGTTGAACATTGTAAGTGGGGCTTAATAGGGAGCCCTAGAAGAAGCCTGCGGAGAGCAATATGAACTGTAGCCGCTCAGCTCAAGAAGTTTCGGAGGGGAGGAACACTAAAGAACATTCTTGTGATACTTTGACAGAAAATGTGGCTGCTTTCTGCTCTTGTCAAAAAAAAAAATCTATTAGAGGCTAAATCAAACAAATCTGATGGACTGATGTCATTAGCAGAGGAGATCTCATGATAGCATAATGATGACTCTGCTGTGTGGTTATTAGTGATCCCTGTTGTGCAGATCTGTAATGAAAAGGAGCAAGCTGAGCAAGGAGAAATATGAAATACACAGGTTGAGGAGGAAAGGAGAACCAAGAAATGTATTGTTGGCGTCAACTCCTTTGCTCAAAGAAATAAAATGTTTAAAGAAAGGTCTGTTTCAAAATGGAATAAAGGAAATGGAGCCCTCAGGGCAAGTCCCTAACCCAACTAATTCAATAAAGGAAACCATCAGCAAGTCAAAGATATATCAATGTAAGTCATGAGCGAACCAGTGTACCAACCTTTTGCTTTTGAGTCACCAACCAGGTCTTGAATTATGATGCAGAAACTTATTAGTTATTAATGCTTGGCCTGGCTTAGGCTCATTTCTGGCTAGCTCTTTTAACTGAAATTAACCTGTGTTCTCTTGATCTATGTTTTGTCTTGGGGCTTTTTACCTTTCTTTCTGTACATTAGTTTCCTGCTTTTTCCAACGTCGGGCTGAGTGGCAGTTGCCTGGCTTCTAACCCTAGGCATGTCTCTCTCTTTCTCCCTCATTCTCTTCTCCTTCTTCTTTCTTGAGCCTAGATTTCTCCTCCTACTTATTCTCTCTGCCTGCCATCCCTACCTGTCCCTCTCCCACCTAGCTACTGACTGTTCGGTATTTTTTTAGACCAATCAGGTGCCTTAGGCAGGCAAGGTGAAACAAAAGCAATACATCTTTACATAATTAAACAAATGCAGCATAAACAAATGTAACAACCTTTATACAGTTAAAGTAACAGTCCAAAGCATAAACAAATGTAACACACCTTTATACAGTTAAAGTAACAGTCCAAAGCATAAACAAATGTAACACACCTTTATACAGTTAAAGTAATATTCCACAATGGACCAGGTTCCAGGTCAAGTAAGCAGAGGAACTAGGCAGCTTCAGCCACGAGGTTCTAGCTTTAAAGTCAAGGATATTGGAGTAAGAGAGTTGTTGAACATTCCTACATGGTTAAGAAAAATTGCGAAGGCCAGGCATGTGACAGGGCAATCCCTGCATGGAGGTCTTGAGGGACCATTGTGTGAAACTGTGAAAGTGAAGCCTGGATTGTGTTGGAGACACCAAAATCCTGGAGATGCCAGAGTCGTGGGATACCTGTCAAGGAGAAATGCAGACAGGATGTAGAACTAGCAGAAAAGAGAAGTGTGTTGTAATCAACAAAACTGGATGGGCTAAGAGATCCAAGGAGCCAATTAAGTCAGGATTTAGAGTTTGCCCTGCTGGGTTTTGGTCTTGCTTTGATACTGTATTTCCTTGCTGTGTCCCGTCTCTTCCCTTTTTGAATAGTTATGTATAGTTTGTTCCATTGCATATTGGAGGTATGTGATTTGATTTTGATTTTTATAATAGATTATAGTTAAGGATTGTCTTGAGTCTCAAAAGAGACTTTGAAGAACTGTGGTTTTTTGTTTGTTTGTTTTACGTTGGATTAAATGCACTTTGCATTGTGATATGGCTACCAAGCCTAAATGGGCCAGGGAGAAGAATTTGGTGGTGTGAATGAGAATATGTCTCATTGGCTTATATATTGGAATGTTTGATTCCCAGTTGTTGGAACTGTTCAGGAAAGATTAGATGGTATGGGTTTGTTGGAGGAGTTATGTCATTGGGGTAGACTTTGAGGTTTCCAAAGCCCATGCCGGACCCAGTCTCTCTCTCTCTCTCTCTCTCTCTCTCTCTCTCTCTCTCTCTCTCTCTCTCTCTCTCTCTCTCTCTCTCTCTCTCCTACATATGGTTCAGATGTAAGTTATCAGCTATATACCCTAGTACTATACCTTTCTGTCAGCTGCCATGCTCACTGACATGATGACCATGGACTAACTCTATGAAATTATTAGAAATCCCCCAGTTAAATGGTTTCTTTTATAAACTGTCTTGGTCATGGAATCTTCCCAGCAATAGAACAGTAACTAAGACAGAGTAGAACTTGCTGGGAAAGGGTTTCAGCAGGACAAAGATGGGATAAGGGAGGGTAATAGGGAATGGAAATGTCTGAAATTCTTCATATACATGTATGAAATTAGCAAATAAATATTTTTAAAAATCTTGCTCTAGAAAATGGACTGGATTTTCTGCTCCTAATGGGAATATTAAAGACTCTGTAAGGGTGTGCTGTCCAAAATTAATTTAAATTAAAATTAGTTCAAATAAATTGAAATTTGAAACTTAATTCCTCAGTTGGATTTGCCACATTACAAATGATGTGGCACGAAAATAATGTATTTTCATCATCTAGAAGTTCCTTGGAAAAGTAAGTCAAGGAGAGGTCTTCTCCCAGGGACTTCTTAATATCATCCTGCTGTAGCTCTTTATCATGTCACCAGAAACCAAATGTTTAATAAATAGCTTTTAAAAAGATTAATAAGACATATTTAATTTATTCACATTGTAAAAGCGATTTTCTAAACTTGAATGCTTCTGAAATATCTGCTGGCATTTCTCTTCATTAAGTCGTGCTTTATTTGTTTATAGATCATCACAGCTGGGAGCAAGACCTTAAGCCCGGGATTAGCAAGGCAGTGTCATTGTCATTGGCAACTCAAGGACACAGGACAGTTCTGAAACTCAGTCGCAGGGAAAGTTACAGAAGCGTTGAGTTCAAACTGAACTTGTCTAATCTTGAGGAAATTTGATTTATGCCATCTGTTCGTCGTCACAGAGGGGGCAAGGCAGAGAAAACAGGCAGATATTGAGACAGGAGAAAAGGATACTCTCACCTGGGAGTCTGGGTAAAACCACTCACCAGCGAAGAAGCAAGTTCCTTTATGAGTGGCACCATTTGCTATAAGGCTACCAGCGCAGAGTTCATATTCCTTCCACATACACTTAGGTTAGAACAGGAGTGAACCAGGTTCAAGGCCTGAAATCCCACAACCCGGGGAAGGGTCATGTCTCCCCGTAATACACACATACCTGTGAATTATAAGCAGCAGCATTAATGTTCACAGTGAAAATAGCTTGCCTTTGCACATCTTGGGAGTCTTATCAGTTATAGTCTTGTCCGGGACTCTCATTTAAGTTTCTTAGCAACCTGTAAAGACAGTAACATCAAACCTGACCCAAATCCTGCATCTGACGATTGTTAAAAGCAATCAGTCCGCACCCACATGTATGTCTTGTTTTCTGCGCCCCTTGCTAATGAAGAGTCACACACCTACACTCTGCTGTGTCTCTTTCATTTTGAGCACTGACCCCTTCCTTTGACCTTGTACTCAAGCCTATATTAAAATGTTTTTATTAAACCCCACCTCTACTTCATCAGCAGGGTAGTCCTGAGAGTCTCCTCTGTGCTTGCTCTGAATCCAGGTCCCTAAGCATCTAGGGGAACTCCTCGGGCAGCTGAGTGTGACAGTGGGGAGCTGTGCCTCCTTACTCTGCCCCCCAGAATGCTGACAAAAGGTCTTGGGGAACCTAGAAAAACAGGCTGGTGCATCCTACGTCTCACACACAGGTGCACTTTGCCTGATTTCACACAGTGACTTCCTAAGTCCTGTTCTGTTCCTATCATATCTTCCCATGACTTCCACATCACGAATGAGAAAATTGAGGTTCAGAGACATTAAATGGCTTTGCTCAAAGTTTACACAGAAGCAGAACCCGAACTGAAAAACAAATGTCCCAGTTTCCAAGCTTTGTGTGTTTGATTAGAAATGCTCAACCTTTCAAAGCCCTGAAGGAGCAGTCTGCTTTGTGCAGGACACGCCGATGCTGTTCAAAAGTCTGTGCTTGACCACTAAAGAGAATGACAGCTCGGAGAAAGAAAATGACCTTCAGTGTGGCCAGAGAAGAGAAGAGGAAAATACACACAAACTTAACCTGGACTCCACAGACTGGAAGGGTCAGGATACTCTCCCAGAATTACAAAGTGTATTCTGTAATCCCTGACCCCGAGTGGTTCTGTCTTTAGTAATCCATTGCCTTGGTCTACAGCCCAGTCCCAGAAATTTCTCACTCTCCACTTGCCTGATTGCCTCCATCTTTCAAGTCCGGCTTCAGGAAGCAGTTTGTAAATTTCCTTTGGAAGAGTTCATTAAGCCCTTTGCTTTTGTTCCTGCCTCCTGTTGCCTTCTCCTGGGTTGGGCCTTTTTTGAGCTTTTCTTTTAAAGCCAACAAAGAACCGAGAAAACTCCCTTATGTCAAATTCTAAAACACAACTGTGTTTTTACCCCAGGTTTAATTACCAAAAGTGCTGCCCTTCTATAGGTCAGGCTTTTCAGAGAGCTCCATTATGCAGAACAGCAAGCAAACGCGAGATGTAGTCAACCTCACTGGCAGTCCAACCCGCGCAGAGCGGCCACTATTGAAAGGCTGTAAATAAATAGAAGTCTCCAGAAAGGAAGCTGACTTCAGGGCTGTGCCTGACTGATCTTACAAAGCCCAAGCAGAGCTCCTTGAGTCAAGCCTATCTCTGCTTAGTGTCTGGGACAGAGCCGTCACTTGAAAAAGATCCACGCGTGAATAAGCTGAACGTGCCTGTTCTCACTCTGTTCCCTGCTCAGCACCGCTGTCCATTCTGTTTACCTCCCCACTGTCTTAGTCCTGGGGCTTTGCACCCCACTCTGGAGCACTGCCTGGAGCTTTTCAACTGGATTTAAGCACAAGAAGCTGGAGGGGGGAAAGACAGAGCCATCAACTACCTACCTGCTTCTGTTCCCCTGAGCTCTTGGACTTTACTAGACTGCCTGTGACCTTGGGTGACCCTTCTCCTGGGTGTCACCTTCCCATCAGTTTGGGAATGTTATCTTTAGTCCTTTTCATGCCTCAGCATAGCATCTTCTATTAAAATCTTTAGCTGGACCAAATGAGTTTTATTTGCACCTTTGCCACTGAGACCCACTGAGTCATGAATAGTGATTTACCTCAAAGAAAACTAGCTTTGAAGCAACTCTGAATATACTGTTTTCATATTAAGGTAGTAAACACACAAGCAAGCTCTCAAACAGCGAAGTCTCAGTTACTGAAGTTTTACTTGGAAATATTATATGACCGTACACATCCACTTCTATGTAATATGCATAATAGGGCAGCTAGCATAGCTAAAAACATATCTAGGTGTCAAAAAAACTACCAGGAACATTAATAAATGACAGTTAACTCTTAGCTTGTACATGTATTATAGGGAAGTGTGTTACAGGTACACACACATATACACACATTATATAGTAAAATAGTGCCAATCAACCATTCATAAAATTAGTACGTCTGTGGCCCCACTCATCAGGAGAAGCAAAATATATATATATATATATATATATATATATATATATATATATATATATATATATATATATATTTGTATTGTGCCTCCTTGAATTTAGAATGCGGGGGTCTGAGCAGGGCTCAGACATAGACATGCTTTGGTTTATATTGCAGGCCAGCTTAAAGACAACTAATAGCCAAACCTGTTAAGACACAGGCTTGAACTACTGTAGTTTTGTGAAGTCACTTTGAGGGTGACTCTGGGGGTCAAAACGGAAGTTCTTTCCCCAGCCATTGGCCTTGTCTTTCTCCACCTAATACTAGCTCATTATTATTCATCCTGTTTTTTTCTTTCTCTAAAAGTAAGACACACCCAACAGCAACAATATCAAAAACTTGAAGAAAAGAAAAAAAGAGAAATATACCTAAAATGCCTCATAACCTTTGCACAGTGAGCTAGCCAGGCTGTGCAGTTCACTGTGTAGCCCTAAATTGGCGAGTGACTGATAAACTAGCAGGAGAGGAGATGAGTGGTGGGTATTTTCTAGGGAAGAGCTACTCAAATACACATTTATAACTCATTGTTTTCATTTAACAATGTGTTTTAATATCTTTCCAGGTAATTGCCCATCTCTACATAGCATTTATTATTTCTGAAAAGCTTTTGATTGTATGAATTTTTCATGGCTTGTCTATCCAACTCCCTGTTATTAGAGACACAGATTCTTTCTAGAATTGCTCATTTAAAATGATATTTTAGAAGATGTCTTTATAGCTACTCTCAGTTTCATCACCAGAATCCTTGCCATGCCTGATTCTTCTCAGTGCAATGACCACAAGCTTTCCTTGCCTCCCTATGTCTGAGAGTTAGTCGTGATGCCATCAAAATACCGGGACGTCAGTAGTTACTGAATCTTAAGGGATGGGACCATCTCTCCAACCCAGTGCCTCTGTTGAAGCTGTATTGTTCTAGCAGAAAGAATCCGTTCCCCACATTATGCAGCATTAATCATGGAATCCTTAGTTATAAGTTAACATTATCTGCAATGCTCCTTTTCTTCAGGAATACTAGCAACAGCGAGAAGGGAGATACGAACTCTTCTGACTTTTTCACACTGGCCTAAGAACCACACTGCTTTGAAATCATGTGTCGGTTCGTAACCAGGACTGAGAGGGAATATGCATTTGGCTGCTGTCCCCCTGCATTATTCATGCCGTCATGAGGTTCTGCCCAAGAAATCTGTAGGTCATTATAAGTTTTGTAGTCTTGCCACATTAATGTGATCACAGCTCAGTGATCTAGAGAGTCACTGAAGAAAATATCATCTCCACTTCTAGCCTGAGATTCAGAATGACTATATCGGAAACTCAGCTATTAATAAATGTTGCCTTTTGAATGACAATTAGGGCAATTAAAAATTCTGGAAATTTCAGTGCAAAGCACAGCAAAGACACATATATTTCAAGAATATATATTTATCAAGTACCTTCTATGTATTTAAAGCTGTGGGAAGTGTTCAGGTTACAGTGTAAAGAGTAACGGATCCCTGCCCTCCGTTTCATGCCGCAGACCTGGAACAGTAAGTAGCATATAGTAGATATCAAACCTGAATCTTTTCAATGCAAGGGCTGCAAGCTTTGCCTGCCTTCCTTATGTCTGAGAGTTAGTTGTGACTGCATGAAGATACTGGGATTTCAGTAGTTACTGAATCTTAAGAGGTTGGACCATCTCTCCAATCTAGTGCCTCTACTGAAGCTGGATTGTTCTAATAGCAAGGATCGATTCCCTGTTTTCTGCAGCATTAAATGGCATCTAGTAAAAACATTGTTTCTCTTATTCTCATCAGAATCTCTAGTTGCCACAAGACATAAAGAGCTGCAGAGCAATGTGTGAAAATAGAAAAAGAAGGAAATTGCACCAGGCAGCTTTGTGCAGCTGTAAGCATGTGAGGCTACTCAGTCACAAGGAGAAAAGGTTTGGTAACCTCTTCAGAGGTTCACTTCAAGACAGAGTGGCCCCATTGCTTTGGACCACTCATAAACATCGGGAATCATGGCAGGAGCATATGCTGGAGTAAGACACCAACATCATGAGCCAGGAAGCAGGAAGAGACAAGGATCCCACATCGTTTTGGAGGGCATGCTTTTAGTGACGTAAAGACCTCTCACTAGACTCCACCTCCTAAATGTTCCACATCTCCCAATGGTATAATCTTATCAACCAAGCCTTTAGTGCGTGGGACTCAGGGAGACACTGTCTGTATCCAAACCACATTAGTGAGCTGAGAAGCAAAAGTGACCAAAGTTGAGCCCTGAAGATAGTGGAGGTGACAATGTCTTCCAGGTTGCTCCATTCCTCCTGAAGAGCAGGAGAACAGCTTGTTGCTAACTTCCCTGGGTGCTCCTTGATCACCATGATCAATGGTGTGTTCTTTACAAAACAAGAGACTTGGCAACTTTGAGTTGTCATTGTCTCAGTACCACAAGAGACATTCTGTCCTCTTTAGTGTTTCCCATCTACATGAGATGCAGTGCTCTCTTCATTTCTTTTCAGAGGCCCAGAGAGAAAGGCAAAGTGCACATAGATTTTAAAAGAAACATAGTTAAGTCTGGAACCATTGTCATTATGCGTGTTGGTGAGCACATCCAAGAAGGACATCCCTATAGTGTTTCCATGGGAAGGGAATGTGTGAGGTGGTACTTGAAAAAAAATTCTTAGCCTTGCTCCTCCTTCTGTGTTTCAGTTTTATTTCCATAATGAAGAAATGCAAATTTTATTTCCCATATTTTTCTGGTTCCCTGCTTTCTTGGCTTAATTAAATCTTACATGTATAGGATTTTAACTATTTCTTCCTAGTGCAACAGGATAACTTACAATAGGAAGTTATAAAGATTTGGCCAAAGTAGCTTGACTACTCTTCAATAATATAATTTTCATTGGAAAAGTTTCAATTCTATATTTTAAGAAAAAAATAAACCATTCCAATTTAGCCTGATGCTTTTATAGATTTATAAAGAGTGGCATGCAGCATGGTGCCAAGGAAGGAAAGTAAATTTGGAGAGCGGTACTCTTCCATTTGAGTACTCCACACATCCTAGTTATGTGAGATTTACCAAATTAACCTTCTGTGCAGCTCAGTGTTCTCCGCTGTGAGAGAAGAAAGTCCGAGCCGGCTCAGAGAAACTGTGAGAGGAAAAAGTCCAAGCCTGCTGCTACGGAACTGTGAGAGGAAGGCTGGAAGATGCTAAGATTAGGTATGCTGGGTCCCTTACTCACTCTGCCCCCTCTTTTATTATGCTGAGTCCTGGTTCAAATAAACTTCATGTTAATGTGAGAATTTTTTTTCTGCCGATAAAGACTTCATTGACTCATTCTGAGTATAGTAAGGATGAGTTTTGGACAAAATACTAAAAGCAGCCCCTTAAGTCATTTAGAAGGAGCAAAATGAGCAGATTGGGAGAGCAGAGAAAGAGAAATTGCAGTTCATTCACAGTCTGTGTTCAATGTGGTCCACGGGGTGGCAGAACACTAGTAGAAAGAAATCACAATCCTACTGGTCTGAGGAACAAGAAACTAGAGCTACATGAACCGAAGCTAGGATGCTCGAAGGGTCAGAAAGCATCCTGAATTCAGAGCCCTTGGCTCTAGCTGACCCATGAGTCACATATGCACAGCGTCAATGAGAAGGAACTCAGGTGCAGAGAAAGGATGGCTAGATGGGAAACAGCAGTCACCCCAAAGAAGTAGGGATTTCAGTTAATGATTTCCTGTTGAAGCTAATAACAATCCATAGAGTCTCCATAATTTTATAGTCACAGTGTCTAGTATGCAATGCAAAGTTATTAAAAACATACAAATAACCAAAGGAAAGGATACAGTCTCAAGAAAAAAGCATTATCAGAGGAAACCGACCCTCAAATTATCCATACACAGGAGTTAGTCAAGGGTTGGAGCAGAAGCTGACGACTATACTAGTGAAGAAAAAGGGAGTGTGGAAGCAATGTGCCTCAAACTAAGAAACATAGGTAAGGAAAGTAAAAAGAATTAATAAATCTAAAAACTAGAAACATAATACCTAGTACTTTCAAAAAAAAAAAAAACCCTAAAACCTAGAGTGTATAAACATACCAAAAGGAATTACAGAGGATAGACGAACAGAAAGAAAGTGGGTTTCCTCTTGGGAAATCTGTCAGCTCATAATCTTACATTGCAATCTTAAGACAACAAACAAACAAACAAAAATAAACAAACAAAGAACAAAACAACCCGCTAAAAATGACTCGGCATAATCTAAGGTGCTCTGTAGTGCAGGGCTGGAGCCCATGGTGGCTGGGCTTCTGCCTGTTCTTGCTGTGGTGACTCTGTCGGGTTCTGCCCCTTCACATGTCTAAGTCCCCTTCCTTTCTTTCGTCATAGTTCATTATGCCTGTTTCTCTCACTTGATAGTAATAGCTGTGTGGAAACACAAAGAAAGCCAGATAGCCTCGGAACACCAATACCGAATCAAGTTTTGTGCTGAGGAACACTTCCATGCAACCCTTGGCCTGTGGGAGCCAGTGCTAATACATCTTTACAGGTTGATTGTCGAGCATACTGATGGACCTGCAGCTTTTAGGCAGATAAAATCTGTGGCTCCTTTCCAATGCACTTTGTTATGCGTATTTATATTTACACTTTCAGAATCATGCATTAGTTAGCTGGGTACCATAAGGCACAGTCTGAGATGCACAGACTATTGATATAAGGAAAGAGCATAAAGAAGCCAGGATGCAGATGTCTAAAAGCTCCCCAGGGAAATGATTTAGCAGCTGAGGTGGAGCTCAGAGAATTAGAAAATCAAGGTGCACGAACCGGGAACAGACCCTAGTCAGAGAGCGCCATGATTTACTGCACAACACACCTGAGGGTGGCACAGACACGGGAACAGATCCTAGTCAGAGAGGAATGTGATTTATTACACAACACACCTGGGGGGGCACAAACACGGGAACAGACCCTACAGAACACACCTGAGGGGGCACTGAGGGATGGGAGAATGCAAATGATTCTCTTTCAGTTCATCTTTTTCAAAGAAGTTTTGAGTCATTTTTATTTTAGTTTTTTTCATATAATATATCTTGAGCATGCTCCTCCCTCGCCTCCAACTCCTCCTAGGTCCTTCCTACCTCCCTACCCACCTAACTTCATGTGGCCAAGAACTTAGGACTAGATAAGTCATGAGCCTAAGAAAAAGCATACTATTTTCCTACCAAAGGAACATGACAATATAAAATGAGTCCTGATGATATATTACTGTAACAATAGATTATCTTATTACTCAGCCCTCATAGCAGAAGCTTCTTATTGCAGTAGATAGGGATTAACACAGAGACCCACACGGACAACAGAAGACCAAAAGACTTTGGAGTGCATAGTCCTAAATGGAATGTCTATATCAAACCCTTCTCCTCAAGGCTCAGGGATCTATGTTGAAGAGGAGCAGAAAGATTGTGAGAATCAAGGGTGGTAGATAATTTCAAGGAAACAGTGTCTTCCAGATCCAGAAGGACCGATGTACACAGGACCTCATAGAGACTGTGGCAGCACACATAGGACCTGCATAAGTTCAAATCAGACAGAATCAGCACTGAGAGAGGGGAGTGGACACATGGTTCTACCTCTAATCTAGAAGCTATTTGGATTTGATACTTGCTGGCAAAGCCTCAATGGAAAGTCACTGGGTATAAGAAACACACTCTCAGGCAGGCCCCATGCCCAGGAGTCAATACAAAACAAACTCCATGTTTTTATATTAATTTTTTCATATAATATATTTTTTATCATGTTTTCCCCTTCCCCTAACTCATCTAAAGTCCTTTTTTCTTCCATAGCCATGCAACTTCATATGGTCAAGAACCTATGAGTAGACTGGTCATAGGCCAAGAACAAAATCTACTATTATTCTGACAAAGGAGCATAGCAATAAAATGACTTCATCAAAGCCCTCCCATCAAGGCCCAGGATCTGTGTGGAAGAGGAAGCAAAAAGATAGTAGCAGCCAGAGACTGCAGATGACACCAAGGAAACATTTTGTTTTGTTTTTGGCACTATTGTCTTATTAAATTTTTGTTTGTTTTAATTTTTATTTTTTAACACACATACACACAGAGAAGGAGAGAGAGAGAGAGAGAGAGAGAGAGAGAGAGAGAGAGAGAGAGAGAGAGAGAGAGAGAGCAATGAATCTTTTCATAGCTGGTAAGACAGACTGGCTGACCGCAAGCCAAGAGCCAACATCAAACTAAATGGAGAGAAACTCTAAGCGATCCCACTGAAATCAGGAACAAGACAAGGTTGTCCACTCTCTCCATATCTATTTTATATAGTTCTTGGGGTGTTAGCTAGAACAATAAAACAACAAAAGGAGATCAAAGGGATACAAATCAGAAAAGAAGTCAAACTCTATTTGCTGATGATATGATAGTTTACATAAGCGACCCCAAAAATTCTACCAAGGAACTTTTACAACTCATAAACACTTTCAGTAATGTATCAGGATAAAAGATTAGCTTAAAAAAATCGGTAGCTCTCCTGTTCGTAGATGATAAATGGGCTGAGAAAGAAATCAGAGAAACATCACCCTTCACAATAGCCATAAATAGCATAAAATATCTTGGAGTAACTCTAACCAAACAAGTGGAAGACCTGTATGACAACAGCTTTAAATCTTTGAAGAAAGAAATTGAAGAAGACACCAGAAAATGGAAAGATCTCCCATGCTCTTAGGTAGGTAGAACTGACATAGTAAAAATGGCAATCTTATCAAAAGCAATCTACAGATTCGATGCAATGCCCAATGAAATTCTTCACAGACCTTGAAAGAACAGTACTCAACTTCATATGGAAAAGCAAAAAACCCAGGATAACCAAAACAATCCTATACAATAAAGGAACTTCTGGAGGCATCACAAACCCTGACTTCAAACACTACTACAGAGCTATAGTACTGAAAACAGCCTGATATTGGCATAAAAACAGACAGGAGGACCAATGGAACCTAATCGAAGACCCAGATATGAACACCTTCCTTTTGACAAAGAAGCAAAAAAATATAAAATGGAAAAAAGAAAGCATCTTCAACAAATGGTGCTGGCATAACTGTATATCAACATGTAGAAAAATGAAAATAGATCCCTAACTATCACCATGCACAAAACTCAAGTCCAAGTGGATTAAAGACCTCAACATAAAGCCAACCACACTGAACCTCAGAGAAGGGAAAGTGAAAAGTGCACTTGAACACATTGGCACAGAAAACCACTTCCTAAACATAACAGATACTGAGAGAAACAATTAATAAATGGGACCTCCTGAAACTGAGAAACTTCTGTAAAGTAAAGGACATGGTCAACAAGACAAAACTACAGCCTACAGAATGGAAAAAGATCTTCACCAACCCTACATCAGAGGGCTGATCTCCAAAATGTACAAAGAACTCAAGAAATTGGTCATCAAAAGAACAAACAATCCAATAAAAAAAATAGGGTACAGACCTAAACAGAGAACTCTCAACAGAGGAATCTAAAATGGCTCAAAGACATTTAAGGAAATGTTCAACATCCTTAGTCATCAGAGAAATGCAAATCAAAACAACTCTGAGATTCCATCTTACACCTGTAAGAATGGCCAAGCTTAAAAACACTGATGACAACTTATGCTGGAGAGGATGTGGGGCAAAGTGAACACTCCTACATTTCTGGTGGGAGTGCAAACTGGTACAGCCCTTTTGAATATCAGTATGGTGATTTCTCAGAAAATTAGGAAACAACCTTCCTCAAGACCAAGTAATACCACTTTGGGGTATACACCATTTGTATCACAAGGACATGTGTTCAACTATGTTCATAGCAGCATTGTTTGTCATAGCCAGAACCTGGAAACAACCTAAATGCCCCTTGACCAAAGAATGGATAAAGAAAATGTTGTAATTTACACAGTGGAGTACTACTCAGCAGCCAAAAATAATGACATCTTGAAATTTGCAGACAAATGGATGGAACTAAAAAACATCATATTGAGTGAGATAACCCAGACCCAGAAAGACAAATATCATATGTACTCACTCATAAGTGACTTTTAGATATAAAGCAAAGAAAACCAGCTTACAAATCACAATCCCAGAGAACCTAGACAACAATGAGGACCCTAAGAGAGACATACATGGATCTAATCTACAAGAGAAGTAGAGACAAGATCTCCTGAGTAAATTGGGAGCATGGGCACCATGGGAGAGGATTGAAGGGGAGGGGAGAGGAAAGGAGGGGAGCATAAAAAATGTATAGCTCAATAAAATCAATTAAAATTTTTTTAAAAAGACAGGCTATACCTGCGGGAAACTAACTTCATTGTCTCTAACTCAACTCACATTGTATTTTTTTTCTTATGATTAAGAATTTTCCAGACCTTCTAAGTGTTAGTTTGTGTCTTACACCAGATTCTAGCTTGCCTTCCTGTCTTTGGTTGCCTGAGTCTAACCTTTGGGATGATTTTCCTGCTCTTCTCTGGCACTGTTTCTACATCTCCCAAAGGGAAAAGTCATGTTTGGAGTCAATGAGACTGTCTCTGCCACCGTGGACCCAGGGTCTCATTCAATTCTTTCTGCTTGTTTCCTTCAGTTATTGTTCTCTGCTCTCATTTATCTCTAATACTTTCCTATTAAAATAAATAAAGCAACCTGTGGCCAGATACCCGGAGCCCTGTGTGCATTCCTTGCCTCCATTTATCCAGGTCTAACACTCTGTTGGGACTCCTCTCACCATGCCAACTCTTGTGCCCTGAACACGGAGCTTTCACTGAAGAGTCTACAGTGCTTGTCTAGTTTCCCTTTGCATCATCATTTGACAGCAAATGGTTTTAAAACTATTTCCTAACTTTGCTTCCATGGACGACTCTATCTTGTTTATTTGCTATTACTGGAAGTGACTCTGTGTTTTCTGCCTGGATTATTTCTTCATTCCACAGTACCACCTCAATTATCGGTTCCTCAGAGCTCTTTTGCCTCTCACTGTTGCAGGGACAACTATCACAGTGGGCACTTTTCTGTCTATATCTCAAGAAGAGGCTTCTCTAGAGCTCAAAGAGGGTAGAACTGACTAATTCCGTAGATTTCCCCTTTGTACAACACGTCTGTTCCTATGTGCATTTGATGTCCTGGTGAATGCCACTTCTGTTTGCTCTTGATCAGGAATATTAGAATCCCCCCATACAACTGTTCTTCCTACCACCAACCCCACAAGAAGGCAAACACGAAGCCACTTGGACTTCCCAATGAGTTTTCAATTTCATTGAATTTTTCTTTCTCTTCAATTTTCCAAGAGCCAGCATTATAACAAAACGTATCTTCTTACATGGGCCCCCACTTCTCAGTCTAGCATTACTCTAACGTATTATTCTTTCTGGTGTTAGATTTTGTATCTTTTAAATTAGTCATCTTGTGTGAGTGAGTGGTATGTGTGTGTATAATGTATGTGTGTGAGTGTGGTCACATAGAGTGCATGCGTGTGAAGGTCAAAGAACAACCTAAAGTGTCAGTCCTTGCCTTGTTTGAGACAGGCTCTCTTTTCTGTTCTAAACCAGTGTATTTTCCAGGCTATACAGTGATTCTCCTGTTTCCACCTCTCATCTTGCCTAGGAAGAATGGGACTTTAGCCTGGAACTTCTGTGCCCAGCCTTATGTGGTTTTTGAGGACTTGAACCCAGGTCTTCACACAAATGCAGTATTTTATACTCACGGAGTCACTCTCCCAGTTCTAAATCCATCATTTATTAATGACATCACATTGATTTAAAGGTAATGTTTAAATGATGTTACATGATGCCCAATAAAAACCTAATCAGCTCTTCCTCTCACGCTGTGTCAGAGTGTCCCCCTGTGTCCATTCACTCTGTTTCCTGTTGGTTCCTTCAGGTAGGTGACAATAGCAAGGTAGAGTCTGCACTTTATTTGCTTAATCAGAAATAGTGTGGTGCATCTCTTTACATTTTCTCCTTCCTTAAGCTGGAAGTCTGCAACCGGCTGTAACCTGTCCTCACAGAATAGAGGGAGGGCACAGAGTCCTGATGTACATGGTCTGAGCTTTTTTGCACTGTGTCTTCTCAACTCACACAGGATTCTCCATTTCCTTCCACTTCCCTTTTCTGCTGTAGGTATTAAGATTTATTTTAAATTTAGTCATTTCAGAGTCTCCTTGGCATATAAATGTCGCACCATTAAATATATATTCATGAGTGCTCAAGCAGGCTGGCTTCCCTGCCAAGAAAGAGAGCCCTGTAGGTGGGCAGGTGGAAGGATGACAGGCACCCAGCTGCCCGTGGCCTGCTGTCTTTACCTATGACAAGGCCCACATTTTCTGAGCTCTAAATCAGGATGTGTGGTCTGACAAATACTTTCTCTCACAAGTTCTAACTTATTTTTATATAAAAGCTTTTAGGGATATTAAATCACATGAATTTTAGGGAATAATCTCTTCACTGTGAAGAATAAAATCTTGTGAAAATTCGGAAAAAAAAATTCTCTATCTTTGAATCAGAACTTGGCTTATTTGTGACAATTAGAACAGTCGGGTGGTTGGCAAGTCTCTGGACTCTTCTTCTGCTCTGTTTTGTTTTTCTTTGTCCCTCCCCTTTGACATAGGCACCCTCCATTCCAATCATATGATCTTGAGAGGGGCCAGACATAGAGTGCCCCCTTCTGCTTACAGAAACACATCAGTGAGTGAGTGGCTGCTGATTGGTGCTTTGTCCCTTGAATGGAAAAACAGATCTACTTTCACACACTGAGATGTAGAATATGATGCCCTATCTTTGCTCTGAAACAGAGTGCTGTGAGGATGTGGATAGGATCTGCTGCTGGCCACTCTTGCTTCCACAAACCAAATCTTTATTAATTTTGATGGTACCCATAGTTTTTCTTCTCCTATGGAAACAAAAGTGAAACCCCTCCTTCAGTGTAGCACATCTCCTGGTTTCCATTGTGAGGTCAACACATCCTTGAAATACACTGCTGATTTAATTCAGAAAGTTTTTCTATTCTTCAATGTCTCTCTGCTTCCATTGTTCCTTTCTCATTAGTGTTAAGAAAATTCAAGGTCAATAAAGCATTATGCAAACTGTATCTGGGGGATTTTCTATCTCTTTCTGTTTGTTTAACATATCCTTTATAGTTTAATTTGATCTTTCTATAACTGCTTGACCTGTAGGATTGTGTGGTATACCTGTAATATGCTTAATATTATAATAAGTAAAAACTGTTTCATTTTCTTAGAAACACATGCTGGGCCATTATCTGTCTTTACTTTTGCAGGTATACCCAAGATGGTGATAACTTCTAATAAATGCATGATCACTGAATTAGCCTTTTCTGAGCTCAAAGCAGTTGCTCATTGAAAACCTGAATAAGTATCAATGGTATGGTGTACATATTTTAATTTTCCAAAATCTGTAAAGTGGAGGACATTCATGTACCAGATTTCATTCCTTTGAGTATCCTTTGGATTACTCCCTGCAGGTAGTGGCATTTGGTTATAGAATAAGCAAGTATTATTTTTGATGGTATTAATCCTGTCAGTTAGCTGTTCATTATTAGTCTGTAAAGACTGTATAACTTCTAAAAGTGCCTCATTCTTGGCCCTGTTATCAAACCATTTTCTTAAGGATACAATATGAAAAACAAAGCTAAGTTCCAATATCCAATAAATGGATGTACCAGAAAAACCTTATAAACTTTTCAGACTATCATCTATAGTATAAGCAAAAAGGTTAATAAATACTTGAATGATAATATTGTCTGCAGCTGTATAACTTTCAAATTTATTAATTTAATTATATTTAAGTATATGCATACTTATATATTAATTGCACATACTTTATAGTAATTATAATTATAAATTATATAGTTAATGTAATTATATAGTTAATATAATTATATAATGTGTACTATATGTATAATTATATTAACTATATTTTAGTAAATTGTTGTAGGTGTAATAATATTTATTGGCCATCAGGTGTTGTGAGACAAGTGGTGTTACAGAACTGTTTAGCTCCACTTTGGGTTCTCACATTGGTGTCTGGTTAAATACTGACAAATATGCATTGCTTGACAAATTTAGAGCAATTAAATCAATTCTGTACATGCAGAGAGTTTTTTTGGTGGCCAGAATATCAAGGAGCTCAGAGCTCGTGAGCAGGGAACACAAACTGGAAGTTGCTGCGAAAGTCACCACAGCAGAGAAAGCAGTGGAGTGGAAGAGTGCATGAGCCCAGGAAACTGCCAAGTTGCTGCTCAATAGCTCCACTGTGGCAGGCTTTTGGCAAAAAGCTGCTTAGTAGGTTAAATCAAGCCAGGCAGGTTGGGGATGGGTGATCTATTTGACAAGAACTTTAAGGCATTGAAGAAAGAAATTGAAGAGGACACCAGAAAATAGAAGGATCTCCCATCCTCTTGGATTGGGAGGATCAACATAGTAAAAATGGCAATTCTACCAAAGGCAATCTATAAATTCAATGCAATCCCCATTAAAATCCCAACAAAATTCTTCACAGACCTTGAGAGAACAATAATCAACTTTATATGAAAAAACAAAAAACCCAGGAAAGCCAAAACAATCTTATACAATAAAGGATCTTCTGGAGGCATTACCATCCCTGACTTCAAACTCTATTACAAAGCTACAGTAATGAAAACAGCTTAGTATTGGCATAAAAACAGAGAAGTCGATCAATGAAATCGAATAGAAGACCCGGATATTAATCCACAAACCCATGAACACCCGATTTTCGACAAAGGAGCTATAAGTATACAATGGAAGAAAGAAAGCATCTTCAACAAATAGTGTTGGCATAACTGGATGTCAACCTGTAGAAGAATGAAAATAGATCCATATCTATCACCCTGCACAAAATTCAAATCCAAATGATCAAAGACCTCAACATAAATCCAGTTGCACTGAACTTGATAAAAGAAAAAGTGTGAAATAGCACTGAATACATCGACACAGGAGACTGAATATAACACCAGTAGCATAGACACAGAGATTGACAATAACCTCAACTGAGTAGCTGCATCCATTAGATTGCCTGTAGGAAGGTCTGTGGGGCATTTTTGTTGATTAATGATTGATGTTGGAGGGCGGGTAGTCCTGAGTTGTATAAGAAAACAGGCTGAGTAAGCCAGGGGACCAAACAAGTAGCAACACTCCTTCATGGCATTTGTTTGAGTTCCCGCCTTCAGGTTCCTGTCTTCCCTGAGTTCCTGCCTTAGCTTGCTGAAATGGACTGTAATCTGGGATACATAAGCCAGTAAACTTTCCTTCCCAGGTTGCTTCTGGTCTTTGTGTTTATTGAAGCAATAGAAACCTAAAACAGTCCCACAGCTCACAGGTGTTGGAGAGGCATTCTATGCTTTATTAAAGCTATAACCTATCAGCAACACTGCCTTGTAAGAAGAGAAGAACCAGTGAAGACCATTTGAAATCCATAGCTGTTTCACCTAGATCTGACCAAACAGAGCAAAGCTGAACTGGCACTAGCCCTCCTGCAGCTAGAGCCTGCAGTTGAAGGTCCGTTTCAGCTGCTGCAATGACAGATCTCTTTTGCCCTTGGTTTCTAGCGTGGCTTTGTGGGTTTCCTGGATGTCATTCTTTCCTCTCAGAAAAAGGACAGCTGAACTTTCCTCTTGCCAAGCCCCTCTGGCTCTGGCAATGGAAGAAAAAAAACCACAACAATCCAATCACATCATTGCTTTGATACTACAGCTTTACCACTCTGACCCTATGATTTTGACATTATTGAACTGCAACCATAGCATAACTGAGAGACACAGTGGGATAGAGAATTTGGTGGAAATTTTTGTTAATGTCAAGTCAACATAGTGTTAGTGCAGAATCATGGTGTTTAAAGAATCCTGAAATAGACCACAGTAGAAAAGTGTGGCAAATAGGGAAAAATGCCTGCCTTCTCAAGCAAAATGCTTTGGCAATTGTTTTAGTCTTGACTAAAGCATATATGATTCTTGGTTTGTGTTTGCTTTATGGGACAATCATCAAACCCTGATGTGACTATGAATAAAGATTATGTAGAATATGAGAAACAAATTACAGAGATGACTATGGAAGCCTTACAGATTCCAAATACTGAGTGCCAGGATGGAAGATCATCTTGGCAGAAGCTGTTCTTGAAAGAGATGGGGTAGAGTAATTTCTGTTTCTAACTCTTCAGATGTTTGTCCTCTGCTTCTTTTAAGGAGAAATCACAGATAATGAAATGTACCTTTATCTTCAGCAACCTCTTTTTCTGGTATATTGATGACCCTGGCTTCTCTAAACAAGTATTTCTCTTGGCTATGGACTTACAGCATTGTTCAGAAGTTAAATTAACAACTTCACTGTATCAACCAGCTTAGCCAGGATAGAGACTATCAGACTGCTTGTTAGTTTAGAGACGTGAGGAGCCTCAAAATGACCTAAAGGTAGGCTTAACTCTTAGCAAATCAAACATGAACTCAGCCACTCTTATTTTTCTTGGGTTATAAACCTCGTACTCCATTTCCAAGGAAGATGGTACCAGATGTTGGCTGGTTTATGGGAGCCAGAAAAGAACAGTTAGTGCTTAAAGCAAAAACAAAAAACAAACAAACAAACAAACAACAAAAAAAAAACATTGTCACAACCTGCTCCACCACATCAGAGGCTTAGATGATCATTACATCCTGCAATAGATGTCAAAGGATAACACATTTGCAGGTTCACAAGAAGAAATACTTGTCTAAGAATTCTGACACGGGGCTGGAGAAGTGGCTCAAAGGTTAACAGTGCTTGTGGCCCTTGCAGAATACCAGACTTGTTCAGTTCTCAGTACCCTCTTGACAGCTCACAACTAATGGTAACTCCAGGTTCAGGGGACTAAACACCCTCTTCTGGTCTTTATGGGCACCCTCACGCAACACACACACATCACATACACACACACACACATCACATCACATACACACACACACATCACATCACATCACATCACATACACACACACACACACACCAATTTTAAAGGAAACATTGAACTTAAGAAAAAGAATTTTAAGGATGGAAGACACATGTATATTATGTTACTATTTCTTTCCATGAACACAGATTGCCCCACTTCAGGGAACGGAACTTTATTAGGGACCTGCAGTTGTCCTCAACTATTGGAATTCTGGGCAGTCAGCAGCAGCTCTGGCCAAATGGCTGTGAGGAAAAAAAGTTCATGGCCAACCTCTTTTTTTTTTGTATCTTTGTGATTGTGGTTTGTTGAACAAACACCAGCAGGGCTGAGAGCCACATTTCCTGCCTGTTTTTTTGAGACTGTTCCCAAACCAATAGCTGAAGACCAGGTGACAAAGGCGGGTTTTAATTTGCTCCAATGATGATATTATATGCAGAACCTCAGCTGTGATCGCTGTAATCACCTAGTTAATCCACAATTACTCTGAGACCCATCTGCCTTTTGTAGCAGCCAAACAGAGGAGTTGGGTTGTGGTTGGAATAATCATCCCGCCTCTCTCAGGTCTCTGATGGTGAACTAATTCTACCAGTGTCTCTAGAGACGCCACATGGCTTTGGGTTTATCATCTCAGAACTTCTGTTTGGGTCTTTGTGCTGTTACAATCCTCATTCCTCAGCATAGGGAACTGGGGGAGGATTCTGCTGTTTATGTCTCTAGAATGGCAATTGAACCTGGGAGAATGGAGCCTAGAAATGAGAAACACTGAAGTCTCAATCAACAGTCAGCGTTACTCACAGCATCAGACAGTTTACACCCTGAGGTTTAAGAAAGGTCACCTGAGTGAAGCTCTCATGAGCTCAAGCTGTCTATAACCACGAGGACAAACTGCACGTGGCATAAACGTTTTCTCCATAGAGGCATAGAAGCCAATGACAGTAGCCAGCTGCTGTGAACAATGCCAGGTGAGCTCACACTTCCCATTGCTGGAGCGTCTTCTCACACTCTGCTGCCTGTGTTTATCAGTTCTCACTACATCCAGGGGGAGCGTAAAAGTAAATAGAGCTCAAGGACGGAGTAAAACACCTTTTCATTCTATTAGGTTTGAGTAGGAAACACCCCCTTAGAAGCCATGTTTGGAACACTTTGTCCCCAGCTGATAACACTGTCTTGAGAGATATTTGAGGACACAGGCCTCGCTGTAGGAAATAGTGGCAGGAGGCATACTTTTGAGGATTAGCCCAGGTTGTAGCAAGCTTCCTTGTCACACTGCCTTTGACGTGGAGAGTTACTAGTAACTATGACAACTTGGCCTTTAGCTTAGGCTTGTCCTCCTAGTTCTAACTTAAGCTAACATGCTTTTATTAATCTACATGCTGTCATGTGGCTTGGTTTCCTCTACTCTGTACCACATGTGGGATTTCTTCAGTGTCTCTCTGGCATCTCCCTGGCTCCCTGCTTCCCAGGGTTCTCTCTCTTCAGAGAAATCCCCCCTATTCTCTCCCACCTAACTATTGGCCATTTAGCTCTTTATTGCAGCAATCAGAGTGACACATCTTCACACAGCGAAAGCAAATCCTCTGCAACACCAGGTCCCCAGTTTCATGTCTTCTCTGCTTCCTGGCTTCAATGCTATAATTATTTCTAGGATGGCAAGCCTTCCCCATCTTGACGACACCTTTTATTATGTGGGTCCAATAAATATTTCCTTTACTTAAGCTGTTTAAGGTATTTTGGTCACAGCAAAGCAACACAGAAACACAACATGTGCACCACCCAGAGAGAAAGCATGCTACTTCCATGTCTTCTCTCCTCCCCAGATAGGAACCCCAGTAAAGAGGGGCCATTTCTAGCCTATGGCCACTCTACACAGGACTATCACCTCATACTTGATGAGTCCATGGGAAGCAGATACCATGTTCAAATGGTATTCGGAGTGTTCAATAAAAGGAAATTTTACAAGTGATGGTAGACTTGAAGAAAATGGAAAAGGTTGGAGAACTACCATAGGGGTCAACATCAGTGGGGTGGAGAGAAAAATTACTGGAGCCCAGAAGACTTTGTAGCCCTCAGTGGAGATTATATCCATTGTCCTGCCTATGGCCTAGCAAGGAAAGAACTTAGTGACAGGAATTAATACTGTGATTTCAGTATGCTACTATCATTTATGGGACGCCAGAGCTCAGTCTTTGGTATTTATCAGGCACTGCCCAACTTGTTTTCTGAGACAAGGTCTTTCACTGGACTGGAACTCACCAAGTGGACTATACTGCCTGGCTGGTGACTAGCAGGGACCCACCTATCTCCGCCTCTCCAGTGCTTGGATTACAAGTGCTCACCACCACACCCAGCTCTTTCAAACATGGGTTCTGGGGATCAAATTCAGGTTATCATTGTTGTGTGGCAAATACTTCCCCGAGTGAGCTAACTACTCAACCTCAACTTCTTCATTGTTTTTTTGGTGTCATCCTTTTAACTAACCCAGTGAGAGAGTGACCTAAGAAGGCCTATGGTATAGTCCACATAGAACACAAAGTAGGGCAAAGCCAGCAGAAAGGTCTGGAGGTGCTAAAGGAAGTGATCCATGCAATAGCTCTGCTTTAAGCAGCCCAGAGTGTGCTGTCTTGTTACAGCAGTCTAGCGAAAAACAAGGGCCTTAGATGGGGTCCCAGTGCCGAGAGGGAAGCAGACACAAGGTCCAACCCTAATCCAGAAGCTATCTCCAAGTGAACTGTTCACAAAGGAAAAATTCCTCTTCTGCAATGGAGTCTCGGTAGATATATAAATCACACTAAAGAGAAGGCCCCACGCTGAGCAGTGGAGGGCCAACACCACACAAAGGTAGTGGTATTTTTAGAGGCTTTGTCTCACAATGCTTTGAGCAGCTTCTTTCTTTACCTTACTAAATCCTTTGTGTAGATATCACAGTTTCTGACTTTATTTTTACAGCTTTTCTGTGTGGGCAAATGAGTGAGCCTCAGCCTCCATATTGCTTCTTCTGCTTTTTGTTTTGTTTTGTTTTTTTCTCTATTTAATTTGTCCTATTCTTTTTTGTTTGTATTTTTTCTTAATATATATATATGTATACAAACAGGCATATATATGTATATATATGTACATATGTATATACATACATACACACACATATATATATATATATTCCTGTTTGTATTCTAAAAGAGAGAGAAAGGGTGTAGATTGAGTTGAATGGAGAAGTAGGGGAGGAAGTTGGAAGAGGGGAAACTGTAAATATATTGTATGAAAAAAGTCTACTTTTAATTTAAAAGGGGGAGTGTCAAACTTTTTCCATTAAGTGTGGCGTCGCTAAATCAACCAACAGCCACTTTTACACCATGACATCCCCAAGCTAAACCTATGGTTCAACTCATTGTTATGATTTATAGAGCGGGTTACTGGAGGCCAAGGCAGGTGGAAGACAGACAGATGCTCCATGGGGAGAGAGCTTGGGTATAGAGTTTATTTAGTGGGTATTGGGAAGGGTATAAAGGTAGAGGGTTTATGGAGGGGAGAGAGAAAGAGAGAAGGAGGGACAGAGGGAAACAGAAAGAGAGGAAAAAGGAGAGGGAAGAGGAGGAGAAAGAAGAAGCTGTCTGTTCCGAAGAACAGGCAGAAAGAGGAAGAGAGGAGGCATGAGATCAGCTTGCCTCCTGGGAAAGGGGAGATTGGGAGTGGGCAGAGCTGTCTTTTAAAGAGACAGGCTACTCAGATGACAGTGCAGGCCAGCAGAATTATAATTATGATACTCATTCTCTCTCTCTCTCTCTCTCTCTCTCTCTCTCTCTCTCTCTCTCTCTCTTTTCTCTCATACACATTCACTCATGCACACACACTTTAGCAGACATTGGAGGGGCACTACGAAATAATTAAGTGCGCCTAGACTTTTAAAAATCTGTTTGGTAGTCCTTTTATTCAATTTATTGAGCTACCCACCTCCTGAAACATTTCCTTTTTCTTGAGGTAATCAGAATCATGTTGAATACCAATACTATTTTATAAGTGATTCTCTATTAGCCTGAAAGTTTCCCCTCCACCAACTCCTGCCCAAGAATTAATTCTACTTTATGGTCTCATAAAATCTTAGCTCCCATAAGCAAAGTATGTTTAACTATTGGGTCCTGGAAAATGAACCAATATGCAAGAGGAACAGAGGGGGAAATGTGTGGTCTTAATTAAAGGATGGTTAGTCTGCCAGTGACTGCTGTGAAACAGGAACAAAATTTGACCTCAGAGACCAAAGACTGTTTGGAACAGACACATCATTCACTGGTAATGCCAGATTAGGGACTTTTACCAGGTCTTCAGTGAAATTAATATCAAAATCATGTGAATGATCTTCTAAAATATGAGCATAATGATATTTAAGTTAGCAGTGTCATAACTATAGGCTAGATTTCTTCCTTATATTTTATTGTATCTACAAGATCTAACAATATGGCAATGCATTGTGATAAAAAATATCACTTACATTTAAAGGGAATGGAACTTTTGCTGGACCTCACAGCCAGAGGTAACAATACACTGTGATGACACTTCAAACTTAAGACCACTATCTTACTGGGTATTCAGGCTTTTTGTTTAACCTGCTTTTGAAAAGAACAGTGTAACAGTCAATGTTACTTATCTTGTATGTCCCATTTAATGAGCTTTTACAAACTAAGCTAATACCTAGCTATAATCTTATAGCATATACTGTTCAGTGCCCTGACCCATAACAATGCATGTGTACCATTTGCTGAAAGCAGCAATACAGAGGTTGAAAATAATCTTTTAAAATAAATATCTGCCATAAATGTTGTGTTCATAGATGTTGATAAGCATGATGCTTGTAGTACTGTTTGTTATCTGGGTCACTTGGGGTCAGTTGGAGTCAATGTCTTAATCCCTTGTAAAACTGTTAAATATTTCTGTAAAGTATCCCTCATGCCTTCCCCATGTAATGCATTCTGTGCTGTTCAATATAGACAAAGCAAAGTCTTTTGATAGGGACAGACACTCACAATCATACACACAGATACAGACACAGGGACAGATTCACAAGACAGCTTTACGCCAGGCACAGATTCAGACTCAGACAACTGATACATGGATGACAGAAGACATAGGGAGCATGAAGTAGAGAATTCAAATCTTGATTCTCTCTTGGTTAGGTCACTCCAAGGGTGAGGTGTTACTACTTCTCTTCTCAATGCAACACAGATGCATTATTGATGACTCAGAGTTAATCACTAGTGCATTTAATGCATGCAGAAGAGTTTGAGAATGAGCTCAGGTAATTTAAGATATATTGACACCATAACTACAGCTCCCAATATTTGTGGTAAGAAAACCAATCTGACAGGAATGACTCTGCATGACGCCCCTTCCTATCTGGGCATACTCCACCAGCAAGGCTGACTTCACAGGCAGACAGCCAAGAGCAAGATCAGGAAGACCCACACTTTGTATCATACTCTGCTATAGCCATCCTGAAAATTTTAGAATTTTTTTCTGAACTTGTGTTTTTGCAAACCCAGTAGTACACTGCAACATGGGCAATCAACATAGTGTACTGTTTTCCAAGTCAGCATAAAGCCTTTTGAGATGTGTGTACCATGAGCAGAGACACCTAGAGGACCCACAGCCTGGGAGCTCAGCAGACACAAGTGAGTGCTGTGTCTCCAGCTGAGTAGATGAGGTGTAGACAGTCTCAGGGGATCATGCTCCCTCTTCCACTCCGAGCTTGCTATGAAGGAGAAAGAAGGCAACGGACCTCCAAGAAATATGAGCAGCCAAGGGATTATGCCAAACACTTTTATCACCTTCCTTATTTTTCTGCAGTAGATAACCATATACTAAAAAATGATGACCTCGAAATTAAGGGGACAAGAGAAGAGTTCTCTTTCTTTTCAGTCTTGCCTTCCTTGTCTTCAACTGGGCTTTTGGTGCTGGTGGAGCATATGCTTTTTAAGAAGCAAAATAAGACCAGAGGTTTTTCTTTGTTTCTGTTGTGCAGTGTATCAGGGAAAGAGGAATCTGTGCAGGCATATGCTGGGGAACTTGAATTGTGATTTTGGATATTCCATTCTTAATATGTTTTCATCTTTGCATTTACATATTATAATTACATTTAAAGATTTATTACACAAAACAAATACAAATAGTAAAAACTCAAACAACAGTGGAAAAGTTTAATTTTTCTTAACCTTTGAACAATATTAAACAAACAAAATTTTCAAAAGCATTAACAAGACCCAACATAAATTATAGAAGAAAGAAATATTTTTATTGTGGAATTTTAATGATACATTTTTCCCCCTTTAGAACAAAGGGCCCCACATTTTTCCTTTTTGTTGGGAACTATTAGACAGGAAGCCAGTGCTCGTGAAGGTACAAACTGTCTGTTCACTGGGCTTTAGGACACCTGGTCTGAGGTATGAGGAGGGCAGGGATAGAAATTCAGAAACATAGAGTTTTCAGACAGTTTGGGTGGTGGCATTAGCTAGTGTCCACTTGCAACGCACTACAAGGAACAGCAAGGGCAGATGACAAAACAAGGCAGCTAGTGTAAAGTATAGTTCCTCCCTGTAGCTTGGGTTACAGCTATTTCATCTGCCAAGTCATGCTGGAGAAAGTTCTCTCCTCTTCTATCAGCTGATAACCTCCTGTCAATTGCTCAGGTTCAATGTGGGAACACATTTCTGCAGAAAACTGACACCCTGGCTTTCAGGAAAGCCAAGGAATGATGCAATAGCTCAATTGATTTGTCAAGCCCGGGCAGACAGAACCAATTTCCTTGGCTAGACTTAGTTAATGCAGATGGCCGTTTCCTTTACCCTTTAATCCACCTAACACTGGCCATGAGTTCCACTCCCAGGAAGATGGCCACTGTTTCAGTAGAAGGCTCTGTGCTCTTTCTTTAGGCATCGTCAAGAGATTAAACAGTATTGTAGAATCCACTGACAGAGTGAGTTTGCCTGAACGAACAGTTAGGTTATTAAAATGCCTGCCGGCATTAGTTAAAGTGAGAATCCTGCTGCCATTTTCTGTCCAGTCACAAAAGCCACATCTGCCTGCGCATATAAAGAGATGATCATAATGAACACATCATTGCCTGCTAATTCTTAACAACTAGAGTGCCAACTCCAAGGGCTGAGCTGTTGTTAGAATGTGTGCTGATACAGGGCACTGCGGCTTGACTAGAGTGCCAACTCCCAAAACGGAGTGTCTGCAGGGCTGAGCTGTTAGAATGTGTGCTGATACAGGGCACTGTGGCTAAACGGCAGCCTGCCCTCTATGCCAGGGCTCCTCTTCTCTGATCCCACTCCCTTTCTTTGAAGGCAGAAAGGGAAGAGGGAAACTCTCCACCCCCACAACTATAAAAACTCATAAATATATCCAAGTATCTTTTAAAATGAAGCTGCATTCTGAGAATTGTGTTAGATAGTTTTAGTGTGTGGGCATAATAGCACTGAAACTAACGGGAATGGCTTACTTAGCCAGTCACTCAATGGGGACCTTTGAGGCAATCAAGAGGTATGGCAAGCATTAGATACATGAGGCTGCCAGGAGCATAGAACAAAAGACTGTTTTTACCATCATCCTTTAATAAGTAGGAGTATATTCTAAAATAATGACAGAAAGTACAGCAGAGAAACATAAACACAGTTGCTTATACTCATTACCCACTGTTAGGTACTATGCAACACTTCCCTGCAACCGGTAGCATGGTGAGTTTGTTTCCACAATTATCTCTGACCCTTTGATGGGATGTTGTGCTGGGACAGCTGTGGTATCACTGGGTGACAGGAATTCCCAGCTCTGTTATAATCCTGTGGAACCCCCTCCTATATGTGGTCAGTTACTGAGTAAGAAGTCCTTATCAGCTTGTGAATGTTCTTATTTTACTCCTTTTCATGAAATGCTCCAGACATTGCTGGCCCCATACTAGAGATGGGTACTGAGTTGATGTGGGATTCCCCTCTGTATGCTGTGAATATGTTTTATTACCATTGGTTAATAAAGAAGCTGCTTTGGCCTGTAGCATGGCAGAATATAGCCCCATTGGAAGAAATATATATAGAGAGAGTAGGCAGAGTCAGAGAGACGCCATGTAGCTGCCAAAGGAGAAAGATGCTGGAAAACCTTACCAGTAGGCCACAGCCTTGTGATAGATTAATAGTAATGGGTTAATTTAAGATATGAGTTAGTCAAGAATATGCCTGAGCCACTGTAAAAACATTGTTGTAATTAATATAGTTTCTGTATGATTATTTTGGGTCTGGGTGACCGGGAAACGAACGAGCAGTCTCTGTCTACACTGAGCACTATACAATTGACATTCATCTGCAACCCCTCCTTTCATACAGTATTCTGACAAACACAAGTAACACATGGTTCCCTGACTACACCATAAAATCCATATATATATATTCTCTCCAGTGGAACTGGTTGGATGTTCTCCTCTTCGGTAACGGGTGTTCACATAACCCATTTCATTTTCTAGGACGCACAGAAAAGACTATGTTTCAAGACTCCTTAGCTGTTGGTGTGGTCATGTGACTGAATTCTAGTCCACATAATGTAAGCAGCAGTACTGTATGACCCACATGAACCTCCCACCCTAGATCCTCCAAGATCTTCTCCTAGATTACAAGAACCAGGAAATCCTAAAACTTACCAGAGTACCCATAGAGTAAAGCCCTGGGGAAGGAAGCCATCTAGAGTCTTCTATCACCATATGAAAGAGAGCCACCTGCAGATAATAAGGATTGTTGTTGGTAGACTCTACCTCAAGAATAACTGAAGTTATATTATGTTCAGGGACTAATTTCTAACAACACACTTCTGGGAGTTATGATACAGTTGTAACCCAGGTTTCCTTCAGCAAGATGGAGCCTTCCTTGGCATTTGATTTCAAAGGCTAAAATATAAATAAAGGGCTCTCCTCTGCTCACTAACATCTGGTATCTAGAAAGACTTACAAGGATGTTGGTTGCTAGTATTTCTTAGAGCATTGCTGACTTTCTTCTGTGTTGAACCCAAGCTCAGATGTGAATGGAAAGTGGAACTGGGGGTGCTTTGTTTATTCAGTGGTCACTGTGACATTCTTCTTTTGCCTCACTTTGAGTCTTGCTAAACTCCCACAGATTGAGCCCCTGGCAGTCTATGCTGATGATGTATTACAAAGCTCTTTGAGGATAAGAAGAAAAAGAGAACAACATACTCATATCACATGCATCCTCCATGCTACTGCACATGCTTCAGCATCCCATGAGTCTCACTAACAAAACAATACTCAAAATCAAAATTATTCCTACTTCTAAGAGAGTAAAGTTACATCACTATATCTCATGTAGTGCCTCTTGAGTGAGGGTCTCTGTGCGACTGCACAGGTTATAGAAGGTACAGCTATTATGGGGAAGGACATCTCTCTACTATGTTCTGTAGCAACTTCCCCTGAATTGAACTGAACCATTGATCTTGTAAGTGATCTAATGAAAATTTCAGAAGTGTCCTACTTTTCTTTCTTTTGCAATGATAAAACACTGACCAAAAGCACCTTGGAAGGGAAAGGATTGATTTCATCTCACAACTCCCAGGTCACAGTCCAGTCACGAAGAGAAGTTGGGGCAGAAACTTGGAGGCAGGAATTGTAGCAGAGCCCATGGAGAAATACTATTTATTGGCTTGAGACCTGGTTTCCTCAGCTACAGCTCAGGTCAACTTGCCCAAGAATTGAACATCACTTACAGGGGTCTGTACCTTCACACAACAAACCCCAACCAAGAAAATGCCCCACAAGCCAGTATGATGGAGACAATTTCTCAAGAGTTTGCTGAAGAAAAAACAAAACCAAAAGCTAGTCAGCACAGAACGTAAACAATCCACAAGGCCTTAGGAAGTCCTGAAACTTACCAGATTTACAAGGGCTCTCCTTTACTATGGTCACATAAGCAGAAAGACTGCTGTGGAGAGTAGACTCCCAAACTTTTGGAGATTCCTGAAAGCCATCAGAGAGCTTTAGGGTTGCAACTTTTGTAAGTCATCACCAGTTCTGGTATGGGCTTTTCAGTGGCGCAGCTATGTTTGAGTAACCCATGCTCCACTAAGTAACCCATCACCCAATACTACTGCAAATAGCTCCAATAAGCTAACTGAGTCACCACACTGGAGTTTGATAGAATTGTTCTTTTCATCTGTAATTTGTGCCCTGTCCGAGATGAGTGGATGCTTGTTTATGTATGGCCAGGAAAAGTCGACACAGCTTTGTTAGCAACAGGTCCAGCATGTAAATGAGGTCTGTAAAGAGGGAGTTGCTGAGGAGGGATTAAAAGAGACTGTTTAATACCAAGTAGTTTTCACCATCTTCCATTGAAACTGAAGGTGATTTGTGAGGCAAATTTCCTTTGAGGGATTGTGACTCAGTGCTGAGTCATGCGTCTGGCCTCATGAGGGACAAAAACTGTATCTGGAAGCAGAGATGCTGGCAGACAGGTTGCAACTCTCAGATTTGAGGTAAGGATTCAAAGCTCACAGTTGTGAGCTTCAAACTGAGTGACTGATCTCTGCTATTTAGTGTTCTTGGTCCAATCTGTCACTGGGTACTTTTTCCCAACCTTCTGCCCCTTTTCAAACCTCACTGCCTGGTTCTTCTTGTGGATTCAGCCTGTTTCCATTTACCTCATATTCCTCTTGGATAGCCTTTGAAAACAGAAGCCATTTCCCACTTACTAGTGGAAGAATTTCTTCCTCCTGGAATGACTACTAATTGATTATTTTCCTAAAAACAAGCTGGCTTATTTCCTTAAAGAATTTAATTATCATCATTTGTATATTTCCTCTCCCTAGTTCTTTGTAACCTGACATCCTTCACGTGGCACCCCCATAAGTCTTTCCACACCCCCATGTGGGTGTTGGCTCTCTTCTCTGATCGTCATTAAAGTCAAGTGTATGCCACACATATTGAAATACAAATATGTGTGCCTATTGTCTAAGACAATATTATCTAACACAACTGGACACTGGGCAAAATGGGGAAACATTTTATTAAGGAACTACTAATGTAGGGAAACGCTGAGCTCCACATGGATGTTCATAGGATGTTTGGCCTTATTAAAGGGAAGACTGAATGAATAGAGCCAGGACAAGCAGAGGCTCGGTGTAGGGGGAAGTGAGATATCACAATAGGTTGGTGAAATGCTCTTAGGAAGCTGTGTTTCTGAGCTGTCAATTGTGAAAGTTAGAACTCTAACCTCCTATTAAGGCTGCAGAGAGGCCAGCCCTGTCCTTCCTGATGAGCACTTTTCAAAGAAATGGCTCTCAGTCCTGAGATTTTCCAACACTGCAGGGATTTCAAACCCACAATGTGAGCTCTTTATTTTTTACTTCTGTTAATTATTCTTATCTTTTCAATAAATTTGTTGTACATATTTAGTATAAACACGATTCTATGAGATACATATGTATATTTATGTACATAAATATTAACATAGTGAAATAAATTGACAGATCATCTCACATATTGTCTATTTCAATTTTGGCAAGATCATTCTTCTCCTGAAGCAGAAAACCTGAGTGTATCATTCTATTATTAACCATGGTCCTCATGTTGAACATGAAGAGAAACCATACCTAAGCCCTTCCCACAAAGTGTTCTAAGAAGGGAAGAATCACACATGAAGATTTCACCGGAAGCAAATTTTCTCAGTGACTCTAAACTTTCTCTAGAAGGAATTTAAGAGAAAGTCAGGGTCCTATTGGGCACATGGATACTGTGGCAGGACAAGACAGTGCAGAGGTACCTCCATTTTGTATTCTTGCTGAGGCCATTTTAGGTTTGACTAGAATTTGATCTCCATGATGGAAAGCCCCATGGAAAACTACCCAACCTTTCTCTATGAATTTGAAGTCAAGATTCCCCAACTACCTTATCTTGGCTTCTGTTCAACTGCCTGCTTATGCAACTCCCAACTCCAGCTAACAGCTTATCTTGGCTTCTGTTAAGGTGTTTGCTTGCACAAAATTCCCATTCCAGCTTTTTGAATAAGATAACAGGATGTGATTTTTTGCCATTAAAAATCCCTTACTCTAAATTATTGGTCCTACATTTAAGTCCTGAATGCCTGAGTGTAGTCCCAGCCAACTGAATTAAAGATGTTTAATTGGCTGTAAACCATGTCTAAATAGTCTTCTCTGGAGAGTTCGCAATAATAATAATAGAAACCAAACTATTATTTATTGTCTATTATGTAGAGATTGAGTCTGAATCCTTGTATGCCAAGAGTTCTGTAGCTCTCAAAATATTCCACATTGACATAAACATGTATGTCTCCATATGGGTGTTTTCAATGACATTGTGTGCATCCTCAAACCACAGGTATGTATTAACATATGAAAGAGAAGTGTCATGTTTCCTAGGTAGAAAGAGTTAAATTATCTTGGAACCTTATAAAAACTTTATTTTGATCCATGTACAGGCCAAAATATTGGTGGGGGCAGGCATTAGCCTCCTTTGAACCTTAATGGCACAGGTCTCCCCTTAATCACAGCTGATTCTCCATCCCTCAAAAATCAGCATCAATTTTTCCAGCAATATATGATTTTACTTCAGTGGTGCTGGTCTCTTGTTAATTGTAGCCAATTCTTCAGTCCCAGATGACTAGAACCACAACTTCTTAATTCAGAGTATTACACAAATGGCCATAGTAGAGTACTTGCTTATCTCTGAAACGTCACAAGTCCAGCCTCTCTCATGCACATTGCTCTCAGCATTGCCTTCCAAGCCCCCATAGACCAACTCATTAAGATTTCTGCTCTTAGTAGATTTTCCATCCCAAATTTCAAATGCCACCATGATACTCCCCAAAACAGATGATGGTCAGGTCTGTCACAGCAATATTCTATGACTTGGTACCAATTTTTAGTTTAGGTATGGTTCCTATTACTGTGATAAAACACCCCCAAGCGCAACTTGGGAAGTAATGGTATTATTTTGTTTTACAGTTTATAATTCATCATCTAGAGAAGCCAGGTCAGGAACTCAAGGGAGAAACAGTTGCAGAGGCTATAGAGGAGTGCTACTAATTTGTTTGCTCCCCAGTGGCTTGCTCAGCCTGAGTTCTTTGTTTGCTTTATGAAACTTGATCAAGTTACAAGATGTCTGGCATGGCCATCTACATCCTTGGTGGAACTGCCAGGCAGTGAACATGGCTAGGCAGCATGTGGCTCCTCCAGGGGGTGTCTGACTGGCTCCTGGGCATTGCTACTTAAAGTCATTGCCAGGTTTCAGTCCAATGGCAATATCCCTGAACTCCAGAATAGGGCACCCTCTACCTTTAAACCTCCCCCTAGAGCCCAATAGCCCTATGCTTGGGAGTCCAGGCACTGCAGGATGAAGGTGGACTCTGGGGCCACTTGACCTTTCAGGCGAACTGGGCCATGGTAAGAGATTAGGAGCCAGTGTCATTGTTGCCCTGGTTTCTTCTCCTTCTGGAAGCTAAAGCTTGTCTGTTCAGTTTTCTTTGTTTTTGAGCAAAACAGTAATACAGTTTTCTGTCTTCATGTTTGCCTGCATGCCAGAAGAGGGCATCAGATCTCATTATAGATGGTTATGAGCCACCATGTGGTTTCTAGGAATTGAATTCAGGACCTCTGGAAAAGTAGTCAATGCTCTTAACTTCTGAGTCACCTCTCCAGCCTCCAGAATGTTCTTAAAATATATTCATATGCATGTATTAAAAAAGGTTAAATGGAATTTCCCTGTAACAAGGCAACAATGCCCCTACTAGACAACATGACTAGCAAATATAAACTTCAGTGCCAAGAACTGATTACTACCTTTGAAATCATTAGTCAATAAAGTCCCATAGGTCACAAACAGTACCATCTATTGTCAGTTCTCTCAATTACCTTCCAGAACTTGGCAGTAAGACCCTATATCTGAACACAGCACACCCTTGACTCATAGAACATGGGGAAATCAAGCTGGTGCTCACACAGGAGCTACAGCACTATTAGTGAGCTTCCACAAGGCAGGAAAGTGCTATGAATGCTACAGTCTTATCTAGCTGTGAAATCTGTGACCTACAATGACAGGTCCGGCAAGATGTGTCTGATGGTGCGACACTGGCATAAATGTCATGGGAGTAACAAACCACTTTCTGATTGGACTTGAAGCCCATTCTACAAAGGGTACAGGCTACTGTACTCACTAGTTTTATATCAACTTGATAGAAGCTAGAATTGTCAGAGAAGAGGAAGCCTCATTTGAGAAAGTACCACCATGAGATATGGATGGGGGCAGGCCTATAGGGCATTTTCTTAATTAGTGATTCTTGAGGGAGGGTCCTGCTCATTATGGGTGGGGATACCCTTGGACTGGCAGTCCTGGGTTCTATAAGAAAGAAGACCGAGCAAGTAATGAGGAGCAAGCCAGTAAGCAGCACCCATCCATGGCCCTGCATCAGCTCCTGCCTCTAGGTTCCTGCCCTGCTTGAGTTCTTATTCTGACTTCCTTTGATGATGGATTGTGATATGGAACGGTAAGGCAAATAAACCCTCCCCCCACCTTACCCCAAGTTGCTTTTGTCATGGTATTTCTTTGCAGCAATAATAACCCTAATTAAGACAGCTATATACTGAGTTAGTTTCAGGCTACTTAGACTTGTTTTATTACTCAACAATTTTACGGAGTATTTATTATTATTTCAAAATCTTTCATGTAGCAGTTTCATCAATACTGTTTTATACTTTTACTAGACATCAGTTTTTGTTTTTAATTTAGGGCAGAATATTTCCCTTTTTTAGTGATGTCCTCTTGCTCCTTTTATCTCTCTGTGAGTACAATAGTTGTCTGTGGGCCACACTGCCCTCCTCCATGAGCACATCCACCATCTCCCCATTGCTATAATCTCATGCTTTCAGCTACGTCTTCCCCTCAACTACATGGAAGGGAAGAACTTTCAATCTAGCATAGGGCATGAAATCAATTAAGGAGGGCCAGTGACCAGCAATTTTATATAACTAAAATATAATGGGATATCATAGCGTAACTGTAGATCTCAGGGGGTCTAGATTAGGCATAGAGTTTGTTTCTTACTGTGAATTATGGCTGAAAAGGTTTCAAAATTTGATGCAGTTTTTATGCCAATACCAAGATGTTTTTGTTATTATAGCTCTATAGTATAGCTTGAAGTCAGGAATGGTGATACTTGGTACTGGTTTAAAAATGACACGTGGATCAATGAAACTGAGTAGTAGTGTAGGAGGTCCTTCTGTATTTGTGTTGTTTTCATTGGTTATTTGTGTTGAGTTTCATTGGCGGAACTCAGGTAGGCTGGGAAGACAGAACTGAATGCTGGGAGGAGGAAGGCAGACAGGGAGAGCTGCCATGAAGTTGCCAGGTCAGAGATGCTGAATCTTCCTGGTAAGCCACAACCTCATGGTAGTTATTTTGGGGATTAAGCTAGTCAGGCGGTGGGATGCAGCCCACCGCTCAACCTACAACAGAGTAGAAGACCCTGACATTAATCCACATACCCATGAAAACCTGATTTTTGACAAAGAAGCCAAAATGGCAACCTATAGAATGGGAAAAGATCTTTACCTACCCCACATCTGATAGAAAACTGATCTCCAAAATATAAAAAGAACTCAAGAAACTAGATATCAAAACACCAAATAGTCCCATTTAAAAAATGGGGTACAAATCTAAACAGAATTCTCAACAAAAGAATATTAAATGGCTGAAGTACACTTAAAGAATTGTTCAACATCCTTATTCATCAGGGAAATACAAAACAAAAGGACTCTGAGATACCATCTTACACCTATCAGAATGGCTAAGATCAAAACCACTGGTGACAGCTTATGCTGGAGAGGATTGTGGGAAAACATCCTGTACTGCTGGTGGGAGTGCAAACTGACACAGTCACTTTGGAAATCAGTATGACAGTTTCTCAGAAAATTGGGAGTGAATCTACCTCAAGACCCAGCAATACCATTCTTGCGAATATACCCAAAGGATGCACAATCATATCACAAGGACATTTGCTCAACTATATTCATAGCAGCATTATTCATAACAACCAGAATATGGAACTAACTTAGATGCCCCTCAACTGAAGAATGGATAAAGGAAATGTGGTACATTTACACAATGGAGTATTATTCAGAGGTAAAAATCAATGACATTTTGAAATTTTCAGGCAAAGGGATGGAACTAGAAAAAACCACCCTGAGTGTGATAACCCAGATCCAGAAAGACAAACGTGGTATGTACTCACTCATAAATGGATATTAGAGGTAAAGTAAAGGAACCAGGCTACTATTCATAATCCCTGAGAAGCTAGGCAACAAGGAGGACCCTAAGAGAGACATGCATATATACACCCAGAAAAGGGAAATAGATAAGATCTTCAGAGTAAATTGGGAGCATCGGGGGAGGGAGTGAAGGGGATAGAGAAGAGAACATGAGAGAATGGGATGGTTGGGGGAGGGACAGAGAGGGAGAGCAAGGAAAGAGATACCTTGATGGAAGGAGCCATTATGGGGTTAGGGAGAAACCTGGTTCTAGGAAAATTCCCAGGAATCCACAAGGATGACCCCAGATAAAACTCAAAGCAATAGTGGAGAAGGTCCCTGAACTAGCCTTCCCCAGTAATCAGATTGATGACCATCCTAATTATTGTCATAGAACCTTTATCCGGTAACTGATGGAAGCAGATGCAGAGATCCACAGTTAAGCACTGAGCCAAGTTTCAGAAGTCCAGTCGAAGAGAAGGAGGAGGGGTTATATGAGCAAAGGTGTCAAGATCATGATAGGAAACGCACAGAGACAGCTGACCCAAGCTAGTGGGAGCTCAATGACTTTGGACTGACAGCTGGGGAACCTGCATAGGACCTAACTAGACCCTCTGAATGTGAGTGACAGTTCTGTGGCTTGGGCAATCTGTGGGGCCACTGTAAAGGGACCAGAATTTACCCCTAGTGTATGAACTGGCTTTTTTGGAGCCCATTCCCTATAGAGGGATACCTTGCTCAGCCTAGATAAAGTGGGGAGGATCTTGGTTCTGCCTCAACTTGATATGCCAGACTTTGTTAACTCCTCATGGGAAGCCTTACCCTTTCTGAGGTGTAGATGGGGGAGTTGGGTAGGGAGAAGGAGGAACATGAGGAGGGGAAGGAAAAAGGGGGAACTGTAGTTGGTATGTAAAATGAAAAAAAAACTTTCAAAAAATAACTTCTAAAAAGTCAATGCAGTAAGATGTCAACAAAATAAAAGAGCATTATGAAGCCTTGCAGATCATATTTAAATGCGTTCTATCTGCCCCACTATTAGTTTTCATGAGTGTCCACCCTGTGTGTCTAAGTGCAAGTCCCAGAGCTGTGCCTTGGTTGGTTATAGAACCCACTTCCTTAAAGAGACTGCAGAATCATCTGATGTTAATAACGAAATGGAATTTAGGTTGAGAACTTAAATTCCCCAGCACAGGTTCCCTAACCCATGCCCTACTCGTGTCCTACATCTCGGTATGACCCCAAAGCCCTGCTTTTCTGTGCAAGAAAATACACACACATGTCGTGGCCTCTTCCCAGCCCGCTACTTTCCTCACAGCCAGCCTCACCTCTGCTCTTTCTGGCCAGGAATCTTCAGCTCCAGTCGCTACCTCAGGATCCCACTGTGCCTCTGTGCACATTGTTGTTCTCCATTTCCCAGCATCCCCACAGTCTTGACTACTACTGCAAGCCCTGTGGACAGTTCTGCAAAATCCCATGTGATGCACCAGGGCATTTATGGGCATTCTTTTTGTGGCCTCACAGAAGTTGCTCAGTGGATGCACTTGTGTGGCAACAATGGTATCAATTCGTACATTATGATAGACCAGCCATTGGCTTCTCCTGGGCAAGGGCTCAGTTCATTCATCTTGGAATTATTTAAGTTTGGTGAGGTAAGGCTTAAATAAGGTGTATGATAATGTTTAAATATAAATAAAAAGAAGGGACTTCATGCCCTGCCTCCACAGGATTCAGGACAGTTTGATTAATACATGTAGGATCTTCAGCTTTTTTGCAGAGCAAGAAGAGAAAATTGAGACGCAACACATGCATGCATCTCAGGCATTTCAGAGAGAAGCCCGATGCAGCAGCTTAGCCTACATAAACCAGCCACTTCAGATTTCTAGCCATGTTGACGGGTCTTGCTACATGGGAGGGAGAAATTTTAATTGCTTGGGGGGCTCTAATGTGGCCACAAGCTCTATAGAGTCCATAGTGGCTGATTAATGATTTGTGAAATTAGTCAAACGTGAACATTTTAATAGCTCCGAGGATTGGGAACAATAAAATTGAGAGGTGATTTTTGTTCTGAATTTTCCACAAGGTTTTCTGCTCAGGACCTTTTCTGGCATCACTCCAGTCACTCGCGCGCCATGACAGCCCTGCCTTTCTTTGCTTCATACTTAGCAGATTCTCTTGCCCACTAACCCTAAGCTGGATGCTGTGGAGTACCTACCGTGCCTGTGTGGCCACAGGTCTAACGCCAGTGTCAATCAGAGTGTGTCCTCCCTAATGTCTTCACCATTCACGCAAGGCTCAAAGCTGCCTCATCCGTTGTTGACAACAGCAAAGGCGCGAATGTCACTTGTTGAAATCACGAGGAACTCAACCAACTACAAACCCCTCAGTCAGGAGGGTCACACAAACCCCAAAAGAGGGAAGGTAAAAGAACAAGAGTCATAGGAAAGTCCCGGCTCTTTACCAGACACAGAGAGTGGCTCAATAGTGACCGTCATGCTTTTGGGGTTCTGCGGGTTCTTGAGAAACAGAACAACTAAAGTCATTAAAATTAACTGTGCAATCAGGCACAGATGTCCAAAGGGCATTGAAGAGAGCATTCGAATGGGGTCTGGCTGTGAGTTCATTCTGATTTTTTAAAATTTGTTTTGGTTTTCACTAGACAGTCCCCCAGTATCAGGAGCTGTGACCAGCCGTTTTAACTTGGAGATTCATGCTTATTATGAGGCACCAGGAGTCAACACACTGCTTAGGCCAGGCTTCTGGACATGATCCGGGTATATCACATTTTTCTTTCACATACCTCATACCAGCTGGCAGAACCTGAAGGCTCCACCTCCTGTGGATTTCAAAATCTTTTTTGTTTGTTTGTCTGTTTGTTTTTCTAGACAGGGTTTCTCTGTGAAACAGTCCTGACTGTCCTGGAATCAAAGTCTTTTCTGTTGGTAAGAAGTTCCCCAGTCCTCTGTGTAAGCAGCCAGTCCCTATGTGGGCTGGCCTGAGACTTAACTCTTCAACTTCAGCCTCCTAAGCCCATTAACCTGTTACAGCTTGAGGTCCGGAGCTGTAACCCCACGTATGCCCAGAAAAGAGATGAGAGTCAGGAGATGGCATCCTCAGTGAACATGGACTTTCGTAGAGAAAGCTCTGACAAATGAACACCAAGAACATCCAAAGTGCACGGAGGGTGTGAGCAGGTATTCAGACCTTTAGAAATGTGTATATCTACATACATATGAGGCAAAAAGGAGAAAAAGACCCAACCTCCACAGTAAAGACAGAAATCATGGAATACTGTCTAAGTGTGTTGATGAATTGAGGCAGAAAACAAAACCTTTCTACAGGCTAAAAAGTACAAACTGGTGAAGATTTCTCATAAGAATCTTCACATGTAAAAATAAAAAGTCCTTAGAAGTGTTTGTGATTATTATGCTCAGATAAAACAAGCTCACAAATAGAAAAAAAACCCCACACAGACTCAGTATCACTCAAGGTTACAGATATACAATTCATTTAATTCTTATCAAATTATATTCAACAGTATGTAAAGAGGATCCTATAGCATAGCCAGATCTAGTTTATTATATGGAAACAAGCCTATTTAAAAATTTTTAAAAATCAATCAGATGATTGACCATCTGAACCAGTCGAGGAGATAACACAGGATTATATGAATCCATACTTCAAATTTTTGACAAAGTACAACATTAATGATTTAAAAGATAAGCATTCATAACCTTAGCTAAGCAATCCACAGACATGCATCTTAAGAAACAGTAGAAGCAGGTTTTTTTTTTTTTTGGAAATAATCCACATTTTCAAAACTAGGGTACTATCAAAGAAAAGATCCTTCATGTAAGATTCTTTATGCTTATATTCTCATTTAAAAAAGAGATGTAGAAGCCAGGTGGTGGTGGCACACGCCTTTAATCCCAGCACTTGGGAGGCAGAGGCAGGCGGATCTCTGTGAGTTCGAGACCAGCCTGGTCTACAAGAGCTAGTTCCAGGACAGGCTCCAAAACCACAGGGAAACCCTGTCTCGAAAAACAAACAAACAAACAAAAAAAAAAGAGAGAGATGTAGATAAGAGGGAAATTATTACTAAAAATTTTAAGAGAAAACAGTTCATTCACATTTATGAATGGTATTTTTATTTAAAAAAATAATATGCATAAAGTATCAGGAAGCATATATTGAGCTGTAAATATTGTTTACATTCAAAATAGACTTATTGAGAGTAGACTTAGCGAAGGACATTCTGATTAGTTTTATTTTTAATCTTTGAACAATAAAATGATTTACTATGTGATAAAAAGGCAGTTTAAAAATTAACAAAATTTCCAGACTGAGAGTTATTTATTACTGAAAGTAGCAATTTGAGAAACTTAATTTAAAAACAAAGTCAGAAACTGACTTAAATTTAGAAAACGTTTAATCTCCTCCCAAAAGCTAGGTTTGGAAATGTATATTAAAATGGTAATTCACAGTTGCTTAAGTAAACAGTGTAAAATCCAATGTATGAAAACTGCTTTTGATTTATGAATTTTGACTATGATGTCAAAACTGTTTAGTTTTGATTAGGTTAATTAATGCAAAGAAAATGCCTTTAAAATTAAAATGTGTATTTACATAAGTATACACATCTGTCAAAGCTTATCAAACTGTAAATTTAAGGTCTGCACATTTTACTATGTACAGCATAACTCAGAAATTTGAAGGCAGACAAAAGCATGCATACAAATGACATAAATATTGTCCCTTTTTTAAAAAAATTCTTGCATTTTTAAGTCTAGTATATTGATTCAATTACAAAATACGTATGGTAGGACTTCCATTGCTGCCTATGACAGAGGGGTTGGTACCTGATGAATTTCCACTGAAAATAACTACAAAGGCTAAGCAAAGGAAAGCAGCAGGTCACCAGAAGACATCGGAGAGACACTGAAGAAGCTGAGTTTCCTTGACTCTGGATGAGGAAAAGCCTTTCTGAACAAAAACATTCCTCAAGATTCTGACTGTCCTTAGATTGTGAGACTATGTAAGAAGAAAGTGACTGCTGGGAGAAGAAATATTCAGCAGAAGTCTCCATTTGAAATGAGAGAGAGAGAGAGAGAGAGAGAGAGAGAGAGAGAGAGAGAGAGAAAAGATGTGTCAAAGACACAAATGCTGGGAGGGGCCTTGATGAAGTTCTTGGCTTCTCTTCGAAACTCTCAAAGGATACAGCCAACAAGTGAGAACTGACCCAGCAGTCCCAGCTAACCTCAAGAGATCATCTCCTCAACTAAACCGTTGAAGAACAGAGTCTCATCCAAACAAAAAGCAGCATACAAATACCCACTATCTTCTAGTTTAATACAGTTCAATATTAGTGTAACATCTAGCAAATATGACAAGAAACAGGAAGAAATTGGTGCAATTTAAGAGATTAAAAAGTCCAGCAAACAGAATAGCAACAGAATACTCTAAGTATATAAATTACTAAGTATAACCTTTAAGGTAGCTTTAACTGTAAAAAGAAAACAAAGCAAATTAAGTATGAAGAATTTCATTATAATACCAGGATGTACAGGCAAATTCAAGTGAAAATTCTAGGACTAAAAAATGGAGACACTTGAATTCTGTTCTTTTTTTTTTTTTTTTTTTTTTTTTTTTTTTTTTTTTTTGGTTTTTCGAGACAGGGTTTCTCTGTAGCTTTGGTGCCCATCCCAGAACTAGCTCTTGTAGACCAGGCTGGCCTCGAACTCCCAGAGAGCCGCCTGCCTCTGCCTCCCGAGTGCTGGGATTAAAGGCATGCGCCACCTATGCTTGCATCTGTAGTTCCTGTTCATTTACCCAGCCTGTAATCAGATTGGTGAATACTCCAGCTATCATCAGAGAGTCTTCATCCAGCAACTGACAGAAACAGATGCAGAGATCCACAACCAAGCCCCAGGCCGAGCTCTGGGAATCCAATCAAAGATAGGGAGGAGGGAATATATGAGCAAGGGAGTTCAGGATCATGATGGAGAAATCTACAGAGACAGCTGAACCAAGCTCGGGGAAACTCAAGAACTCTAGACTGACAGCTGTGGAGCCTCCATGGGACAGAACAAGTCCCTCCATATGTAGGAGACAGTGATGCTCAGTCTTAATGTAGAGGAGAGGGGCTTGATCCTGCACCAATTTAATGTGCCAGACTTTGTTGACTTCCCATGGGAGCACTTACTCTTTGGGAGGAGTAGATGGGGGGTGGGCTGGAGGGGTAGAAGGGGGCATAAGGAGGGGTAAGAGGGAGAACCATGCCTGGAATGTAAAATGAAGGAAAAAAATAAAAGAAAATAATTTAAAAATGGAAATTCTAATTAGGAGTTCAGCAGACAAATTTATTCACATAGTAGACACTGAAAAAGGAAGCAGATACCAGGAAGTTGGTCAGCAGAAAATATCTAAATGGAAAACGAGGCAGTGGGGGATGGAAATAAAAATTAGGCATTACATTCAAATAAATTATAACTAGTCTGTAGTTGTATTTCAGCAGAAACTGGAATTCAGAACACAGTGGGACAATATCATTAAAGAGCTCAAAGACTCTCTAACTGACAACAGGATATTTCCTTCAACATAGAGATGAAAATAGTGTTGGTGAATATGCAAAACCTGGTAAGATTCAACATAAGCAAGTTCACATACATCAAAACAAAAAACCTTCAGGGAGAGTAAAAATGATTCCATAGGAATCATATTAATAAAGGTAGAAGAAACTGAATTAAGGTTAAGCTCAGTGAGGATTGTATAAAATCACTATATTATACATGATGTATAGCAGTTACATGTAAAGCATCTGATATAATGCAAAATTTAATGGATGCCCTTGGGAGACTAGAACAAGAGGAAAGAGGAGCTAAATTGGGTTAGTGATGTACAATGTCCTTATATCAGATGAAAAGTGACATAATTAGGAATTAATGCACATCACAATCTGTAGATCAATAGTTCTCCACCAAGGGCATGTTTGCTCCCCAAGGAACATTTCGAAATGTCTAGAAACTGCAAACGTCACACTTAGTGGTGGGCGGTGGGCGTAGTGAGGCTGCAGAGGGCATTTACTGGGTAGAGGCAGAAGGTGGCACTCATCCTACAGAGCACACTGCAGCCCCCATAGCTCACAGTCATCGTCTTCAAAATCTCAACGTTCCTGAGGTTGAAAGGTCTCACTTCCCATAAACCAGTAAACAAATAATAAACGAGTTTATAGTTTGCAAGCTAACTGAAGTTGTAAATATAACATTAAAGCAATTCATTTATCCAAAAGCAAGAAGGAAAGGCTTCAAAGAAACAATGCTAAGGAGAAACACGAAGTGAGAACAACATATTAGTATCAAAGCTCGGATCCATCAGCTGATACAGACTTTTTAGTTGTTCTTAATTCAGGCTCACTTCCACCTGGCTCTGCTCACCGGCACAGAAGAGCTCAAGAAACCTAGAACAGTGGTTCTCAATTTGTGGCTCGCTGGCCCTTTTCGGGGGCGGGGGGGTGATGTTAAATGATCCTTTCACAGGATCTAAAACCATTGGAAACAGATATTTATATTATGATTCATAACAGTAGCAAAATTACACTTATGAAGTAGCAAGGAAAAAAATTTCATATTTAGGAGTCATCGCACTATGAGAACTGTGTTAAAAGGTTGCATGCAGCATTAGGAAGGTTGAGAACCACTGGGAAGTTGCAATTTTTGACCTTACTTTTCAGTCCATGATACTGGAAAAACTGTAGCCTGTCTAAAACCTTCACTGAAGATCCTTTGTTTTGTCAGAAGTATGAAGTTTTTCACTTGATATCAGTACAAGCTGACAAAGTTAAACATGTATGCTTTGTTTCGATTTTTATTTTTGTTTTTAAAGAAGTATTTGTAGTTGGACGGTGGTGGCGCACGCCTTTAATCCCAACACTCAGGAGGCAGAGGCAGGTGGATCTCTGTGAGTTCAAGGCCAGCCTGGTCTACAGAGCTAGTTCCAGGACAGGCACTAAAGTTATACAGAGAAACCATGTCTCGAAAAACAAAAAAAGAAAAAAAAATGTATTTGTAAGACTTACTGTGCAAGTGACCTTGGTGGGTGTTTCGTAAGGGTGGGAAACAGAATGTACCGTGCAGACAGAGACAGTTTGCCTTGGCAGGGAAGGGAGAGATTGGGAGTGGGCAGAGCTTGTCTCTTAAAGAGACAGGGTACAGACAGGGAAGGCCAGCATAATCATAACAGTATGAATATTCTTTGTGATTGGCAAGCCATAATTATATATATTGATAAGACATATTGTGGTATTTTGATATGTGGTATACAGGAATAAAGATTAAAACAATGCACCAAACATTTCTCTCACCTATTGTTTTTTGTCATGGGGAAATTGGAAACTCATTCTAGTTAGTTTGAAATAAATGATAGTGTCTTGCTGACTAATATTTTTCTGTAAGAATCTGTTCTCATCTATACGAACCCCTGTACTCTGTGATCAACATTCCCTCCTCTGGCCTTGGTGACCACCATCCTACTCCTTACGCATCTGAGCTTAACTTTGTTAAATTCCATGCATGACATCGTGTAGAATTTGCCATGCTGCTTGCTTAGCTTTGTGTCCTTTAAATACATCCATGTTGCCATAAACAACAGGCTTCTCCCCTTGAAAGGCTGACTAGTATGACATGGAGTGTATCTACCACATCCTCTTTAGGTATTTATTCAGTGATGGACATTTAGGTTTTTGTCATACCTTGGACCTTATGATTAATGGTGCAATGGACATAGAAGTACAGGTATCTTGTTGACATACTGACTTCATTATCTTTAGATATTATATAACTATCATTATGTTTTGAATGGGACATGTCCCTTTAGACTCAAATAGTTAAACACTTGCTACCTGGTTGGTGGTCTTTAGGGAGCTTGTAGGAGCCTAAGGGGTAGCATTTTAGGAAGAAGTATATCACTACAGGCAGGCTTTATAACCACACCTTACTTCCTGTGCCCTCTGTGTGTGACTGAATATGTGATAAGTCAGTTTCTTTTTTTTAATTAATTAATTTATTTATTATGTATACAATATTCTGTCTGTGCATATGACTGCAGGCCAGAAGAGGGCACCAGACCCCATTATAGATGGTTGTCAGCCACCATGTGGTTGCTGGGAATTGAACTCAGGACCTTTGGAAGAGCAGACAATGCTCTTAACCTCTGAGCCATGTCTCCAGCCCGATAAGTCAGTTTCTTATTCCTGTTGCCAAACTGTTGCTTCCCTATCACGGTGAACTCTCTCTCCAGAAACTGTAAGTCAGAATAAACCTTTCCTTCTTTAAGTTGTTTTGGTCATGATATCTTATTACAACAACAGCAAAGTAACTCTTAGGTCTCAGGTAGTCTGTGTATCCATAAATAAACTCAAACTGGACTGTAGAAATCTTTCTGGAATGTCTATTAGATAAAAGCAAACATTTCTCAGGAACTTGTGAAACATGTTTCTATTCTCCAAAAGAAGACACTTCCTTTGCCTTGTGCAGAAGAGACGTATATCTCTGGTCTGACATACCTGTGGTTGCATATCGAAGCCCACACTGACTTCCAGGCTCCTCAAGAGGATATATTTGATATATATTTCAAAGCCCCCATCCTAGCATTCTGGCTCCTCTCACTGCTACCCCTACCCTAAACTCCAAGCTCATGGTTTCCTTCTCCCAGCTACTCATCCTCCTCATAAACCAGCATTCTCTACTATTCGCTCTCCCTTGTCTAGTTATTCTGTCTCTAACTAGCTCTTGCTATTCTCTGATATCCTTGCTTACATAGCCCCAGCCATATCTGGTCTGTTTTTCTTTCTCTCTGTTCTGGACTCTTCCAGATGTCTGTGGATGTTATCTCTCTTACCCACAATAACCTTCTCCCAGTAATGGAGAGACCATTTCAGCAGGTCTTGACTATACCCCTCACATACAGTAACTAACACACTCAAGATCACTGAACATTCTTGAAGGAGAAAAGAGGAGAAAAACCAACCTTTTTATCTGCTCTGATTTTACATCAGACCAGCCCCAACTATACAACAACTGCAACTGCCCCACAGAGAAACATTCCTTAAATTACTCGATTTCAGCACTAGCCAGCCTCTGGCCTCAGCTTTACACAATGACCCTTGACCTGGCAAGAAACTAGGATTTCCTTAGCTTACAAGTGTTCATCATCTGCTGATAACTGCAGTTCTTCAGCTTGACTTCTGGTTTCCTTGTTTTTGTTTTGTTTCAGTGCTGGAAGTTGAGCCCAGGTCCTAATGCATGCTAGGAAGGTCATCTCCACTGAGCTTTGTTCCCAGACCACTCAATGTTTTATTTTGAGACAGAGTCTCACTCAATTTCCCTGATTAGCCTTAAATTTGCTCTAGCTCAGGTAGGGGCTGAAGCTGTAATTCCTCCAGCTCAGCCACCCCAGTAGGTAGAATTGCAGGTATTCACCACTGCATGTAGTTTTACGCTGGTTAAGCTTTATGTTTTTGATGAAATGCATATAATATGAAAATTGCCATCTTAACCATTTTTAAGATTCTGGTCTGTCGTCATGAAAGTATTGCTCATTTAGTGTACAACCATTGCTAGCATGCATTTCAAGGACATCTTGTTCCCCAAATGAAATTATGTACCTGTTTCTAACTCTCCTGCCTCCCCTCACTTGGCCCTAGCAACCACCATTGCATCTGCCTAGGAATCTACAGGTCATGTGAGACCCCTGGTATGCATACATTTGTCCATTGTGACTGGCTTATATCCCTTGGCACTCTGTCCTTGAGGTGCGTATATGCTGTAAGATGCCCGTTCTCTTGTTAAAGTGGCTGGAATTCCCCCGTGTGATTATTCCAAACTTCATCTAGTCAAGCTCAATGGACACTTGTTTTGTCTACTGTGGCTGCTGAACTATTAACTATTACTGCGAATGTGTATCTCTTCAAGATCACACCTCGGTTCTTCTGGGTATATGCAGAATGGTGCTGTTTGGCCCTGTGCCAATTTTTCTCATAATTTTGAAGAGCAGCCACACTGTTTCCAGTAGCTGCATCCCATTCCATTCCCTCTCAAACAGTTTATAGTGGCTCCAATTTCTTCACATCCTTCCCAATAGCTGTTATTTTTGTCTTTTTAGAGGATCCATCCTGGCAATGGGTGTGTGGTAGTATCTTGCTGCTGTTCTCCTAACCTCTTATGTGACTCACCCTCCACAGGACACACAACCACGAAGCAGCCTGCCATGCTGGTGTGCTGTTCAGGCCTCCAGAAGAGTCTGAATGGAAGGATAGAGGGAATGATCCTCTGAACTCACGATATGCTCCATATTCTGTCATCTGTTGAGCTGAGTTGTTTGTTGGAATAAAGAACATCTGCCACACAGAGGTCCAGTATAGATCTTCTTAGGCAATAATAAGATGACTTACTGAGTGCTAGGAGTTTTTACATGAGCAAACTACAGAAGGAGGTTGTTTGAATGTAGGTCTATTTGTGCTACACATGTGTGATTTTAGCAAAATGACCATAGCTACACAGGACTAGAAAAGGTGACTAAATTTTTTTTTAAAAAAGTCTTTTGGCAGCTAGCCTGGAGGAGAGGGACAGTGGGTGCTGAGAATAAGGGCTTGATGAAGCCGAAGCTACAGTTTAGAAAATATGAGTGCCACTCACTCACAAAACAGAAAATTGTGCAAACCATACCAAGGTGGGCACTCCAGGCAATCTAAATCCCCAAGTCCTTGAATGTCAGCCTTTTCAGACAAATGTGTCCCACGATAAGACCTCAGAGCAGTTGATCCAGTGGCAACTGCACACACCTCATTGTCTCAAAAACAAGGTCCCCTGCTTTCCAGAAACTCCCCAATTTACAAAATCTGACCAACAAACACCAAACCACCAAGCCTTATTGTATACCACTTGCCTAATCCTTTTTTTGGCTGCCCAGAGCTCCCTCAGCATGCAGCATGCCTTGCAACTATGTGGACCACAAGAACATTCTAGATGGTCTAGGCTGAAGGATGTGGATGAGTGTCAAACTGCCTAGGACACCTGAGGCCAGCTCTCTGCAATTTCATAATTCTGGAAATGATCAAAGCCACTTATCCCTTTCTCTTTATTCTCACCTTCTCCTTTCTCCTCCCCTAAAGTCTTCAAATGTTACACTGGACACTTCGCTTCTATTTACATATGTTTCTTATAGCGATGAATAATTTAATATCATAACAAACTTCTCGAGCTGACCTGAGAATAAAGCAATTTAAACTACATTAAAATAATATAATTTTTTCCCTAAGACTCATTAAGATGAGGAGAAATCAGTACAGTCACCTGTTGTGAAATCTCAGTACAATGGTTAACCAATGTTTGGCTTTTGAGTAACCTCTGCTGCCTTATTTTTACCATTTTCCCTTAATTTCTTTACTGTAATATGGTGAAAGAGTGACAGAAATGTGCAGTTCTGTTTCTTGACTAACCATCCAAGAGTCTGCTGACTCGGCTCTCCCAAGTTCAAGCACAAGATGAAGAAGGTTCGGGTTTTCTTCCACTTCTCCTTTCTCTCTAGAATTTGTTTAATGCTCTGGGGAGAATCCCAGCCCTTTTGAGCAGCCTCGGGAAGGAGGCTAGACTGCCTTACTCACAGTCCAGATGGCCTCCCTCTCTTCTACAGTGTTTCTGTTGAGAGCCGTCTTGTAGTCTTGACTCCCTCTTGTCCTGTCTAGAGTTGGCCCCACCCTTCTCTTCAGGAGAAATTTAAAATGAGACGAGGAACGCTGACTCTGAGACGTGTAAGCTTATGAGGTGCTGTGGCCCCCAGCACCAGAGAACTGTGGTTGTTCCAAAGTTCATCAGGACAAACAGAACAGAAGCTCTGGGAAACACAGAGGGCTTGCTTTGAACTGCTTGTTTTGCTCACTGTTGTAACAAAGCATTTGGAAAAAATCAAGGAAGGAAGGGTCTGTTCTCGATCATGCTGCACAGGGCCCGGGACAACACAAGCCCACTGTCAGGAAGCAGGAAGAGATGAATATTTGTGCTCAGCTCACTTTTCTCTTTGTTCCTGAAGTCCGGAACCTGGTGTCTCCGACATTTGCACTGGGGAGTTTTCTTAGTTAAAACTCTCTGGAAATATTCAGATGGGCATGCCCAGAGGTGTGTCTCCTAGGTGTTTCTAAAATTCAATTAAGTTGACAATGAAGATCAACTCTCACAAGTATACCCAATAGCAGTCAAATATATCATCCTTAAACCTTTATGTCTCACTCCGCTCCCACGGTCTCAAGGCCATCTCATAATACAGAATGCTTTTAGTCTAATTTCAAAAGCACCCACAGTCTAACAGTTTAAACACTGCTCAAAAGTCCAAAGTCTTTCCTGAGAGCCACTAACTGTGAGCCCATTCACAAAAGGGAAAAGCAGAATGAGCAATAAAAGATCAAACTAGACTGATACTGAACCAAGCAGAGCAAATACCATACTCTAGGCTTGGATATCCGTGCCTCTCCAGTCCTGCTGCCTGCAGTAGGTATGGTATTCTCTTGAGCCAGCTGCACCCCGTGACTACAGCTTCCTCAGCAGACCTCTTGGGTCCTGACATCTCCAATATCCTTGGGGTCACCATTGCAATTTAGGCTTCACTTTCACACATTTGGGCAGTGAGCTCTCAGGGGCTCCCTGCAGGGAAGACAACTCTGCTGCACATTTCCTGGCCTCAGTGGCTTTCTGAAACCTTAGTCCAGGCCTGTGTGAGCCTCTATCTCCTACATGTATCCCATACATTTTGCATGCCTGTGAAACTACAAGGCTGAGGCTCTCTACTGTCTCAGAAGGCTTTCTGGTTCCCTTCCACTGCAGTCATGGTGACCTCTGAATATAAAATAATATTTCCCACGCTGCTGTTTTTGGTCAGGGAACCCCTTCAGCAGCATTTTCTCTGCTGTCAAGTAGATTTGTATTTCCACAAGTAAGAGCCTTTGAAGGGTGCTATGCTTGCCCTTGAGGAATCTTTATTATTGTCCCATTGCAGACAACAAAGTGTCCCTTTTAATGATGTTCTTGTGGGATTTTTTCCCCCAGGGAAACCTGACCAAATGTTTGTTTACCCAGACATGATACTAATAACAGACCAAAGTCATGATTCCACCAAAGTCTAAATTGGCAAAGCAGTGAGTTCATTGGACTCACATTCAGAGCACGTGATGGAGGAAGGTCATTTGTCAATAAACAAACTGCCTTGGCCCATTTGATAGGCTACCCCTTAGGTGGGTGTAGTAGACAGAATAGAATGCTGGGAGGAAGAGGAAGTGAGCTCAGATGCAAGGCAGCTCCTCTCAGGGACAGACGCCATGCTCTCCTCTCCAGAGCAGACGCGATGAAACTCCAACCCAGGATGGACGTAGGCTAGAATCTTCCCGGTAAGCGCACCTTGGGTGCTACATACATGAATAGAAATGGGCCAGGCAGTGTTTAAATGAATAGAGTTTGTGTGTCATTATTTTGGGGCATAAGCTAGCCAGGCAACCATGAGCCGGGCTGTGGGAAGAGGCCCACAGCTCCTACTACAGATGGCGCCCAGACATGGGGCATTGAATCTACAGAAAGTCTGAGAAAGCTTGGGAAAGAATAGAGTAAAGCGTGTTTTCTTGGTAGCAGCAATTTCTCGGGTCTGCTCTGCTTGCTAGAGGCAAGCAAGTGCTCTCATCTAAGAGAGGCTTCCTGACTCAGCTTCAGCTGTGAAACCTTGCAGCTCATTTAAGAGGTCCTGCCACGAAATACTTAAAACGGTGTTGGTGGAAAGCTGAAGGCATGCTTTTCGGTTTTCAGCCGTAGCAGGAAAAAAGTTGTGCTGTTTTAAAATGCCGGCTTTCTGGGCCATCCTGCCAGGGCAAACTCTGACTGTTTGAGGCAGGAGGTCAGCTACAGAGAGAGCATTTGAGTGTTGTAGCTTATTTGCTGGCAAGGACCTTGAAACGCCACAGAGTTGTGGTGATAAACATGGCTACAGCTGGTATCTCCGCCATGAGGCTGGAAAGCTAAGGAATGTGCTGGATCCAGCCGTCAAAGCCACGGCTTTCATCCTACTGATATTGCTCAGTAATTTAAAGGCTCGTGTGGTCAGAAAAAGAGAGAGATACAGTAAAGAGAGATTCAAAGACAAAGAAAACTTTAAATGATTTACAGTGTGTTTAAAAATATATACAGGCTGAAAATTAAAGTTCTTAAAAGTAAAATAAGGAAGAAAGAGAGTAGTTGGGTGTGGTAGTGCACACCTTTAATCCCAACACTTGGGAGGCAGAGGGAGATTGACCTCTGAGACTTCAAGGTGTGGTAGCACACGCCTTTAATCCCACTGCCTAGGAGGCAGAGACAGAAGGATCTCTGAGAGTTCAAGGACAGCCTGGTCTAAAGAGTTATTCCAGGACAAAGATATACAGAAAATATAAAATAAAAGTAAAAGTAAACAAAATAGAGTTAAAATAAAGCTGCACAAAGATGGAAAATACACAGAGAATCTTGATACTGTATGCTATTATGCTCTCTTTGAATTGTTTGAATGCTGAGGAAAGAGCAACAGCTGCTAAAAGATATTTGTTTATAAATGCTGCTGAACTAATCCAAGATAGATATTTTCAAAATACCTTGACTTCAGAATTTGGATCTAAGGATATGATACTTTGGAAAAGAGTTTCTTCTTTTGTTTTCACAGAGGATGAGACTCTTTGGATTGCTTCTTCGATCCCAATATGGTATGATAGACCACGTCCTCCTGAAGGGTTGCTGTGAACACCTTCAAAAAATTACTTTGCTCAACTGCCGACTGAGAGGAACCTAGCACACAGGTTATACCATGAAAGACTTGATTAACAGCGCCCCCATTCAGCAGGAAGCAGTTTGGAGAGAAAAAACTGCGTCCATGTTCCCATATATTGTTTATAAATGTTCTTTTACATTTAAAGGGGGAGATGATATAGATGTGAATAATTTGCATTGATATGAATCTTGGTTTACTGATATTAATTTAAGGTCAATTTTATTATATGTATATGTATTTCTGATATTAAGGTATTGTGATTGTGTAGTTCACTTAAAAATGTAATGTATATAGGTTGTTAATGGATAATTATCAATAATAGTCAAGTTTGTAGTCATGTTAGATTTTCTAGATGTGCATGCATATATTTCAGATAGGCATTCATCATATCTTTCAAAGACTAGAGAATATGGTATTTTAAATGTTTTAATAACTTAGGGTTTTTCATGACAATGAGACACTCTGCTCCTGGCAGCACCAATCTACTTCAAGAAGGAGATGGGCATCGAAGAGGATCCTTATGGAGTTTGATAGCCATTTGGGCAAGAAACTGCTCTTGCCTGGACTATTTTATAAACTGGACACAAAGAACCCGCAGAGAGAGGACTGCTGAACTTGCCTAAAGGTGAGATGATCTTTCGGGGTTCCTGATTCATGAAAGAGTCTGCGAGACATTCTGCAGGACACAGCAGATAGTGACTGAACTGCCTTTAAATTTCCTGCTTCATGGAAACGTCTCTGGATACTATGGACCTTTAGGCCGAAGATGGATGCCCCAACGGTACAGAGGAACTTTGGGTGACTGTCCAGGCAGTGAGATGTCTCTGTCATTTCTAGAGTTTAGAAGTTGCTTACTTTTTGTTTGCTTAGGTAATATTGTATTCTTCTGGAGTCTTTGATGGAGTTGAATAATAGATAGTTATAGTTATAGTTTTCCTTAGTTATGATAAAGATAAAATAGATGTAAATATTGTAATTTTTACTTGATAACTGTTTTGTTATATGTAATTTTGCTATGTTAAAGTTAAAGCCTTCCTTTTTTTTTGTTTAAACAGAAAAAAGGGAAATGATGGAGGAAGGTCATTTGTCAATAAACAAACTGCCTTGGCCCATTTGATAGGCTACCCCTTAGGTGGGTGTAGTAGACAGAATAGAATGCTGGGAGGAAGAGGAAGTGAGCTCAGATGCAAGGCAGCTCCTCTCAGGGACAGACGCCATGCTCTCCTCTCCAGAGCAGACGCGATGAAACTCCAACCCAGGATGGACGTAGGCTAGAATCTTCCCGGTAAGCGCACCTTGGGTGCTACATACATGAATAGAAATGGGCCAGGCAGTGTTTAAATGAATAGAGTTTGTGTGTCATTATTTTGGGGCATAAGCTAGCCAGGCAACCATGAGCCGGGCTGTGGGAAGAGGCCCACAGCTCCTACTACAAGCACGGGTGAGGGATTACCTACAGGAGCACAGATGATTCAAAGAAAGTCGTAGCACTGGAACGCTCACCCAGACACAGGTGATAACTCATGCGAGCTGAATCCCTGCATCTCCCAGCGGGACTTGCAGACAGCTGTTAGCTTGGCTGAGTACCTTCTATCCTCAGCAACTGGCAAATGATTGTACAACCTTAGAAAAGGACCTTGAGGATTTTGTGGGTTTCCCTAAATTCCCGGACCTTGTGAACTTTGTGTACTTCCTGGGTCTTATTTGCCTCCCCTTCTCCTGCCAGGACTGGATGTTTCAATCCAGAGGATGTAGCATGACTAGTGAAAACCCAGAGACAATACTGGGTTTCAAGCTGCAAGATCAGAGAAGCAAAGCAGACAACACTAGAGAGCTCTTACATCTGTGAAATCTTCAGACTGAAAAAAGAGCGAGTTCTTGTCTCATCCTGCCTTATAGTCCTCTCCAGTGCTAGCATTAAAGGCATGCACCACTACTACCCAGCCTCTATAGCTATGTAGTGTGGCTGCTGGGATTAAAGGTGTGTGCCACCACTCCCTGACCTCTAGTGACTTAGCTCTGAACTCTAAAGCTTCAGGCAACACAAACAAAACAGCACTGTAAGAGAAAATCCTTACCCAGTGAATACTGACCTTTTCAGTAATTACATCAGCTTTCTCTGCACTTGCCTTGTCTGCAACTTTAAAATTGCTCAAACACCTTTAAAAATTAAATTGTCCATTTTCACATACTTTTGTTTCTTCTCATTGTAACGTTGACCAAGAAGACCAAGAAGAGTGAGCAATAACCATACCACCAGTCTGAATGTTATTTTTCTTGACACTTCCACTGCCAACAACTTAGTCCATTACTTTTGAATTTAGCTTCAATCAAATCTTCAAGACATCATCAAAGTAAGTCCAACCAGTTTCCTCACTAGAATGTAACCTAAACAGTCTCTAACTGAGTCCTAAGAGTCCTTGTTCCCCTCTAAAACCTCATCAGTCAGGGCCTCCATTGTCTGCCTTTTGCTTAAAATTCTGGTGTTTCAAATTCCTACCAGAATGGCCATTATAATCTGTTTACAGCATTCAAGGCTTCTCTAGTCCACAGCTTCAAATTCTTCAAAATTTCTTTGAGAAAGGTTTATGAGCCACACAGTGAGGTTTATCACAAAGGAGTTCCTCCATGGTACTGATTTCCTGTATTAGCTACTTTTCCATGGCTATGATAAAATACCTGACAAAAGAAAACTTCAGAAAGAAGGTGTCATTTGGGCTCACAGTTTGAGGATGTGTTCTGTCTTCACAGAGGAGAAGATGTGCTTGCAAGAGTGGCTCTAAGTGGAGCAGCAGAAGCATGAAGCAGACGATTCCATTGTGTATGCAATCAGGAAGAGAACACTGTTGCTCTGTTTCTCATTTTTAATCAGCCCAGGACCCCAGTTTGTAAACTGCTGCTGTCCGCATTCATGATAGATTACGCACCATACTGTTCTTGAATAATTCTAGTCTTGTGCCTCCATTAGGACCTAATGGTCTCTCTGGTCTTAGAATCCATGAGTTTGTGTATCATTGTTCCTTTGAGATTTAGGTTTTCCTGAATCAATGGTTCTATAACTTGCAAGCAGCACACCTAGGAAAGGTTCCAGGCTTCTGTGCCTTGATCTTATGTTTTAGGAGACCCTCACATCCATGCTCCCCACTGAGTAACCGAGCCATCCTCTTTGGATCTCTTCGTGATTACCATCCTGTGAGCTGAGTGGCCTTTCCTGGCTCTGTGTTCCTGTCTGTCTTGAAGGTTTCTGGCAGGATCTTCTACTCTTCCATTACTCGTGAGTTTGATCAGGAGACTCCACTTGAGGACAGGGTTTTATTCATTCTAGACACATGTTTTTTGTCTCCACGTATACTGGGCTCAGAAATTCTACAAACTACCCAACTGCTTAGGCTAATGAGATGTGACTTCCTTATTGCCCGCTAATGATAGAAGTCTCTCATCAGTAGACAGCTCGCATGAAGGAAATACTTATATTGGGATTTAATAATATGTATTATCAAAAGTCACCATGAAAGCTTTGTTGGATTCTGCCATTGGTTAGGCATATATTAAGGTCAATGTAGCTTTTTGATAGCAATTTCTTTACTCTTTCTTTCCGCATTCACTTACTAGTTAATACTAATTGATAATTGACATGACCCATGTAGCAGCCAGGTTAGGGTGAGGGAACCCGATGCCCAGTGGATAATGAACAGGTTTGAGAATCATATATACGTGGGTCTGAATCCTGCCTCTGTGCTCTCGCAGGTTAATCAGGCTGATCCTAGTCTCTTCATCCATGAAATGAGGTAATGATACTGATCAGTTAGCCTGCACATTTAATCTTACTTCTAATTTAACCTTTCATTCTTTCAAAATTAGGTCATTAGTGGCCATATTAATGTTCTGTTTTTATTATAATAAATTACAAAATTATGCTAAAATGCAAACTTATTACCTTATATATCTTGATGTCTGAAATACAAAAGGGTCTTGTTCTTGTAGACCTAAATCAAGATATTGGCAGATCTATGTTCTCCTGGGAGGTTCAGAGAAGGACCACTCTGCTTTTCCAGCTTTCAGAGGCTGCCCCTGCTCTTGACCCACAGCACCTGCCTCTCCATGCTTCTCCAAGCTCTGTTTTCCTGGTCACATCTCCTACTCATACTGTGGTTCTTCTGCCTCTATTTCATAATATGTCTAGATGGTAGAGCTCCTACCTAGAATGTATGAGGTCCTGTGTTTGATTCCCACAACTTCTGAAATAATACAACTGAATTTGAAAGTTCCAGGATAGTCTCCTGAGTTCAAGACAGAAAGTAATCTAAAATCAATAAATAAATGCCTTTGGCCTGCTAAGTGAGTTTTTTTTTTCAGATTCCAGGTTAGTATATGAATATTTTGGGGGAGCCATTGCATAGCCATTCCCACATTGACCAATAATTTCCATAGCCAATTCTTAATCAAAGTCACCATTCCACTCTCAGAAAGCATCCCACCTACAACCATGAGAACTGAGACAACCTACAGTGGTGGGCAGCTACCTGCTTTTATCAGATTTTCTCAAAACAAAAAGAGGAATACAAACTTGCACAAAAGAACATGTCAAATATATGAAATAAATATGCAAAGGAGCACTGGTTTATTGCCACAAACTGGAAGGAAGAAACGAAGTGAACACAACTGCCAGGCATCTAACTTGCTAAAACAAAAAACCACAAAAAAGCAGCACTTGGGCTGCAATTTCCCCTACACCAAATCATCTCATCAACACAGCTGTCACCAAGAGCTGCTCTCTGGAGATCTTGCTCAACAAGAAGGATATGTTCCACCATCTAATAGCATACCAGGGTTTTTACACAATGTCTTCACCCAAATTACTAACTTTAAAGAGAGGAACTTCATTCATGGAAGTTTCACATCTGTGACATAGAGAATGGGTACTTAAGAAAAGGAAAATATTCCAGGCCAATAGTTCTTGGCTGGATGAGATTCACAAACAATTAAATTACAAGATTTTTAAAATTTATGCATAACTTTGGTTGCAAGGAATGGAGAAAGCAAACCTGGGCTTACTCAGTTTGTTGACCCCAAATGCTAGAATGCTGTAGTATTTACACACCAGGCAAAATGTCTGTGATTAAAACAGTACATGATCATTGCAGGAGTAACCAAATGTTTTCTGATTCGTTTTGAATCATATTCCACAGTGATAAATTCATTCATGCCTGGTACTATAAATCTGGTCAAGAACTCATGCTGGGGAAGCCATAGACTGTACAGGAGGGCATACAGCTGGATGTAGTCAGGCATGTTGTCGATTGCCTTCTAAACATTTTTTAAAGATTTATTTATGTATTTTATGTATATGAGCTCTATCTGCATGAATGCATGCTAGACCAAAGAGGGGATCAGACAGAAGAGAGCACCAGATCACATTATAGATGATTGTGAGTCACCATGTGGGTGCTGGGAATTGAACTCGGACCCTCTGGAAGAGCAGCCAGTGCTCCTAACTGCTGAGCCATCTCTCCAGCCTCAGCCTTCTCAATATTTAATGTAAGCCTTCAATTAGTACTGCACTCAACCTTGGTCAGGAATGTTTCTCTTTTCATTGGACACAGTTAATGAACTCAATAACTGGTCAAATGCTGAGAAGTGGCTGTTGAGTGCTCAGCCCTAAATCACCCCAGATCTCAGGGAACATCCCAGAAGAGGAGGGAGAAAGAGTGTAAGGATCAGAGGATAGGGAGGAGTGATGCAGAAAGCTGTCTTCCACATATAACATGGCTGCTGCGCTTGTGAACTCCCAGAGCTGTGGTTACCTACATGAGACTAAGTCCATCAACAGTCCATCATGGATGGGGGATGAATAGGTGAAGCTGAGTAGCTATGGCAGGTAATAACTTGTGGGAGAAGGGGAATAATTTTACTTCAGTGTTGTAGCCACTGTCAAGTTGACCACAACCCAGTAATAACCACACAGCCATACACTTGTAAGCAATTAAACTCTATGGGTTGTATTTTTTTAAAAGACACAAAAATAGGAGGCAGAACGTGTTGAAAGAAAGCTGGGTTTTTGTTTTGTTTTGTTTTTGTTTGTTTGTTTTTGTCAACTTGACATAAATAAGAGTCATCAGAGGAGGGAGCCTCAGTTAAGGAAATGCCTCCATGAGATCCATCTCTAAGGCAATTTATTATTTAGTGATCAATAAAGAAGGGTCGAGCCTATGGTTAGCAGTGCCATCTCTGGGTTGCTGATCCTGGGTTCTATAAGAAGGTGGATTGAGCAAGCTATCGGAAGCAACTCAGTAAGCAGCATCCCTCTACAGTCTCTGCATCAGCTCCTGCCTCCAGGTTCCTGCCCTATTCGAGTTCCTGTCCTGACTTCCTTTAGTGAATGGAAGTGAAGCCAAATAAACCCATTTCTTCCCTCCTTGCTTTTTAGTTGTGGTGCTTTGTTGCAGCAATGGAAACCCTAACTAGGACAGGAGGCCTCCAGAGAGAGTAGGAAGAAGAGGAAAAAAGGGGATATGGAGTGAATATGGTCAAAATTTAATAAATGAGTATAATGTTTAGGTGCAATTATATATGTATATACGTATGCGTATATATGCATGTATGAAATTGTCAAAGAATAATGTGACAGCGTAAATGAATGTAGACAGATTATAAAAATATATACAGCTTTAATAAGGAAATAGACTTACAGGACCACAGGTTCCCTCGGAGAACAGGAAAAGCAGAGAAAAGGGGCTGCTGGGATCACACCGGGCAGATTTATCAGTAAACATTAGCCCGAGGCGAACATGCCCCCAATGGGTGGGGCTATATCCCTACAGAATAATTTGAAAATTACTTTAAAATTTAATGTGCTTATATTATTTCTTTTTTTCCAGAAAGAAGGATAGCTTTCACAATATTGTCAGAGTGGTTTGTGACTCTAAAATAAAAGATTTTTTTTGTGGATCATTAGGAGCAGATAAAAAGCCCTGTGATTAGTTTTTTGTAAGAGATTGTTTTGTTTTATTCTGGTATGTACTGCCATCAACACGGGGATTATTCTGTACACAGGTGCTGGAGGTTAGCCTTAACCACAGCAAAAGATATCGCAGTTCAAATTCAACTTTCTGTTTATGGCAGCAGTGGGCTCCTGAGTGTCCCCAGGTTGGGCTTTTAGTGTAACTGTCAGCTCTGATCATGTGGCTAAATAGTGAAAAATGCAAAAGTGAGTTAACTATATTTAAATAAATTAATTTGCCAGATGGTGCTGCAAGTCAGCAGGAATGGCAGAGAGCTATGCAAATGTTCTTAACTTTCATGTCTGTTACAGTGCCTGCCTGGAGACAATCAACAAGTGTGCACTGGGTGAATGAATCAACGCTGCTTTCTAGCCCACTGGGAAGACAGTTAAGCTAGTGAAGTTAGGCCTGACTTTGCATTTGTTTTTCCATTAGTAAGGTAGATATTATATATACTAAATATAATATGTGATATTGAAAATATATACTGACATTGAAAACAAAATTATAAGTGTAAATGGATGTTTCCTATCCTGACTACCTGGTCCCAAATACCCAGTAGCTGCTTTCCAAATTACCACACAGAAACTTATATTAATTATAAATGCTCATCCGATAGCTCAGACTTATTACTGCTTAGCTCTTACACTTACATTAACCCATATTTTTATTTACACTTTCCACAGGCTCATGGCTTGTTACCTAATCTTTTACGCATCCTGCTTGCCTGGCAGCTGGCTGGTTTTTCTCCTTACCCTACCGTCCTTCTTCCCATCATTCTCAGTTTGGTTTTCCCACCTAACATCCTGCCAGCTACTGGCCTGTCAGCTTTTATTAACTAATGAGAGCCACACAGATTCACAGTGTAGAAAAGGATAGTTCCACCACATATAAGTTTAATTCATAATAGTTTTAATACTGAATGTCTAAAAGCTATTCACTGAAACATTTTGACTGTTTCAACGTACAATTCCCTAGAATTTACACGAAAAAAATCTCATATGGAAGAAACTGAAAAAGAAAGGCCAGTATTTGGCTCTTTTTATTCCTAACCTAACAATGCAGGACTTGGTGGGAACAAAATGTCTACGTCTTGAGTTGTCAACGACAGGGTGAAAAGTCTGTTGCCAGTGGTTGAGAATATTCCAGTTCCCTACACAGGGGCCTGCCAGCACATTGTCCACCAGTGTCTGATCTCTCCAACACTGGACTCTGAAGGCTGTTCAGATTTAGCCTGTGGGGTACTTGGTGTAAGCTGGTATGGCTTGATTCTACACGTGAATCTTCAGGTAGCCCACCTCCAAGAAGCAGCCTTCCCATCTTCAGGGTGTTTTGTTTTGTTTTTTATCTAAGCAATTACTCACATCAAAGAGTGTCAGTAAATTTTTTAAACCCCAAATAAGACTTCCTATTTTAAGGATGAAGCCACAGGCATTCTTTAACTGATTAGGGGAGAGAAGTCTCCTCAGATAGCTGAAGTGAAATTCCGGTTGGTATTTTACTCACATCCCTTAGCTTGCAGGAAGGGGTCTTCTACTCTCTGGAGCACCAGGTTAAGATGAAACATTCTCTTTAGGCATGTGCAATGGAGAGTGAAGTCATAAAGGCACAGATCATGGAGCAGAGAATGGCTTCGGCAGGGAACGGCACTCTGAGAGTCCTGAGCAAAGCACTGAGAGGGCGGTGCCAGGTGCTCTAGGGAACAGTTCGCCAAGAGTCTAGTTGCTGAAGATGGACGGATGAGGGTCTGAGGACACTTATTCTTAATCAGAGAAAACATGGCACCTGCCGCTGGTGTGAGGATTAGCCACCCGGCCATGAGCAAAACAACGGGCTTCACAGGCTTTACAACAAATTCCAAATTAGTCTCTCCCTTGAGGTGACGCCAGCATTTGGGACGTTCTAATTCAGATGATATCAGCTGCAAAACCACCCGGACTTCAGCTGTGCAGACCAGTGGGCTGGAAAAGATCAGAAGCCCATGTGCACAAAGGGGAGATTGTCCCCTATGTCCTCAACACAGCTATCATGGTGGGACATTATTGGGGAAAATAATCAGTCCAGATCCAAATGGTACAGAGAGTTAGGGATTATTTCACAAGACATCAATAATGGGGAAGGTTCGGCCTAAGAGATAAGTTTAACTGAGTTGCAGGCAATAAGTAACACGTTCTGCTGGTTAGCATCAGCTGTCGATTTGACACAGCCCAGCATTATCTGAAGGAGGCTCAGTGAAGAATTACTTCGATCAGACTGCCTTGTAATCATATCTGTGGGACATTTTTAAAAATTGCTAACTGGTGATCTCCCCACAACGCAGTGGAACTCTGAAACACAGCCTGCTACTACACAGAGAGGACAAATAGGTGGATGACCAGCCACCCAGTGGGATATGCCACTCTCTAGGCCTTCCATACTGGGGAAAAACCCTGAGCCCCTCCCCCACCTGCCTCGACTTCTATAGCCAGTCAGCAGGTAAGTTTCCTGCAGGTAGGCTGCTCCAAAACCCCTGAGACACAGACAATGACAATATAGAGCAGACCAAGAACAGTTCCCAAGACACAGACAACAACTGCAAGGATTAGACCAAGACACAAAGACACTGCCAGCATAAAATGAAGGAAGAGATGGGTAGGCGCCAATGCAAGAATTCATCCAACAACCTAAAAAGCAGCATGGTAACACCAGAACAGAGTGGTCATACATCAGGACGATTTGATCATCCTAATCTAGAAGAAGCAAAAGAAAACAATTTTAAGTGTAACTTTATGAAGATGATGAAGACCTTTAAAGAGGAAATGAAAAATTCCTTTAAAGAAATGGAGGATAAGACAAATAAAATTGGAAGAAATTAATATATCTCTCAAAGAAACCCAAGGAAATGAAGGATAAATAATAAAACAGGTGAACAAACAGTTCAGGACTTGAAGTCTGAAATAGAGGCAATAAGGACAACAAACTGAGAAAATTCTGGATATGGAAAATCTGGTAAAAAAAAAAAACAAAACAGGAACTACAGAGGTAAGCATAACCAACAGAATACAAGAAATGGAAGAGAGAATCTCAGGGATTGAAGATACTATAGAGAAAATAGATTCATTGGTCAAAGAAAACATCAAATCCAACAAATTCTTAACACAAAACATCCAGGAAATCTGGGACACCATGAAAAAAACCAAACCTAAGAATAATAGGAATAGAAGAAGGAGAAGAACTCCAACTCAAAGGCACAGAAAATATATTCAACAAAATCACAGATGAAAACTTTCCCAACCTAAAGATGGATATCCCTATGAAGGTATAAGAATCTTACAGAACACCAAATAGACTGGATCAAAAAAGTTCCCTCACCATATAATAATCAAAACACAAAGAATACAAAATAAAGAAAGAATATTAAGAGCAAAGCAAAAAGGTCAAGTAACATATAAAGGTAGACCTATCAGAATTACACCTGACTTCTCAATGGAAACTATGAAAGCAAGAAGGTCCTGGGCAGAGGTGCTGTAGACACTAAGAGACTTGGATGCAAGCCAAGACTACTATACCCAGCAAAGCTTTCAATCACCATCGATAGAATAAACAAGATATCCCATGGCAAAACCAGATTTAAACATTGTCTATCCACAAATCTGGGCCTACAGAAAGTACTAGAAGGAAAACCCCAACCCAAGGAAGCTAATTGCACCCACAAAAACACAGGCAACAGGTAACTTCACACCAACAAAACTCAAAGAAGAGAAACACACACACTACCACCAAAAAATAACAGGAATTAACAATCACTGGTCATTAATATCTCTTAATATCAATGGACTCAACTCAACTGTAAAGAGATACAGGCTAACAGATTGGATACAAAAACAAAATCAGTCCTTCTGCTGTATATAAGAAACATACCTAAACATCAAAGACAGACATTACCTTAGAGTTAAGGGTTGGAGAAAGATTTTCCAATCAAATGGACCTAGGAAACAAGTAGGTGTAGCTATCCTAATATCTAACAAAATAGACTTCAAACTAAAATCAATCAAAAGAGGTGAGGAGGGTGCTTTATTCTCATAACAGGAACAATCCATTAAGATGAAGTCTTAATCCTGAACATTTATACTCCTATTACAACAGCACCCACATAAGTAAAAGAAACATTACTAATGCTTAAATTGCACATCAAACCCCCGTACACTAATAGTAGGAGACTTCAACACCCCACTCTCCCCAATGGACAGGTCAACTAGACAGAAGCCTTAGAGAGAAATAAGAAAACTAACAGATACAATGACTCAAATGCAATTAACAGACATCTACAGAACATTCCACCCAAACACAAAAGAATACACCTTCTTCTCAGCACCTCATGGAACCTTCTCTAAAATTGACCACATACTCAGTAACAAACAAACCTCAACAGAAAAAAAAAATTGAAGTAACTCCCTTTATCTTGCTGGCTCATCATGGTTTAAATTTAGAATTCAACAGCAACACTCATTTCAGAAAACTCACAAACACATGGAAATTAAACAGTGCTCTATTGAACCACCTTTGGGTCAAAGAAGAAATAAAGAGAGAAACTAAAGCCTTCCCAGAATTCAAGAAAATGAAGGCACAACATATCCAAACCTATAAGATACTATAAAAGCAGTGCTAAGAGGAAAGTTTATGGCACTAAGTGCCCACATAAAGAAAGTGGAGAAAGTTTACACTAGTGGCTTAACAGCACACCTGAAAGCTCTAGAACAAAAAGAAGTAGACTCACCCAGGAGAAGTAGAAGACAGGACATAATCAAATCAAGGGCTGAAATCAACAAAATAGAAAAAAAACTACAAAGAATCAATGAAACAAAGAGCTAGTTCTTTGAGAAAATCAACAACCAAACCAATCAAAAGGCAGAGAGAGAACACTCAAATTAACAAAATCAGAAATGAAAAGGGGGACATAACACTGAGGAAATCCAGAGAATCATTAAGTCATACTACAAAAATCTGTACTCCACAAAATTAAAAAATATAAAAGAAATGGACAATTTTCTGGATAGGTACCACAAAATTAAACCAAGACCAGGCAGACAATTTAAATAACCTATAGCCTGCAAGGACATAGAAGCTGTCATCAAAAGCCTCACAACCAAAAAAAGTTCTGGATGATTTCAGTGCTGAATTCTACCAGAACTTCAAAGACAAGCTAATACCTATACTCCTCAAAGTGTTCCACATAATAGAAACAGGCTACAGTTATCCTGATACCAAAACTACACAAAGACTTGACCAGGAAAGACAATTACAGACCAATCTCACTATGAACATAGATACAAAAATACTAAATAAAATACTAGCAAACTGAATCCAAGAACATATCAAAAACAAAAACAAAAACCATGATCAAGTTGGCTTCATTCCAGAGATGCAGGGATGGTTCAACATACGAAAAGCTATCAATGTAATCTACCATATGAATAAACTGAAAGAAAAAAAATATGATCATCACATTAGATGCTGAAAAAGCATTTGACAAAATCAAACACCCCTTCATGATAAAGGACTTGGAGAGATCAGGGATACAAGGAACATATCTAAACATAATAAAAGCAATATACAGCAAACTGATAGCCAACATCAAATTAAATGGAGAGAAATTCAAAGTGATCCCACTAAAATCAGGAACAGGACAAGGCTGTCCACTCTCTCCATATCTATTCAACAGAGTACTGGAAGTTCTGACTAGAGCAATAAGACAACAAAAGGAGATCAAGGGGATTCAAATTGGAAAAGAAGATTTGTAGACGACATGATAGCATACATAAATGACCCCAAAAACTCTACTGGGGAAATTTAACAGCTGATAAATACCTTCAGTAATGTGGCAGGATACAAGATCAACTCAAAAAAAATCAGTAGCCATCCAACATGCAAATGATATAGAAGCTGAGAATAAAAATCACAGACATCATCCTTCACAATAGCCACAAATAACAAAAATAACACTAACTGAACAAGTGAAAGACCTTTTTGACAAGAACTTTAAGCCTTTGAAAAAAGAAATTGAAGAAGATACCAGAAAATGGAAATATCTCCCTTGCTCTTGGATAGGTCCAAACTAGTGCCTCTGAGTCGGTTGACAGTTGCATGCCTGGGGCAGACCGCATGGCCATTGGCAGTGGCACTAGGATTTATCCCTACTGCTTGTACTGGCTTTTTTGGAACCTATTCTCTTTGGATGGATACCTTGCTCAGCCTAGATATAGTAGGGAGGGCCTTGGATCTTCCCCAAAGTAATGTACCTTACCCTCTCTGAGGGTAAGGTGGGAGGAGTGAGGTGGAGGGCTAGATGGAGGGAAGGGGAGGAGGGGAGGGAGTGGGAACTGGGATTGGTATGTAAAATTAAAAAAAAGATTGTTGTTTTCTTTTTAAATAAATAAACAGATAAGTAAATAAATAAACACATTGTTAATTGGTATAGGAAGGCCCAGCTCACTGAGGGAAGTATCATCCTTATGCAGGACTTTCTGAGTTGTATAAGAAAACTAGAGAGGGGGGTAGTAAGCAAAATATTCCTCTACTATTTCTGCTTCAAGCTCTTACCTTGAGTTCTGGCCTTGGCTTCTCTCAATGAAGGACTGGCCCCTATAAACCAAATAAACCCTCTCCTCCAAATTGCTTTCAGAGACTTACATGTGATGCTTGTTGCATTAACAGAAAGCAAAGTAGAACACGTTCAAAGACAGGTGTGCAGGAAGATGTATTTTGAGAAGTCAGGCTCCTCCAGCAAGACTTCAGCACCTGAGGTAGAGGGTCACCCTTCTAGTTTCATAAGAGATGGTGGCAGAGACCTAACAGGAGGATTGGACCTGTTTGGCAGGAGCTTAAGCAGCCATACCTAGATGCTGAACCAGCAGGCAGGATCTCCCTGCAAAGAGACTGATCATTTCAGACCTCTGTAGCATGAATAGGTGACATACTTTCCTGCTTTGGGGAAAATCAGATGAGGGCCTGCGGCTGCCTTTTTCTATCTCTGATGAACGGATGAGGCTAACCAAAACGTTGACCTTTGCCTAGTGACAGAATCCCAGAACAATGCCTACATATATAGAAGTAAAAGAGGAAACAATTTGGTAATTGTTTTAGCAAGGCCTATCACCAAGAATGATTTTCCAAATTGTGAAATCTAATAGCCATGTAGAAAGAAAAGATTTATTTCATTTTGATTCTAATTTGGCATGTGATTTCCATTCATCCAACAATTTATCTTACTTTTACATCCTCTTGCAAAATATTTATTACATAATGGTCCTTTGGAAAGAGCGGGAAATGAGAGCACTTGAAGAATAAAGGTTGCCTGAAGAATTTATTTTGTTTCTGCCATACCCTCAGTCATGTCTCGTATCTCCCAGTGTCTGCAGGAGCGGGGAGACTTTGAAAGTGACAGTTAGCATAGCCCATGGCTCCACTCCATCTGGACTCCTGTCCCTTTGCTGACGTTTCACTTCCCTGGCTCTGATACCTTCATCTTCATCCTGAGTTCCCTTACTCTCTTTTTAAGTGCCCTAGCACAAGGCTAGAGATGTAGCCAGTAGCAGAGTATTTGCCAAGCAAGCACAAGGCCCTTGGTTCCATCCTGAGCAAACAATAATAATAATTAAATGTCTCAAGACAAATACAAATCTTTGCTACGTATCTTGAATTTAAATTCAGTTTACATCAAACCCTTTTCACTACTGAATCAGTATTCTTCTGATCAAATGCTAATCCCACCGGTTGATAATAAGACCATTACCACAATTTAAAGCCAAATTTGAAGCAAGCTTTAATGAAATACCAGCCAGGTAGATGGTCTCTGGCCAGGTGCCTCTCTGGGTTTCCAGAAAAGAGCCCTGCATCAGGGTTTACAGTGGCTTAAGTACTTCCCATCAGGTCCAATCAGGGGCAAGCATACATCCTGATGTATTTCCTGCCTACATCCAATCAGGAGCAAGCATACATCCTGACGTAGTTCCTGCCTGTGAACCTCTCACCCACATGTGATCAAGCTCATCCACTGCAGATGGGTCAAACGTGTTCACGGGAGTGAAAAACATATGGCTTGTTACCTCCCATAAGCAACAGCCTCCAGCATTTCATGAACTGTCTGTCCATGGGAAAGGGGCTTGCAGATCAGAGATATTTTTGTTTCATGGATCTCTCGGGCATAGTAATTAAAACTTAAAATGTAACTTTGGCTCTCACACAGAACCTCCTGCCCTTTTTTATTTTTTTTAACAAGCATGTTTGAAAACCATAGTAGTCGACAGTCACTTTTTCAAGTTCTCTTTTGAGAGTGGCTGGAAAAGAAGAGCACAGCCCGCTCAGACAGACTTCCTTCCCTTCCAGCAGGGTGCAGGTTACGGCCTCTCCCTGGCAGCTCGGTCGAACAGGTCCAGGTTAGCTGTTCTCCGCAACACACGTGACTCTCACGTCAAGGCATGATGCAGCCGAGCCCAGCAACTGCCACAGAGACATGCCCTTGCTGAAAGAAGCCTGTGGCTGGAGGGGCACACATGGAGGCCACCCTTTCTTCTCTCTCCTGACTAGCAGGCTGTGGGCTGTCTTCCCACTCCAGAAGCAGCTGGTTCAGAGGATCTGGGCTCAGCAAAGTGTCACCGGGGTGTCCTTCACGTGCCCTGGATGGGGCAGGCACAAGTCTTTAAAGGAATAAACTTTGCCGTCTTGATACAAAACGTTAGACAGAACTGGAGGAAATTATGTAACTTGGGACCTTACAACCTTGAGGCGCTGCCCTCTGGCTTCCTCTTTTCTTTCTGCCCAGTTCTGGGACTGCCCCCGGAGTCCCCACTTCAGCTTTAGCCCTTACTCTCTCCAGTGCTGACCTCTCTTCTCAGTATAGACACCAACCTTTAGTACTGAGACCCACACAACCGCCTCAAATGCTTTTCTTTTATGCAATTCTCCCAAGAACACCTTAAAAACCTCTTTCCCTTCTTTGCTGATGGCAATATGTACTACACATTCTTTTATTTGTTCTGTTTCACCCATTTTTTCCCCGCCAATATTCCCTGGGTGTCTGCCAGAAGTAGAGTACATGCTCTGTTGATGGTGACCTGCAGTCCAGCAGCCCACGGCCCCTGGGAGACACAGATGGACGCTGATGCCGAAGGTTCTGGGGAACACCATCATTGTAGCAAAGTATGCCCGGCAAAAGACAGGGAGCCCTTCTAAGAAGGGTGACTTTGAAGGGAAAGGAGCGGGCTGCAGACCAGCAGAGGGCTACCACAAGCAATTGGTAGCACATGCAAAGGCAGCAGGGCACAGCTACTCAGTCATGGGGCACCAAACATAATTCAGCATGATCAGAATGCAATGCACAAGAGAACTGTGACCAGAAACATGAGTGAAGGCACAAACTGGCTCCAGATGACACGGATCTGCAAAACCGTGTGAAATCTTTACTCTTGCTGTGATGGGCCCCGGAGAGCTTGGAGGTCTTAAATAATAGACTGCCGTGATGTGTCCTTTAGGCTAAGATGCCCATTTCTTCTTCCACTTTTTCATCTTTAGTTGCGTTCCTGTGACTTTCTTCCTTTAAGCCTGTGTTTATCTCAGCAGGAGGTCATGTGGGGAGATCTTTGTACTGGATATTGACTTCCTCAAATCTATGAATGTATCACCCCTACCCCCACTTCCTTCAACTTTTCTTTCCAGTGGAAACACTGGTGAAATGCTTAGATGAAGGCTTGATTTCTGAACTTTTTGTTTGTTTTTTGAGACAGGATTTTTCTGTAGCTTTGGAGCCTGTCCTGGAACTAGCTCTTGTAGACCAGGCTGGCCTCGAACTCCCAGAGATCCGCCGGCCTCTGCCTCCCGAGTGCTGGGATTAAAGGCGTGTGCCACCACTGCCCGGCTTGGTTTCTTCATTTGACCAGCTGTTCTCTGCTACCTACCATGCACATGCCCAGCAGTATTGTGACCCCTCCCCACGTCTCTGCTCTAACTCACATCCCAAGGACTTGTAATGCTGGGATGCAAGCTGTGAGCCACTGTCCCAGTCACATGAACATTCAGGCAGATGGAGTGAAATGGTCACTGTCCAGTGGTGCACAAACATGTCTCCATTATCTAGATATGGATGGCAAAGACCTCTTGTCCATCACTACCTTGGCCGAATAATTTAAGGATCCCACACAACTACCTGAAACACAAAACATTTTGTAGCATTCTGGGTGTCCTTAATTTCCAGCTTTCTCTGTGATCATAGCATCAGGATGGATGTAGCTAATCCATAGTTTTAGATTTTCAAGTGTAGCTGCAAGCTCCTAGTATGACAGGAGCCTACTTATACACATGGCCCCACCCTGGGGAGCCTCAACTGAGGTTTTCATCTGGGCTTTTGACAGCTTCACTTCTGTGAACAACCCAGGATGTGGATTAAAATGCTTCCAGGGAGCATCTCTAACTGCCCATCAAAAAAAAAAGTCAGTATAAAAATAAGCAAAACTATGTTTCTATTCACCTTCCTAAAACTTGTAATAAAAGATAGTACACTTACATATGGTTTATATGATACAGTTAAGTACCAATACCACATTTTTTCAAACCTTGATTGTAGTGGCATTTGTATTTTAATAAATAAAGCTTTCTTGAAGATCAGAGAGTAAAACAACCCCACTGGTCATCCTTGCAGACAAGACAGTGGTGACACACACCTTTAGACCCAGTAGGCACGCTAGTTGCCATAGAAACCAGGCGGTGCATGCCTTTAATCCCAGTGGTGCACGCCTTTAATCCCAGAACAAGAGAGGATTATAAAACAGGAGGAGACAGCTCTCAGGCTCAGTCTCATTCTGAGATGTCTGGAGGCAGGATTGCCATTTTTCAGACTGAGATCGAAGTAAGAGCCAGTGGCTGGCTGCTTTGCTTTTCTGGCCTTCGGGTTGAACCCCAATATCTGTCTCTGAGTTTTTTATTAATTGTGTGTTTTGTTGACTACATCGCCCACAGTCTAGAGACTACTCATGCCTATTTCCCTGGCAGTTGTGAGAGAATATTTAACTCCACTTCCCAGCATGCTTTGTAACTAGGTATTGCTAATGAAATGCAAGCAGAAATGTCAAAGGAGATTTTTCTCCTAAGAGAACAAGACGCTCGCCTTTTACTCTGCTTCCTTCTGGAGCCTAAACATGGTGGCTGAGCTGCTAGCAGTCATTTAAACCTGTGGTAAAAGCCAGTCTTAGGATAGTAGGATGACCTTTGGGTCACCTTCATCTAAAGGGAATTGACTGAACTCCATTCTTAGTGAAGCTGTATTTGTTTTATTTGGTTATGAGCATTCACACTTGCCTTTATAGCTTGGAAAGCCAGGAGAAGATGGTTTAAACCCACCTAGCCTTTGTCACATATGAGAATCTCAAGTCCTCCTCCGATAACTTGTGAGTCTGTGAAGCCTGGGTCTGCATGCCTTACCCACCTCTATACTTGCTTTTGCCAGTCTCTCTTAGCTTGGACTCACTCTGTTCCGAAGAGGAAACTCAGCCACTCATGGATCTCCTTCTACAAAGCCTGGGCACCTCGTCCTCTCTCTACCATGTGCACAGGAACATCACGAATCCATCAGATTCCTGTTAGCACAGGTCTTTGCCACTCAACCTCCCAACACCACCCCATGTCTGTCTAGCCAACAGCACCCCAGTGTATCCTCCTCCGTCCTTGCTCTCCTCTCCTCTACCTCAGCTCCTTCCCTTAAATTGGTGCCCAGAAAACTTCTACTTAGGTGTCTTCTCTGCACCTCAGCTTTTGAGGTACATCTCTCACTGAAGCTGAATCCCCGTGCCCCCCATTGGGAGCCTGTCATCAAGCTCGCAGGGTTAGCTGGTTACCTTCACCTGTGTCCCATTGCTGGGGCTCCAGGAATGCATAATTATACCCAGTTTCCATGTAAGTGCTGAGGATTTAAACTCAGGTCCTCTTGCTTTCATAAACACTTTTACCCACTGAACCATGTCTTCAGTTCCCGTGGATGTATGTATTTCTAAAAACTGATCAAAAGCATCACAAAACCTCCATTATTAGTAGATGTATCTCCTTTTCTAAAACTCTAGAATCTCAAAGTGAATGAGTGTGTGGGTTATAAATTGGAGGGCGGGGCAGGAGTATCAGGAGCACAAATCCCACTGGCTAGTTTGCACATGCTGCAGTCTACTCCTCATTCACAGGGTGCTGAGAAGCCCTGGCTAACCCTGATAGCTGGCTTTTCCCTGTAAGTCACTGGTGTGGCTTGTAAGAGTGGATTGCCCTGGTCTCCACAATTCCTGCCAGTTGACACCCTGTGAACTCAGGAATAAGAACTCATCTTTCAAGCACAAAGATCACTCCCACTTACTGAAAACATATTTCTCTTAGGTTTTCTGAATCCCTATAATACATTGTGGGTTTTGTGCCTGTATTACTAAGCCAAGGATTATGAAATTTTCTGAGTTAATATGCAAGTAAAACATTACATTCAGCATATCACTGGAGAACAAAAATGTTGATTCATTGTCAGCTCTACATTTTATAAATGAGGAATTTTTAATTGGTCCATAGCAATTGCACATTTTTATGGAGTACTATGTGACATTTCAATATGTGTATATGGTGTGTGGTGACCACACCTGGAAGCTGGCATGGATATCACCTCTGATCTTTGTCAATCTTTGCTGGTAGCTTTACATTTATCTAGCATTAAAATTTAGGTTTTTTTAAAAAATACAGTCTCCTAATCTTCATAATCTTGCTATAATATTAAGTGGCATTTGATAGTTAAATAAAGGGCTGGAAAGATGACCCTGGGATTAAGAGCATTTGCTGCCCCAACAGAGGACCCAAGTTTGGTTCCCAGAACACACATCTGTTGAATAACAGCTATCTGAAATTCTAGGGGACCCAACGCCCTTTTCTGGCCTACATGTGGTGTACATACATACACTCAGGCACACACTCTTACACATAAAATATGAATAACTACATCTCGATAGTTAAATAGATTGCTGTTTTCAGGGTGCATCGTTACTAAGTGGTGAAGCCGTGAGAATGAGTTTCTCTACCCGACCTCTGGAGATCTTTCAGAAAGGCCACGTGTTTCATTGTCAGAAATCATTTACCAGTTCCTGAGCAGATCATACATGGTATATAGAATGGGGCTCTGACTAGGAGAAGAGCTCTCTACAGGGGGCCTGGGTCTAGCCAGTCAGCATGCACAAGTCTGGAACCAGACCTAGGAGAGGGCAGTATAAACCTGGGCACACAGAGAGAGAACAGAGATGAGGAGCACCTTGTAGCAACCCAGCTTCTATGCCTTCTTTTCTTATTTACATCTTTTTCTACTTCTTTTTTTCCTGGTGAAGAACTTACTCTGAATAAGAGGTGGAGGCCAATGCAGGTCAGAAGTAATCAGAAAGGAATTCATAACTAACAAGCCTGAACCACGGGTGAGGTTTTCAGGATCACAAATCCCCAGCTTGCTGCTGCAATGATAATGGACGAGGTTTGCATCTGAGCTCTAGGAGCAGAGAAACCAAGTACTGCTAGGAAGAAATCTCATTCTCAAGAACAGATTTTTGAGAAAATCAAAGTTGGAGCATCTGATAGCAGGGCTCCTCAGGGGACATCACACGGGAACACCAGCTCTTCCAGACTGCAGGTGGCTTCTCTCGGGGTTAATTAGAGATACTGATTGTATTCAGTACCTGATGATGGACAAAGGGAGCCCTGATGGGAAACGATGCTGCCAGTCTGAGAGCTCACACTGTGTGCTGGGGACCACTGAGGTTTTGTTAGTGGTGGTGTGTGCATGTATGTGTCGCTTCTAGTGTCAGCCGGCAACATCGCCTGCCCTTTTCTGTGTTCCTTTGGCACTGCCCACTAAGAAGTCAGCTGTCAAGTGTGAAGAGCACTGCCATTTATTGACTATCTGCTTTTTAGTAGGTACTACCCTCCCATAGCCCTCTGAAGAAAAACATCCTAACTCCTTTTCTAGAAGAGGCATGTCACCAGTGAGAGGGCTAGGTACTTGCTCACTTTTGTAGGACTAAGTCAGGGTCACTTACTGGGCCAACCCAAAGCCTGGGTGTTGCAGATGTTTTCAAAGCTCCCAGCCCCTGGGCTGGCTGTGGGTGGAGTGGACTGGATCACACATAGCTGATGAAGCACATACCACTTGCACAGATCCTAACCCCGAGGTTTTCCATGCTTGCTTACAGCTGTGCAGTGAGACCGCCTCGAGACTGTTCCAGATGCTTTTCTGAAACATTTCTTCAGTCTCTGGGTCAGACAGAATTGATCGTGTACTCTTGAGGTTTTACTGGCCCAGCCAAAAAAAAAATGTTCAATAAATTCTGCCCTTTTGTGTTCAAATTTCCCCCAAATGTTACATTACAATTCTCTTACAATTCTCTCTAAGCTGGGCCTGGGCCACAGATGTGGTTGCATTGTCACTGGGGTAATAGCCAGAGCTTTAATTTACTATGCACTTACTTCTTGCCCTGCATGGTGCCTTGGGTTCAACATCACCTGATTCCATGTTATAACCTTGTATGGCAATACCACCATTATTCCTGGTAGCTGAAGAAACTGGAGGAAGAAAGTTGACTCAATTGCCAGTCGAGCGTGAGCCTTCATCTTCAGTCACCCCATCGTTCTATCTAAAGCTTCTCTTGACCACAAGGTCAGGGACCAAACACAGCAGCACCTTGGCCAAGTGACAGATCTGCACAAGGTCAAGTCAGTATTCAGCAGGCAGCAGTATTTGTCCTCAGGAGAGGACTTGAGGCTGAGAAGGGAACAAGCTTGTGTGTCCAGGCAGAGTGCGTGTGGAGGGGGGATCAGTATAACCAAATGTTATTAGACAAAAAGTGCTAACCAATTTAATCAACTCCCATGATCCTAAGTCTGTAATAAGATTTTCTCAGACCCCAAGCAGGAAGGGACAGTCTACATGACCTTCCACTCTGGTCTGAACTTGGGTAATTTAACATCTGAGCTTGTCTGAGTGTTGCATATAATTTTGGTGTGACCTATCTAAGAAAACAAATATCAAGGCATTCAGATTAGGTATCTTTTATTTCAAAGCCCTCTCCATTTTCAGATTGCTTTCTCCAGAAAAATGGTGCCAGATTCTCAAAGTCAAAGCAAAAAAATCAGTCTCTCAAAAGTGAACCAGTCCCCCGTAGGTGGGAAGCAAACACATCTTGAAACGCTGAGGGAAAATGATGCCGCCTGCCCAGGCAAGTAAATACGAACTCACACCTTTTTTCTTATTAGATTTAAGATCTAGGCCTGCTGACAACCCATTGTTTTCTGCATACCAAATGGAAGGTTTTAAGAAAGCTGGGCCCAGGAAGCAATAGTCTCTCTTTGTCAGAGGAGAGTCACCACTCAACCAGAAAGTTCTCTGACCAAGCAAGGAGTCCACCCTCAAGCATGCAATCATTGAAAGAAAGTGAAATAAGTTTAAATATAATTCTGCATTACATATTGTAGCCATAATTATTCTACATTACAACTGTAACTTCTTCGCTACATGGGTGCTGCCAATCAGGTTGCTGAAGGACTGTGTGCAAGTGGTGTGGTATTTTCTTCTTTAGTTTTAGTTTTCATTTGGCTTTGTTTTGCAAGAATGAAAGAGGAAGGGCCTCTCTCTTCCAACTGAACAGAGTACTTCGGGCAAACCTCAAGGTCCATGTGGTTTATGGTCACTGACTTCAGCCAGAGGCCGGAAGGGCTGTTGCTGTCACTGTGCAACTTGGGTATTTTTTTCCTGAAGTCTTTGCTCAGAGGGACTGCCCACCAAGGACTTCTCCAGCTCTTGCCAGACTTGGACATCTGAGTCTCTTTCAGAGGTGTCAAAATATCTAGCTCTGTGTGAGTGTGTATGTGTGTGCGTGCACACACACGTGTTGCGTTGCATCACACTTGCTGCAAAGTGTGTTTATGGCAGTGTGCATTTGGGGTGTGGTAACTCTAGAGAGGTCGAGGAGGGTCGAGAAGAAGAGTGATCTTTTGGACAAGACAACAGCTCCCGGTACACATCTCAGGATGAAGTCTTCTTGGAAAGTTCTCAAGGCCACCCCTCTGTTTCTTCTCCTGCTCTCTCACTCATTGGCCTCTGTACCCCATGAGAACCAGCCAGGTGCCAGCTACTCTGATAGTCACGGCTGTGTAGGTACGTACATTTTAATTTTTTCTATGTGTTCATAACAATGAAGTCTGATACTTTGCTTGCATGATAATCCCTCACCCTCAAAGTTAGGTGTGATGGCATGTACTTATATGTATTCCTAGCACTCAACAGAAAGAGGCAGGAGGCTCACCGAATGGAAGCTAGCCTGGGCTACATATTGAGACCCTGTCTCAAAAGTAACAAGCAAAAGTTTTTTTTTTTGTTTGTTTGTTTTTTTTTTTTTTCCTGTTATTGGATCGGCTTTCCTAATAGTCTTAAATTCTCAGTTCTTTTCATGGCTCTGATTTCAGACATCGGGGTTAGATTTCCATCCCCTTCCTTCCTTCTCTTGCTAATCTGTCACTGGCTCTTACCAAGCCCTCTCCCTACCCCTGTGTCCTTCTTAGTAGACAGGGCTAATGATATGTACTTCACAGGGGAACTGTGAGAATTAAGATCATGCATCCATGTATGTGACATCTGTGTACAAGGAGGACTCGGCCCCCTCAGCTTCCTTCATTCTTTAGGGAATCTAGCTATAGTGGCCCAGGAGAAACTCTGGACACTGGCTGAGATATAACCTAATGACTTCTCTTTCATGGGAACATTTTATTTTCAGTTTCTCTTTGTATTTGCTTTGTGTCTTCTGAGTATAGTAAGAAATAAAGCGAGGACTTCAGTTCCGGCTAGTTTTATGTCACCTTGTCACAAACTGAAACCACCTGAGAGGAGGGAACCTCAATTAAGAAAATGCTGCTATAAGATTGGAAAGCCTGTAGGGCTTTTTATTAATTAGGGATTGATGGGCGAGGGCCCAGCCTACTATGGGTAATTCCTTTCCTGAACTGGTGGTGCTGGGTTCCGTAAGAAAGCAAGCTGAGCAAGGAATGAGGAACAAGCCAGTAAGCAGCACTCCTCCATGTCCTTGGCCTCTGCATCAGCTCCTGACTCCAGGATCCTGATGGGCTCTTACCAAGACTCCACTAGGGGATGGAATAAATCCTTTCCTCTCCAAGTTGCTGTTGGTCATTGTGCTTCATCGCAGCAATAGAAAACCTAACTATGACACCTTCCAGATTCAGAGTATAGTGGAGCTGGTAACAGTAGAGGGAACTGGGATGCATAGGCGATGGGGCCATATAGATTCAATTAGAAACAATTACTCAGCAAACAGACCTCAGTATGGAATCCTAAACAAAAAGAACCCTAGGGATAAGTGTGATGGCCAAGTACTACACACAGAAAACCCGGCACAATTTCTGACACTTAGGAATTCTGTGAAAAAAGTCTGAATTAGTCATGTTTTGCCAAAGTCATGATCATATTATGCACATCAGGGAACTCATCTCTAGATCCAAATATTCCTTTAAAAATAAAACCCAAGGAACAAGGTTTACTGGTTCCTTTGGAACCAGGTCTAGGAGGTGTGTGTGTGGGGGGGTCATCTCCACGCAGTCTTTGCCTTTCTACCAGGTCTAGGAAATGGGGGTCATCTCCACAGTCTTTGCCTTTCTACCAGGTCTAGGAAGTGGGGGTCATCTCCACGCAGTCTTTGCCTTCCTAAAATCACAGCCGACTGCCATTCCATTCACTCCCAGCAAATTCGCAAGCCTGTCAAATGGAATAACTAGGGAAAAGCTCCTGAGAGTCAGTTCCATTTCCAGGGTGGATACAAATGGACTTTCTGGGTTTGGTTTGGCAATCTACCCTGAGATCCCCGGGTCTTCACATCAGAATGGACATAAGGTTTCTGTTTCCTTCCCTGCGTGGTCCCCAGGAAGTCTATGGGGAGTTGGCAACTGTGTTAAGAGAATTCCAGGAATTTGCTCTGCATCTCTACTGTTGCAGAGCAATTGAAAATAATAATAATTTGTTGTAGCAAGATTTTATGGGTAAGGAATTTAGGCAGAGCTGGATGTTAATTTCCTGTGCTGTGTAGGGGTAACGGAGTTGATGGGACATATGGAAATGGTGGATCGGTGGGTCTGAAACTAAGATAGCTTCATTCACACGTTTAGTGCCGTGGGGGTGGATTATAATTAGAATTGTGGTTCATCTAGGAACATCCCTCAGAGCGTCTACTCTCAGGGGCCCCAGGAGGGGATGACTTGCTGTATGACTGCAATCTGAGAGAGGGGATTCCAAATGATGAGAGCTTGAAGGTTTCCATTTTTCCTGGTTCCATTCTGGAAAATCCTGCCATTCAGTTTTCTGGTGTAACTCAGAACTTCTGGCAAAGTTCTCTGGATAATTTATTCACCTATTGTCATGATAACAAAGAACGTAGGTGTAAGGTATTTGGTGATGTGATTACCATTTACAGAGGCCTATATACATGAGAGTAGTCCATGTTGGCTGGTGTCTTGCTGTTTGGAGCTGCTTCCTTGAAGGAAGTAGACGCAGACAATTTTGTGCAGAAGTTGATTGTAGAGTATTCTTGGGGGAAAAAAGTGAGGGAGCACAAGTTCCCACAAAAGAGCCCCTAGGTGTGATCCCCAAAAGAGGGGGTGCTTATTCTTACTGAGGTATCTTCATATGATGTAGGCAAGAGACTTGGGATCACTGTGATGCCTCAGATCAATAGTTAAAGAAGCAAAGAAGAGACTGCACATTCCCAAAAGTCCATCCCGGGCTCCTTTTGCTTATAGGACAACATCTGAGAAATGTCTTTAGAAGTAGTGAGGTAAAGTCACTTCAACTCATGGTTAGGGGGACAGCTTCATGGAGGAGGTGATTAAGCCAGAAGCATCCCGCTGTTCTGCACTTGCTGCTAACACCCTAACAACTTTCCCATAAAAACAAATGCATCTCTTTAAACCCTCACGGAGAAAGCATCCCTTCAAGCTGCTCAACACACTAGTTCCTTACACGGTCCCTGAATGGCTAACAAACGGCAGGCTCTAGATTCTGAACCAAGAATACAAAGGTAAATAACAAGAATTTTTTTAAAGTGTCTGTCTTCAGGGAAGTTACTACCCATTTTAGAGAAAAATCTAGAGATTGGTAAAGATTAAAATCCCTCTAACTGAAGAAATGCTTGGCACTGAGTGTGACTTAAACGCACCCTGCCTGCACACTGCAAAGCTGGAGATGGAGCCACAAGGGTCAGGAGGCCAGCCAGAGCAACAGCAGGCAACCAAAAGCCATCTATTCGCAAAGTCTCCAGAAGGTGGCAGACATGATGGTGTTTTGGTGCTAGAGAGATGACTCAGCATTTAAGAGCATTGACTACCCTTCCAGAGGACCTCGAATCCATTCCCAGTCCCCACATGGTGACTTAAAATTGCCTTTGATTTCAGTTCCAAGGGACCAAACACTCTCACACAAACATACACCAATGCACATAAAATCAAAATAAATAAAGAAATAATTTCATAATTTTAGAAATTTTCGTATTGAAAGATGACCAGTTGAAAGGGGGTAATTTCAGTTATCTCAAAGACTCTGCAGCAGATTCCTCTCCTCTTAGGAACCCAGGGCGGTGAAACCGTGTGGAGCAAGAGAGTAAGCAGGTGGATGTGCACAGTTCAACACAGCAGGAGAATTCATCTTCGGTAGTCATCGTCTTCAGTCTCAATACAAAACCCTTCCTGGCCAGGGAAGTGTGTCCTTGCTTTAACTAAAGCCAAATAAGTAACAAAGCTTCACAGGAACTCAGACGTTCATAGATGCCTCCCAGCAGTGGAGGTTCTTGTTTCCTGTATATAATAGTGCTCAATGGCTGGAGTGCCTCCATTTTCATGAACATGAGCATTTAAACATCACAGTTGTTCTGACAGAGCTCCTGTTCTGCAGCCATTTTTCTGCAGCTCCCCAACACTTAAAAAAAAATACATGTACTCTGCATATATATTTGTGACATATGTAACTTTAGGTAAATATAAAATAATGACGCTATGTCTTTTTCGAGGATCATTAGTGTTTTTATCTGTTCTCCCTCCCACCTCCTTCTGTATTACCCTCCATACCCTCCATGATAACAGCCCCCCCCATAGTCCCATTTCTGCCTTCATAGTATCTCTGTCCTGCTGTTCCCCACTCTACAGCTCCTCCCCTCTTGGTCCCTTTTTATTTTCTAGTTCCAATGGCTATTCTATACTTCATATTCATATCTACAAATCTGGAGCTTAAAACCACAAAGCACATGCAGTGTTTGCTTTTCTGGGTTTGAGTTACTCCACTCAGTATAATATATTATATCTCTTCCATTTGCCTTCAAATTTCATGATTTCATTAGCATTTTCTTTTTCAGTTTTTAATATATATATATATATTATATTATATCATATTATGTTCCCAGATGGAGGTACCATGTCAAATCTATATTAGCTAATATTTTTTCCTATTCTGTGAGTTTTTCTTCACTTTTATAACCATGTCCCCTCTAGAATAACTTCTTTGTAGTGAGTTCCTTTTTCTAATTTTGTCTCTTGTGCTGCTGAGGTAATAGAGTAATAAGCATACTTCTAAGTTGCCATTGTCAGTGTATCACTCTAGTTTCTATATGTGTTCCCCTTTACCTAATTTCCCAGACACCGAATCCCTAAGCAGCATGTGGCAACCAGCCATGTAATGCCCACTTAGACTGCAAGTTAGAAGAATTGAATTGGGCCTAAGACAGACTCAGGAGCAGCATGCATGGTTGAAAGGTGTGGAGCCCTAGATTCAGTTCCCACGGCCCCCAAATGAATAAAGGGATCTAACTGAGTTAAGATGGGCATGAAAAGGAGGAAAGTTTCTTAGGATAACCCAAGAAATGAAGTTTAGAATCAAAAGCCAGAGAAACAGTGGATCCTAAAAATCAAGCCAGGTGTCAGGAAATGGTGAATGCCAGTCACCTGGGCATCTTCTCGGTGGTTGTGTCTTGCAGATGAGCTGGTTTGGTTGCTGGTTTGGTCAGGTCTGTGTGGTAGTACACCTCACAGATTCCTGGGCCCGCCGTCTGGTTGCCAATCCTAGTTTTATGCTCTGGAAGGAACCCAGGCTGTTGTCGTATCACTGAATAAAGAAGCAAGAGAGAGAAATCCCTGGGCACAGATACAGTTCCCGGAGGCGTGGCTTTGTTACAACTGAGCAGATTCTCCAAAAGGAGCGGCCACAGAAGGTGTCAGGCTATGGAGCAACATCCCCCCACCGTGCACACCAAAAGCAAGCAGCCTTAGCTTCCAACCAGGAGCTTTGCACTGGAAGAACTGAACATTAGTCCCTGAAAACACAGGTGTTGACTTCACTCTGAGTCAGAGCTAGCTGCAGGAATTTCCTGTCTTTCACACTTCCCACCTGCCCTCTGGACAAGTGCACACTGGACTGTGCCTCGCCCTTCAAGAGAGTATAGAATAAGTAATAAGCCAGGTTCCATTCCCTAAAACATCAGTTTCAGTACAGGATGATTTACAGGCTAAGATTGTCCATATTCTTTTTATTGACACTTAATTTATTGAGTTGTTAGTTCTTTAGTCTCTGTTTCTCTGTAACTGGGCAATAGTTTGTAGACACCTCTTCTGTGGGCAGCAGAAAGTGTTTCATATTGCCACCTATGCTCCCTTTGGGTATCATGAGTTCTCCTCTTCCCAAGGCCCGAGGCTCTAGAGTTCACAGGGCCATCTCACAGCAGTCCTGTGCCCGCTCCCCCCACTGCTGTTCTGCCTCTCACCTGCTGTCCACGGACTTACAGACCCTCAGGATTTAGCCAGAACACACTCTGCATTCATCCCTCATTTTGGTAATCTTGTGTATTCTTCTCTCCATAGTGTTCTGTCTTTATTTTGAAATTATCATTGAATTTAGTCCAGTCTTTCTGCAAATGGAAGCTTACTGATCATTTGAACTGTCCACATCTTGTCTACTTTCTTTTTCTGTAGTATCCTGGGTTCAAAGTCTTGAAAACAAAAACCAGAGAGATACAACAGAGGAAGCAAGTATCTGTGACTTTGGGGCAAGGTCATGGAGTGAGCAAAGCTTTAAAAAAATGGTGGCACCATCTTATTCTTTAGGGAAAATTTAATAATATTTTCTTTTCCTTTTTATGAGTGTTCTGTGGGAAAGAGGAAGGAATGAAAACGTTACACAGTATTAAATGAAATCCCCATGAAGTTATAATGTACCAGTCATTCTCAAAAGACCTTACCAGACAGACTGAACATAGGAACACCAGTTTACAGTGATTGCACAGGTCTCTCTGAATTGTGAGGTCACTCGTGGTCTGTATTTTCTGTCCAGCACTTTATTGAATTTTCTAGCTGTTCATATGTGTGCAATAGGAAGAGCAAGGGTAGAAAGTCCAGACTCTTAGACGGATGAACCTCGACTCTGCCACTCTACATACGTGGTGTCAGGGCATCGCTTAACCCTCTGTACCTTCCTACCCAACAAGATGAGAATGGCATGGGCTAAGGAAATGATACCATGGCAGAGGTAGACTTAGCATTGTCTTGGCACACCACAAGTACTCAAAAGGGTTGTGATAATCCAAACCTGAATATCAAGAAGGAAATATACTGAAATTGTGTTCCAAAAGTTCTGAGATTAAACTTATTGCAATGCAGAGTCCAAGGAAACAGAATGACGACATGTAAAAGTACAGCTTGTGGAAATCGGAGAGGGTCTGAAGGAAAGATCCTCTCCAAAGAAATGTCACAGCCATTTCCTGAAGATGGGAATGACACGCAGATACAGCATCCTGAGTTCCTAGGAAATAAAGCAGACAATTGGAGTACCAGCTGCCTGTAGAGGTGGGTGGTGGTTAAACATGTAGTTTTGTACTAAGCAAATCTAGAGTAACAAACTGACTTCACAAATCTAGAGTCTACCCTGGAGGGATTGTTGCAGTCTATGGACCTTCCCCATCCCAGTGAGAGGAAGTGAAGAGAGCCGCACTTAAAACGGAGTCTCAAAAAGTCCTTAATGGACTCTCAGTAGCAACGCTTTAAAGAGAAAAGGAACTGAGGTGAAGGGAACACGGAAACCACGCGTGGCAGCTGCAAAGAGAATATAGACGCTGGCATCTCCCCGTGGCACTCTGCAGAAGTAGTGGGGAGAAGATGTTTCAAAAAGACTCCCTGCCCCAAGGCAGGCAGCCTGCGGTTTGAGCCTCAGGCCCCACGTGCTGCAAAGAGAGAACTGATTTATCCAATTTTCCCCTGACCTCTGTAGACAGGCTGGGATAGGGAAATGTACTGCCACAGCACAGCACTGTGTCCAGCGGACATACACTAAGAAACTTTAAAAATAGATAAGATGACTTCATGGTGCATGGCTTTCTACAGATGTGCAGTGTAATAAATTGTTCTCTGCTAACAAGCTCAAAGTTGCACTTGCTCGCTGTCTCATAGTTTCTGTACATCAGACGCCTGGACATAATGTAATTGGGTTCTTTGCTATGGATTGAAAAGGTTGAAACTGAGGTGTCAGAGGGGTCATGTCTTAGAACCCATTCTACTGCTGTGCAGAGACACTGTGGCCATAGCAACTTATAAAAGACAGCATTTAATTGGAGACCTGTTTACAGTTTCACGGGGCGAGTCGTGACCATTGTGTCAGGGAACATGACAGCAGGCAGGGAGGCATGGAGACGGAGCAGTAGCTGACAGCTTGCATTCTGATCTGCAAGCAGAAGGCAGAGAGAAAGGGAGCTACTGGGTCTGGTATGGGATTTTGACACATCAAAGGCCACCTGTGACACATCTCCTCTAACGAAGGACACTTCCTAATCCTTGCTACCAAACACTCAATATATATATGAGCCTCCAGGAGGAGAGGGAGCATTCTCATTCAAACCACCGCAGCAGGACTGAGCTCTCATTTAGGACTCAGCTTTCAGTGGCTTTTGACAGTATTCCGCCCTCCCATTAGCAGAATCAGGGCCCCTTTGCTTACTAGCTACCATCTGTCAGTGACTAGAGGCTGCTGCTTAGTGTAAGAAGTCAGCAACATACTGATTTATTTTCTGTCCAGCACCACCTAGAGAAAACTCGACATTTAAAAGGATTTGTTGATTATTTCAGGCCCACTCCAGAAAATAGAGTTACCCCAAGTAAATTGGTTAGCATCCCAATTCCATACACAAAACCCTTTGTTATCATGATCTTTGTTATCACAACAGAGCAAAGTGGCATCAAATACACCAACCCTCCCTCAGAGAACTACACCAGGAACAAAAGCCTTATAATTCTGATGAAAAAGCATTAAAATGCTGAAAAGGGGAAAGACCACCAAACTGAATGCTGTGATAATATCATAAGAGGATCTGTAGCACACGCCCAAAGTCATTCTTCGAATAGACATGAAAAGCTATGCACACGTGGCCAGTCATGATTAGAGAACGGTTTCTGTCTTAGTGAATTTTACTGATGGGATTCTTGTATATTTTATGGGATTTTTTTTTTTTTAGTTTTGGAAACTTTTATATTTAAGCTTTTACTCAAAAACTTCACCATGCAAATTTGAAAAGAAAAACAAATTGCTCCAATGCCATAGCGTTTTGCTGATAAGCTGTTTTCCAGTTATAAAGCTTGAACAAAATCTCCTGGAAAGAGGCTGTGTCTGCAGAGACTGATTGATTAGAAGTGCAATGGAGAGACAGGAAGGCTACAGGTCTGGAGGCTAATTACCTTATCTTCGACTTGCTTTGGCAACGACTTCAAATGCAATCACATTGAAAGTATTTTGCCAATGTTCAGCAAATAGACTTTGAACAGACACATAGGATGATAATAAGGGGCCAAATGAGAAGTCTAGACTTGAAAATCAGTAATAATTCACTAGATAGGCTGGGCAGATTAGAATTCACAGAAGAAAGGTCCATGAGCAAGAACATGAATCAATGAATATGACCCAAAACAAAGCTAGAGGAAAACTTGACTTGAAGAAAATGAGCCAAGCCTTGGAAACATGTGCTACAATGTCTTATATCTCAGTACCTATGAAATGGGTGTTCTAAGAGGAGAGGAAGAAAAAGCTTGTAAAATTGCATAAAAAATTAAATATTAACACTCCTTCAAAACTGAGGGAAATTATCAACCTACTGATCGAAGACTCTTAAACTTCAAGCAGAATAAATACAGAGCAGAGCTTGGCACTTCATAGCCAGTATCCTGAAAACAAATACTGTTTGAAGCCCTTGAACACAACAACAGAAATATGACACATCCCCTACAGGAAAACAGTATAAGTAATTCATACCGTTCAATTTATAGAGTGTGAATGGAGGCAGAGGAGTAGAATGATAGAGGTGCTGAGAGGGGACAAAAAGCTATTAACCCAGATTCTATGCCATATTAAACTATAACTTAAAAGTGAGCATAAAATATAAACACATTTCCTGATGAATAAAACTGAGACACATTGCTACTAAATTTGTAATATAAGAAATACAAGCAGAGAGCTGATAAAATGACTCAGTGGTTAAGAGTACTTATTGTTTCTGCAGAGGGCCCAAGTTCAATTTCTAGCACCCACATGGTGGATCACAACCATGTGGACACCAGCCATGCACACAGTGCACACACATACATGCAGGCAAAACTTTTATACACATAAAATAAAATAAATCTCTTAAAAAAATAAGTGCTGTAAGGGTTGGAAAGATGACCTAGTGAGCAAAGCTCTTGCTGCACAAGTGTGAGGCCCATAATTCAGTTTTTACTGCCCTTGTAAAGAGTGGGCATGTGTGGTGGCCTGCCTCTAGTCTCCACTTGAAAGGCAGAGACAAGGGATCCTCAGGACAAATTGATTGCCTCTACTAGCCAAATTTTTAAGCTTTAGTTTCACATGAAAGACCCTACCTCAATATATAAGGTGAAGCATCATCAAAGTAAACATCAGAAGTCAACCTTTGACCTCTGCATGTGGGCGTTCACACATGCATACACACATTCGTCTTCATACATATGTTTGTTCACATACATTAAAACATTCATACACACATCCATGCTGTATACACATATACATACACATACATGTACTGCACACACACACATATTAAAATTAAAAAGAACTAAAAGAGAAGTTTTTAAGCAGAAAGAAAACACGATACATAGGAAGAGAGACAGGACGCTCAGGTCATGGCACATATGAAAAGAAGATATATTTATGCACACAAATACTTTCCTGAGCATGTTCAGCGAGAATGCTTAAAACAGTAATTAAAACACTGTATTGTTTTGTCTACATTATGAGAGAATTAGCTCGAAGGAGAGAGGGAGAAATAGAACAGCACAAAAGCAAAGCTGTAAACTTTGTGCTAATTAAAGTGCTATTAGCGTGATATAAATTATGATAGATTGGAGCTGCACATTATAATTCAGGACCCACTGAGAATGGAAATATTCTGGTAAAACACTACTAAACATGTCACCAGGGAGAAAGTAATACTGAAAGACACTTGTTTACACACACACACACGCACACTCACACACACGCAGTTAGATATCTTATGGTGGCATTCTTTGTGGGGACCACACCTGCCATTAAAAAGTCAAGATAATCAGAACTAGGTTGTTTTTCTAAAGTAACATCCAATTAGATTCTGCATACTAGAGACATGCCTAGATTTAAAGGCATAAATAGGTTGAAAAAAAAGGATGAGAAAAGATCTGACACCGAAAGAGAAACTATAAGACTTCTTAATTTATGATACAGAATATGCTTTAAGCTATAGAAAAGTTTAAAACCAGGGGCATCTTTTGTAATGATAATGACACTATTATACCAACCAAAGATAAGTTGTTATATATTACTATTGCATATTGTATTGTTCTTATGTATGTGAAATTAATAAGATCCTTAAAATATAAGAAATCGTGACAGAATTGTAAAGAAAATTATATATAGTCTTTTATTTGATGTAGTATTATATTATTTGCATATATATTATGCCAATTGAGTCATGTTTAGAGAGAAATGTATAAATTTATTTAGAAGAAAATTCTAAAGTCATTAACCTGCATTCAACTTCAAGAATTTAGAGAAGCAATATTTCAAACACAAACTAAGTAGAAGAAGGAAAATAAACATCAAAATAAAAATTGATAAAATAAAAACAAGTCCACAAATGAAAATCAAATGCTGTTCTTGGAGAGGATAAACAAAACCAATGAGTTCTTAAAGGAACTTACCTGTTAAAATAAATAAACATGGCATCCAAAAGAAATTAAAATGATTGTAATAGAACATTATGGGCAATTTTGTGTCATGAAAATCAAGAATTAAGAAATGATGAGAAAATTGTAAAAAAAAAAAAAAAGAAAAGAAAAAAGACTTGAATACTGAAAATTAACTTAAGAAGAGATAAAAGGACTGAATGGAACTACATCACGTCAAGAAATTAAATTAATAATCAGAAGTTGTATTAGTGTTCTTGGACTGCAAACAAAACAAAACAACCATGATTATGTGTGCCACAAGTACAGAAATGGGTTCTCCAACAGTTTTGGAGGTTGGAGAGTCTGAAGTCATCTATACTTGTCTCCTGGCTTCTGGGGTTGCAGCATGACATCTTGTTCTTTATCTTATAGAGAGATTTGTGACCCCTGCATTCATAGTCACATGGCCTTCCATTCTTTTTGTGTGGTTGGCTCCTTTCGTGAGAGCACTTACTATATTGATTATGGGCCTACTCTATTCTAGCATGATCTCTTCTCTACTAATCACAATAGCAATATCCCATTTTCAAACAAGGCATATGATCAAATTCCAAGAAGGACCTGCATTTAGGGGACATTAGTCAAGTTTATGAAATCTCAAGGTGAGCTCTTTTCACTAGTGAGTCCCATAAAATATTAAGAAGGAAACAATTCCAGTGAAATGCAATTCCTTTCATAAAATAAGAGGAAGGACTATATTCCAATTTGTGTTATATTTTGCCCTAGTATTAAATCCAGACAGATACCACAAGAAAGAATTTGACAGAACATTACTACATAAACATAGACTTTAAAAACTCTTAAAACACCCACCATATAAATTCAACAACATACAGAATTAAATAAATGGTATCTTATGATCAAATGGTATCTTTGCTAGAAATGCATAGTTGACTTATGATCTGAATGTTGATTCATGGAGCACACCAAATTAGTAAAATAAAGGGTATAATTGCATTACCAGCCCAGCAGAAATGTAAATTATGTGACAAACTCTGTTAAGATATCTCAACAAATTATAAAAGAAAGGAAATGGCTTCCCCCAACCTGATAAAGACACCTATGAGGACCCCCATGTTCACTGCAGATTTAACATGGTTTCCTTCCAAAATCAAGAGTCAGGCAGGATTTCCACCCTCACCAGCCCCATCACACACACACAAAAACATTGGTTAAAGTCATAGAGACAAAAATGAATTAAAAAATAGAAATGTTCACTTTCCTAATTTTTTTAGTTTTAACAGATATAAGTAAAATAGTAACAAGTATAATTAAAAGGTAAATGTTTCTTAATTTAAAGGTATATTTATCAAAAACCAAAAAAATGAAAGACTCCATTGATTAGCAATAGTTTTTCAAGTCAATTGGCTTTTAGTTATTTCAGAAAAACTAGAGAAGACAATAAGGCTGTCAGGTTATACATCATTTCAAGTAATTTTTTATTAGAGCTCATTCTAGATTTTTGATATTTAACTCTGAGTAAGTTCAAAGAACTGAGTGATATTTCAATATGAAAATATAACTATTCTCATCTACTTATGGAAATATCTTTCTCGGCACTTGCATGTGTAAAAAAACCACACCAACAAAAGTTATGCTGAATTTTGTTTCTACATAGATATGTTATATTCATTAACAGATATCGGTATTAATTTAGAATACCTAACAATTTCATTAAGATATACAATTATTAAAAAATTGCCTTATTATTCAATAATTTCTTTTATATTTGGAATGCATTCTGTTTATATGTTAGCTTTATTAATATAGAAAACCTATCTAGAATTTACTAGAGTCATACTTATTAAATTTTCATTTTTATTTCAATTTTTAGAAAATTTTAATGTGAAAATTACAACAATGTGATCAATTAGGTTTTTACCACTAAATATATGACTTTGGTATAAAATATATGGTGGAAGAAGAACTGAATGAAGTAGAGCTGTAAAAAAAAAATATTTCAGGTAAAGAATTATCAGCAGAGCTTGGGGCCAGGCGGTGGTGGCGCACACCTTTAATCCCAGCACTCGGGAGGCAGAGGCAGACGGATCTCTGTGAGTTCGAGGCCAGCCTGGTCTACAAGAGCTAGTTCCAGGACAGGAACCAGAAGCTACGGAGAAACCCTGTCTTGAAAAAAAAAAAAAAAAGGAGAGCTTGGTTGTGTACTTTTTGAGTGAACGTCCATAGGAACAGATCACTGGTGTTCATGTTTATTTATATCCATGTGAGGGATTAGCTTCACAGTTCTACTGCTGTACTTACAATCTGTCCCAAATCACATACTTTGCAACTAATTACATTGACATCTACACAGTAATTTTTAATACCCAATAAAATGTAGTCAGTCTACCCTAGGACTAAAGCTCCCCAATCTGCCTTCCAAGCTCTTTCACTTCTCCTTTCTCCCAGCATGAATTCTCACCTGGGACCACACTCCTTTTTCTCACCCCCAGGCTTTAAAACATTCTACTGACCCCTTGGAAGAACATGCATGGGGAGACAGTAGTCAACCACACACAGGAAATCTCAAAGGCTGTGTGGTTCCGTAAAATACTAAGATGAAAATAATTCTAATAAATGCAATTTTATAGAAGAAGAAGGAATACATTGCTTGTGTTATATTTTGCTTCAAAGTCAAATCCAATAGACATCACCAAGAAAGAAGTCAACAGAATATGATTTTACAAATGTAGATACATAACCTTGTCCCATTCACCTGTTCTCGAGCCTCTGAGCACATCCTGGAGGTGGCTAACATGTATGTGTTGAATAAGTAAGGGGGTTGATGGTGTGGACAGGGAGTTGATGGCGTGGAGAGAGGTTGATGTTGAGGGCTATCTTAACTTCAATTTTTCATGAATCACCATTTTTTTAAAAAAAATCTTTTCTTTATTTTTATTTCATGTGCATTGGTGTTTTGCCTTAATGTATGTCTGTGTGGGGTGTCATAACTTGGAACCGGAGTTATAGACAGTTGTGAGCTGCCGTGTGGGTGCTGGGAATTGAATCTGGTCCTCTGGAGGGAAGCCAGTGCTCTTTACGGCTCATCCAGCTCTTCAGCCCCACGGCTCACTTTCAGGATGTGGTGACGTGGGTACAGTGTTACTGTATGTCCCACAGCAGCTCAACCTCTTCTTGTTTCTTCCCTTGGCCTCTGCTTGCCCCCAAGCTTACATTTTCACTAGTAACTACCTAATACAGTGCTCTCTTGTTTCCAGTGTACTCGGCACAGCTGGCAGTTTGGGACTTGCTGAGAATTTATTTTCTCATCAAAGCACCACTTCAAGTGGCAGTTAGGTTAGGACACAGAGCCTTAGACTACCAGATGTAGAAAAACAGTAGATACCTGCAACCAAAGTGAATTCCGCCCTAGAAAAGTAAAAGCATTGGTAATGCTACACGTTTTTCACAGACAAAATTCTGAGCTTTGGTCTCAGAAGCGTTCATGAAAAGTATGTCTGTCTGTGTCCCCTGTGGCTGCTTCAGCAGAGCAGAAGTAACATTTGTTAAATGTGTTCCTGCGGCAGGCGCCATGTTCGGTGGTATTAGCTGGATCTCTGTATCCCTGCAGCTCTGTTACAAACACCCTCCCTCACACAGGTCATTTGCTTGCTCAGGGTCCTGTGAGCCAGGTCATATTGAATGACTGCTACAGAAAGACCCTGGGCCCACTTGAGCACACCTGGCAGATGGGGAAATGGCAGGAATGGATGATCCAGAATGGCCTCGTTCGTAAACTGATAGTTGACATGCATAAGGCTGAGGTGCCTTAATTTCCCTCTAGCATGTTAGCTCACATTCCTAGCTGTACCTTTGGTCAAATGTCACTAAACATCACAAAGCCTCTTGAGGCATGGGTTCCATCCCAAGCCACTGTCACTTCTTGAAAATTCTATTTGCCAAAGCAAGTCACAAGGACATACTTAACGGGCTGTAAACTAAGTTCCACCCCTCAAGAAAAAAAAGAAAGGCTGACCTGGTCGGCATTTTTAATGTACCACACAGGCAGCATTCCAGGCCACAGTGCGGGGTCTGCTTGAGGTGCCTGGCTAGACGTGGGGCCCTGTGGCCGGTTGTTCTCAGGCCCATTTGCTTCTCTCCCCACTAGATGAGGGGTGTCTGCTTCTATGACAGTCACTGTGTTCAGACTCCAGACAAGAAGGGATTTTCCATATATGAGGTCTTAGATAGGACCACAGAGTAAAACGCATAGCTTTGCCCTGTCCTCATTTCTTATTTCAAAAACAGGTTAGACAAACTCCTCAGTGAAACCGGGCCCCTTATCAGAGACCAGAAAGTAATCTGTAATGGAAGGAATTATTCAGCACCGGTCTCTCCCAGGAAAACAATTGTTAGCTTGTCAAGGCAGGGAAAGCTCTAATTAGACTATAGGATCCCTCTATTACTGCTGCTGGAAAAGGCCAACACACATTTCACCGCAGACCCTAAATTAACAATTCAACTGCAAGGGAGTGAAGTCTGCTGGAGGGAGGTGAAGATGGACCCCTACATCAAAGCTGTTCCCAGCCAGGGTGTTCAGTGTTCCACACCCCATTACCTGCACATCTGTGGGGTCCTTTTGATCATAACTCTTCACAAGGAAAAGCGGTGAGAGTGGGAGGGTTCACCTGGTCTTCAGTGACAACTGGCTTTTCTCATTCTTTATCTTTCCTCTCCCCATTCCTGGGGCCTGACTCCTTTGTGTCTACCTAATGAGTTTTCCAATTTTAGCCAGCAGTGCTCAGGGACTGGAACCATCACGAGTCTTTGATGGGATTTCTTTGAGTCAAAGTCAAAAGGAAAGCCTGTACCTATACTACAAAGAAGTTGACTGGTTTCCGCGGAGCCCAGGGCACTTTGTATGCAGCCTTTTAAGCTGTGCTTTAAAACAAATGCAAATAAGTGTTGGCGTGGATTTCTTACTTCATGGCTCCCCTGAAATGGATATTCTTAAAATCAAATTCCAAGAAGCATCCCTTTATGCCCATGTTCTCCCAACGTTCCTGCTGATCTGAATGAATGTTTGGTTTCCACACTTTGTATCCTAGCCTGTCTATTAGACCATTAATTTATAACAAACTATGATTTTTACGTAGGAAGGAGTAAGAAAATTTGCCCCTCACTAAATTACAGGAAATGTGGAGAAATCCACCATACTCTTTCAGGTTGTATGTCTTCTGTCTCTGCTGATTTCCCCCTTCTGTTCTTCATGGTCTCTGCAAAGTTGCTTCTCGGGGATCCTTGGGTGCTAATTAGCATCAAGTTAGAAATTCGGGAAGTATATTGGGAATGCCCCATAGATGAGGATAACACTACTAGGGACCACACTGTTTATCTGGGGTCCCCATCAAGTTCTAGCATTTTCTTGCCTAGAACAAGTGTCTTTGGTTGGATTCATGCTTCCTTTGTTAAAACCAATGTCACAAGACTCCTCTGATTTGGGAGGAACTATTTGAAGATTTTTGTCATCTTCTCTCCCATGCTTGCCCAATACTTGGAGAAAAGAGAGACCCCATGAGCAAGTTTCTCTAGGCACCAATACCCTTGCATAGTTTTCTGAGGTACATCTTCTTGGAGAGGCAGTTACTTTCCCTAAGACTATTTTCTTCACTCTCTCTTAGTAAACGAGTGTGGTGCTCTCGCACGGTGCTGTGCCTGGAGTAGAAGAAAGACATGATAAGACTCTGCTCTTATCAACTCTGGAAGTTGATATCAGAGCAGTGTGTTGTGCCAGTCCAAGGTTGTTAGTACAGTGGGTCTTTATGTCAATGGCTCCCAGAACTATGTATTCAACCAACCTTTGAGCAAAATGTGTTGTAGGTGTCTGTTTTGAACATGTACAGATTTTATTCTCTTTTCATTATACTGAGCAACACAGTATAACAACTATTTGCAACTTATACATATCATATTAGCTGTTATAAGTAATAAGAGGTGACTTAGAGGATCTAGGAGAGTGTACATAGGTTGAGGGTTTTCAGCATCTGCAGATTTTGGTACCTATGTGGGTTCTAGAATTGATCTGTTACAGATAAGGGAGATGTCTGTATGGAGTTCTGAGACAAGGGAAGACAATGATAAGGATGCTGATTGGATAGAGAAGATAAAGTTTCAAAAGGATTTTGCAGGAGATTTTGAGTGGCTAAAGAGTGACCATTAACAAGGGAGAAGAGGAACATGGCTTATAAAAGCAGAGTGTTTTGAGGAAGAGGTGGGACTAAAAGGAGCTTACTTCATAGAATAGATTTATTGGAGCGGAGTAACATGCTAATTTCTCATTCCTCTTAAAGTTCAATATTTCAAAGAATGGTGTCTTAAGGGAAAGCAAGACAGCATGACCATTCACAAATGTTTTTATCCTCCTTTATCATCTTATCTTTAACAAGAAAATCCTGTCAAATCAAGAAGGTTTTAGCCTTATTCCTTTGATAAATATAAACCCACTCTCACTGTGGGTCTAGAACTAAGTTCTAAATACCCCTAGTCTACTTCAGTCATGAAAATCCCCCATGCTTCTTTGTGTTTACTTGGGGATTCAGAATGAAAATTATTTTCATGAAAACTATAGCAAATTATATGTGGGGTAATAATGGAATTCCTTTGTATTTAAGGTATCCAGAATTATAATAGTTAACAGACTGAATATTGAACGTAATTCCCAATGGAATCTCTGCTTGGCGATAGCACCAAGCCTTCTGATGTCACTTCCAAATCCCCATGTTCACTACACTTTGAGTCATTTCTGGACACCAATCATGCCAGCTCACTGATGACCTGCTGCAGGAAGTGACTTCAGAGCCTCCCTGGCTGCTCGTCAGCACATGCTGGTTTGATTAGGAGCTTCATGTTCTGCACATTTCCAAAAGAATCTGCTGTTTGGCTCAAGGGAAGCTACCTGTTGTCCAGAAGTGGGAACTGTAATAGACTGCAAGATTGTGGAGCTAGGGAACAGCTGTAGAAGCAGCCATTAACCCTTCCCAGGAAAACCCCTAGGAACTGGTGGCCAAATTGTTTCATTTTATTCAAAGCCTTTTCCTTTTCAACTGCACTGTGGCCTCTAACTACACTGCAGCAAAACTACTTGCAATTTTCTGTTTACAGTTTAAATTTTTTGCAATATACTTTATACACACAAAATAAAGTGCAGTTGGTCATAGCAGATAAGCTGAGTGGCCTCTCATCTTGCTATCCTGTTTCATGTCTTCACTGTTCTCTAAAATGAGATTGCATTGGGTTTATATTTTAAAAACAGAACGAATACACATGAAAATGCTTTTTAGGCCATAGAATGTTAATTGGCATCAGCTACTGAATTCATGGCAATGGAAGCAAACCCTCAAAGACTGTCACTTCATTTAAAAGATACAGTCAGTCAGTCTTGATGGTTGATGCTACTAAACAAGCCATCACGTAGGTGATGTCCGCCCAGGAAGATGATGGCTACAAAGGTCTCAGTACTTGTGTCTAGTGAGAGCCACCTCCGCAGCCAAAGGAAGCAGAGTGCTACCAGGCATTTAAGCATCTAGATAGGTGGAATCTCTCATTTCTTCATGGCATTCTCTAGTTTTATAGAAGGTTTCATTTCTTTCTGTCTAGAAATGCCCATTGGCATTGCTCACCTTCTTGCAGGGTCCATGGTGGGAATTTGGCTTTAATGACACTAATATGTAAATTGAAGGCTCCTGCTTGCTGATTTTCTCAGTCTCCCTTCGAGTTAGCTTCTTCAGGTGGAACTCTGCAGCAAAAATCTGCAAACTAGTGCTCACTTTTCCTAAGAGACTGAAGTCTGTATCTTCTCACCACTTACAGATCTTGGGCCAAGACAATACTTTTCTATAAAGAAAGAGTCTCTTCCTTATAGAAAAATAATGTTTGAACTCCTTCAGCAGCTTGGTAGATTGAGGCAAGAAATAGAAGCTTCGATAAACATGAACTTAGCAATCTTGGGAGTCATACTTATCCTGTACCAAAGTAAGGGAAAGAATATATTCCTAACGTGTTCCAGATTTCTTCTGGATGTTTGGTTCATACTTTTCACTGTGAGCTCTCTAGCCTGAGATGTTTCCCAGGGAGTTGTATTCTGAAGACACACTCAGCTGTATCGTCATCCCAATTAATCGTCACACTTGCACTGTAGAAAACATCTTACTTTCTGCTTGTTAAGGAAACCAGAAACAAAAACTTAAGAAGGGAGGATGTTGAGTCCAAGGTTCTAAAGTCAGGACTCAATCCTAGGTCTTCTGGGAAATTTCCACTACTATTTCAAATTTAGAAATCTGTCTTTAGGTCCCAGGCCACAATGATTTGGGACAGGAATGATCTAGCACTAACAAAGACACCCACTGCAGAGAACAAACTGGAGGTTTGAGAAGTTAGTACCTATGGATTATGTACAACTTTCTGATGGGGGATCTTTGCCAACCAATTATCTTTAAGAGGTGGGGCCAAATTAGGGTGTGGCTTTCTAGGACCAGGAGAAAAACAGCACATGGCCCAGGTGCCCTCTCTCTGTGGCTCCCTCACAACGCAGCTGAGTGTGGACTTATTCCTGTTTCATGAGTTTTCCCCTTATAATAAATAAATATATACTTTTTTTTTTAGCTTTTAGCTAACCTGGTTATTTTCCAAATCGAGCTAACTTCTGCAACTTTCCTCACCCTATCTTATTTAAATATCATCTCTTTTTCTTAATTTCTCTGGGGTTTAAGCCAGATTAATTACTTCTCCCAAGTCACATAGCTCACAAATGGTGAAGCTACTCTGACAACCCCGGCTTTCTGAGCCCTCAGCCCAGGCTTCTCATCGCACTTCTCCTTTGACTACAAATCCCAGGGCATTTATGTGTGCTATAGATGTTTAAGGGCGAAAGCAAGGGAAGTGTTCTGCCTCCGTTGGAGTCCTTTAGGACCCAGTCTTTCTACTTTCCTTCCCTAGCCCCTCCAGCCCCTTGTAACCTGCTCTTCTCCTCCCTGCAGGGTGTGTGGTGGTGGTATCTGTGATTGAACAGCTGGCAGAAGTTCACAACTCTTCGGTCCAGGTGGCAATGGAGAGACTGTGCAGCTACCTGCCTGGTAAATCCACAAGGGCTCTGATCTTTGATCCTCTGTGTCTTGCTTCTCTTCTCTTCTGTGAATCACCAAGATGGAGATTGCACGCTGCTAAGGTTTATGGGATGGGGGAGATTTGCTTGTGCTTTCCTTAGATTCATATTCTCGTGGTGTTTATAAATAGAGACTGAAATAAAATGTCAACTCCAGGTAGTTTCTGTATGACATTCTCTCCCATGGCAGACATCACTGAGGCCATATAGGGAGAAAATGTTGAAAGGCCAAGGACCACTAGCATATCACAATAACAATGACTTTCCCCACCTGATGATTATAATCATAGATATTAAGAAGTCAATGAATAATTCTTCTTTATCATGCACACATTCACAGACACACAAAGTCCTACTAATAAAGATGTTAGGCTGGGAGGATTTCCGATCTCAACACCTCAAATAGGAAGATATCAGAGACACCCCTTCCATTTCACCTGGATCTCAATTAACTTTCTCACCCATTATGCAATCCAAGGAGCTGATGGGTGTTTGAGAAAGTTGTGTATTTGTTTTTCAGATTCAGCAGAAAGAAAATGTTTGCTCTGTTTTCTGTGTACATAGTTATGTATTTGAGAGTCAAATTTTCCTTCTCCTGGTAGAAACTAATTCTCCACGAAGGCTGACACTATTAAGTATGTTATCCAGCCTGAGAGTGATTATGTCTTTGATTTATATGCTACCCCATTTCAGTAGCAAAAAAAAAATCATTTTCTGAAAATTACATTGTTCAATATATGAATTTACAAGATAAAATACTTAGAACTCAAAAAGAAAGACTTCTAGAGAATAGTATACACACACCTGTTTATAATGTCTCAGATGGATCATTGTTAAGATCTCAATCTATTTATATTAAGTCTTTAGTGAAATTAAATCATAGCAGATAAATTAGAAACACCTTCTGGCTTTGTCTGCCCCAGTTCCATTTTCCACCAACTCCCTAGAAGGAGAAATGATCTTAATGAATATTGTTTTGCAGGATTTCACATTTACATATTTACTCAACTGGATCTGTAAGTAAGTTGTAGTTATTTTGTTAGCAACTTTTAAAACAATTTCTGGTAAAACAAAAACAGTTGTAGAAACCACAAAAAGTGAGTGAATAATTTTCCATTTTGAAAGGTAACCTCCTCTGTAAAGAACCCAGGTCAGAAAGAGCAGATAATTAGCTTTCCCAGAGGTCCTAGTCACGTGTCCACTTCCACCCACCTGCAAAGGAAAAAGTCTAAACTTTGCAGTAAATGTTACTTCATGATTTTTTTTCAGTTTTAGCATAACTATCTTCTTGTTTTACATTTCTGGTGTGTCTCCCAGGTCTATTACTATCTACAACTTAACTTTTCCTCTTTTCATTTCCCATATAACTTAGCTATGAATTTTGTCCTGTAACTCTTCCTACAGCCTTTTCTTACCACAGGATTTTCTGACTTCTTGTATACCTGTGGTGTAAGGGAACATGTTTCTTCTGAGGTCCGTGATTTCTCAGAATTGGAACCTAAGTCCAGAGCTTCGACACTCCCAATTTGCCAATTTGATTCCTTTGGCAAAATGATACATGGTTCTTTCTCTCTCTCTCTCTCTCTCTCTCTCTCTCTCTCCTTTATGTAATTCAAACAACTATTGATGGGTCATGAGGGGTGAGAAGCATCAACTTATTGAGAGGTATACCATTGGTATCATTCATTAATTGAAGTATATTTAACCTATTTCTTCATTATCTTATTTAAATATTTTCCTATAGTACCTAGTTCAATTTGAAAAACCAAGACAATGCTTTATTCTTTACTTAGCAGCTTTAAAGAGATTGAAAAAGCAATCATTTTCTTTAAAATGCCTCAAAGTCATGATTTAAACATAACTGAGATTTCAGTCAATTGCAACCATTATCCTATTGAAGATCAAATAACCCCTTCTTTGACCAGAAGGTCAGAACCTCCTTTTCAGTTTGATGATGAGCTCAAATCACCCCAGCAGCTTTCTCAGTAGCTGGACTAGCCAGGTCTTCCCGCCATGTCTTGTTCACTCCTGGGGCTTGAAATCAATCATTTTTCTTAGAAATCTAGGAGGACCTTTTTAGTGACAATTCCTACATTTTGACTAAAGTCTGGGCACTTGGTAATCCTGATTATATTAATGGTCAGTTTTTCTCAGTCTCATCTGTGGACAGGAATTTAAAAAAAAACACATGCATATACAATTACATGTACAATGTTTAATATAAATCTAATGCGTTCATGGTGCCGCTTTCAATTCAAATCCAAAACTACAGGATTTTTTTTTTTTTTTTTTTTTTTTTTTTTTTTTGGTTTTTCGAGACAGGGTTTCTCTGTAGCTTTGGTGCCTGTCCCGGAACTAGCTCTTGTAGACCAGGCTGGCCTCGAACTCCCAGAGATCCGCCTGCCTCTGCCTCCGGAGTGCTGGGATTAAAGGCGTGCGCCACCACCACCCGGCTCAGGTATTTTTCTTAATCAATTTTGTTTCTTAGTTGGTGTCTCTTTCTTTCCTGTAAAGTCCTTATTTTCAAAGCAATGGCTACAACTACATAGCCCAAACTTCCCATTCGCTGCCCCTTACCACACACTCACAGTCCACAGTATCAGTTCCTGTATATTTCCCATTTCTTATTTCATGCAGTTCACCTTTGTTGAGAGCAGTTTAGATTGGTTATTGTGTATAGTTTTCCTGTTTCTCCACCTTTTAAAAGCATTGGCCTATATGATCTGAGCACAATGGCGTTGTTTGAAATACCTCTGCAGTCAGCAGCTGTGTGGCTCATGTCCACCCCACCTCTCCTATGGCTGTCCCTCTAGCAGAACTGATGCCTGAGGCTCATTCCTCAGGAAATATCCTTGGGAAAATTAGCCCTGAATTCTTGCATGTTCATAACAGGCTGTCTGCAAACTTTAGACCTGAAAGCCATAAGTTTTGTGGATATCAATCTTTGTGGGTCTCTGGAGATAGCTACAAGTCTCAGTTCAAAACCCTAGCAAACACACAAAATATTACACTCACCTGTGACTTCAGGACTGTGAGAGTGGAGATGTAGAGACAGGAAGATCACTGGAGCATGCTGGCTGCCAGTCTGGCATCAAGACTGGTGGAAAACCCTGCCTCAAAGGAATAAAATGGAGAGCAATAGAGCAGGACACCAGGTGTCTTCCTTTGGCTTCCAGTCATGTGCATGGATGTGTGTCCCAGTGTACACACACACACATGTACACACACACATATACACACACACATGTACACACACATGTGCACACACACGTACATACACACAAACACATACATACACTCCAATAATTCCTTGGTATACAAGTTCTTTCCATGAAACTCCTAATGCTAAAAAGTCTAATGTGGGGCTAGAAAGATGGCTCAGCAGTTAAGAACACTTGCTGATCTTGCAGAGGATCCAAGTTTGGTTCTCAGAACCGGTATAGGCAGCTCACAATAGTCTGTAACTCCAATTCCAGGGGCTCTAAGGCCCTCTTCTGACCTCCCTGGACACCAGACTCACACATTGTACACATACATACATGGAAGCAAAACTCTTATACACATAAAATAAAATAAATAAACATTTTTTAAAAGGAAAATAAATAAGAAGTTTATGTGGATCTAGTTTTTTTTTTTTTTTTTTTTTTTTTTTTTTTTTTTTTTTTTTGGTTTTTCGAGACAGGGTTTCTCTGTGGTTTTGGAGCCTGTCCTGGAACTAGCTCTGTAGACCAGGCTGGTCTCGAACTCACAGAGATCCGCCTGCCTCTGCCTCCCAAGTGCTGGGAGACAGAAATGGACAAATGAGGCCACCTCATCTTAGCATTTTTGCTTCCAAAACTGAGAGCTGAGTGAGGATCTTTCTCCATGAAGTACATACCCCACACATTGGTTATAGTGACATATTTCGCATCTCTGGGCTAAAAAGGAAAACATTACTACCATTTTCCAAAGGAGGACTTTGTAGGGGGTCACAGTTATCACTAAGCCTGCCTTGCCACTTGCTCCTTCCATGCAACAGTCTCAGTGTCATATGGACCATTTGCATCTTGAGTTTCCTTTTTCTTTTTCCAGGGAAGTTATGTTGCCCAAAGGACAGAGAGGGGACGCCTACTGATTGGGAACCTGGTCTGGCACAGGGGAAGCAGAGCAGACAACAGGGCTTCTAGGGTGTGTTTCCTACTCAACTGGGGAAACTCCAGTGATTGAAAAAGGTGCTGGGGGTCTTTTTTGATATTATAGGAAATTTGGGGCTTTGGTATGGAAACCAGTATGATGTTCAGCTCAAATGGTCACACCACTTGACAGACTTAAAGACGGTTGTGACATTCTATTCTGATTCAGTGACTGTGAAAAACCTGCGCAGAATGTATGGAACAATGAAAAGACTATCTCCTAGCTAAGATTTCTCTTAGAAAACATAATATGCCCAGCCCATAGTATCTCCTTGGATCTAATACTGGCTTCTGCGTGATAATCCAGAAGCAGGAGGAATAGACGAAGATGAAATTATGCATGTAAACACACATTTATTAAAAATGATTTCTAAGTATTCTCTTTGCCCCTAAAGCTAAACAAACACAATATCCCTTGCCTTAGCGGACACAGCCTGTGAGCTGCACTCTAGAGAATGATGTCTGGGTAGATTTCAGCCTTCAATACTCGAACAAACTAATGTTTCAAACAGGGCAATGTCTTTTCTGGCCTTCACTTCCACCTGAGCTTTCACATATGGTTCTCATTAGTAAACACTTTAGAATAATCTCAGAATCATCAATGGGGAAATGGTATGGAGTCATTGTGGTTAGCAGTCAACAAAATCACATGTTCTGAGTGTCATACCAGAACGTCACTTCCCTGGTCGCCCATTCAGAAATCCTATCTCCATTAAATATGATAGTTTAAGAATTCATCTAGCCTTAAAGAGAGCAAAGCAGCGTATGCATCCTGGAATATGAAGCCACAGAGCTAGTTAATGTGGTTAACTGTTGTCTGTGCTTCAAGGTACTCATTAACAGTTAGTGGTTAACAATACCTGCTCTGCTTGAGGTAGGTAGGGTATGAAATAAAATGCCCTCAGCAGATTGAAATGAACATTATGAACAGCATTGGCCTCTGGAGTAAAAAATCTGTAGTTTCAGCTGAATTGTTGACTACTGCTGTGGTCTTGGGCTCTCTCATCCTTGGTGTTCCTGATTACAAAGAAAATGCAGGTAAAGACACCCACCAGGTCAGAAGAGTCCAGAAAGGAAGGAAGTGAGAGCCGACTTCCATGACTTGTGTATGGGAATGGCTGAGGTTTCAATTGCAAATACACATGTGCTAGCCGCATGCCCGAGGGCTGCCCAGTGATCCTTTGCAAACTATTCTCTGTGCTCTGGAATGGCTGTGTTTTCTCTTATTGACAGGATATTCTATTCCAGTCTTCACTCCCTAGATCTGCAGGGATATTCTTGCACCTGTAGATCACAAGCATGATCTAACAGTAAAGGTTCTGCTTCAGATCTTCTTCAGAGCAGGGAATGTAGGTCTGTGATAGAAAAACTTGCCTAGCATGCACAGAGCCCTGGATTTGGGTTTCAATAAAACACACAGTGTACACACACATGCACGCACGCACACCTACCTCACAGCATTTACCTAAAGCCTCCTCCATTATCTGGCAGTACTAAAACAAAACAATACAGACTATAATGAATAGAAATGTACTTATCCTGGTGTCCTAGATGCCCAAAGTCCAAGTGCATGAGTCAAATGTCATACTTCCTGCTGTGTCATCCCATAATATGACATTAATCCATCTCCAGGAGCAATAATCTCTGATTAGGCTCTAGATCCCAACATTATGGTACAAGAAGTCACAGAACCTATAAGGATGCATTAGAACCACAGTTTCCTGTCAAAACTTCTAGGCCTAGGCTGGTCACCACTTGGGTTGCAATAACACCTGAAGTACCATCTCATCATAGCCCTCTGGGTACCGCTATCTCTTTACCAGAGGTTTTGCATATTTCTGCTCCATATTCTCCCATGCTGAGTGTATAATTTATCTCTGGGAGGAGCCTTTCTTTTCTCACATCCACCACAGCTCCAGGGCCCTCCTGAATCAGCATCGAGGAGTCCAGGTGAAGAAAGAGATTCCTCAGAAGGGGCTGCTCTGAATGAGAGCTGTGCAGTCATTCACTTTGAGTGGAGCAAAACAATCATAGAAACATATTCACAGTGCTTCTCGTCAAACCCAAGGAAGATGGGTTTTCTCTGCCTCTCAGCCAGTAATGCAAGTTAATCAAAGAACACAGTAATGTTGCTTTTTAAATTGCTGTGCTCCAGGCTAAGCTACTTCAACATTAGCATGACTTTAAACAGACTTTAAACATTTCCAAACCGCCTTCCACCTCACTTAATTATGACCCTCTCTTAAAAACGTCCTTAAGCCATGCGATGCTACAGTGAAGCCAACCAACCAACATGACCACAGTTTCTTTTATTTATTTTTATTCTTTTACTTTTGTTTTTTTGAGGCAGTGTTTTTCTATGTAGCTCTGTCTGCTCTGGAATTTGTGAAGTGGAAGAGGCTAGCCTCAAATCCAGAGACCCACCTGCCTCTGCCTCCTGAGCACTGGGATTAAAGGTGTGCACCACAATGACTGGCTTGGCCACCTTTTCAGATAAAGAAGACATAGGAAGTGTTCTCCTGTGCCCATGTGTTGTAGAGTACTTCCCACTTTCTCTTCTATCAGATTCAGTGTGTTTGGACTGATATTGAGGTCTTTAATCCATTTGGACTTGAGTTTTGTGCATGGTGATATATATGGATCTATTTTCATTCTTCTACAGATTGACTTCCAGTTTTGCCAGCACAATTTGTTGAAGATGCTCTCTTTTTTCCATTGTATACTTTTAGCTCCTTTATCGAAAATCAGGTGTTCATAGGTTTGTGGGCTAAAGTCAGGGTCTTCTATTCTATTCCATTGGTCGACTTCTCTGTTTTTATGCCAGTACCAAGCCGTTTTCAGTACTGTAGCTCTGTAATAGAGTTTGAAGTCAGGGATGGTAATGCCTCCAGACAATCCTTTATTGTATAAGATTGTTTTGGCTATCCTGGGTTTTTTGTTTTTCCATATAAAGTTGATTATTGTCTTCTCCAGATCTGTGAAGAATTTTGATGGGATTTTGATGGGGATTGCGTTGAATCTATAGATTGCTTTTGGTAGAATTGCCATTTTTACTATGTTGATCCTCCCAATCCAAGAGCAAGGGAGGTCCTTCCATTTTCTGGTGTCCTCTTCAATTTCTTTCTTCAAAGACTTAAAGTTCTTGCCAAATAGATCTTTCACTTCCTTGGTCAGAGTTACCCCAAGATATTTTATGCTATTTGTGGCTATCGTGAAAGGTGATGCTTCTCTGATTTCCCTCTCTGCTTCCTTATCCTTAGTGTATAGGAAGGCAACTGATTTTTTGGAGTTGATTTTGTATCCTGCCACATTACCAAAGGTGTTTATCAGCTGTAGGAGTTCTTTGGTAGAGTTTTTGGGGTCGGTTATGTATACTATCATATCATCTGCAAATAATGAAAGCTTAACTTCTTCCTTTCCAATACGGATCCCCTTGATCCCCTTATGTTGTCTTATTGCTATTGCTAGAACTTCAAGCACTATATTGAAGAGGTATGGAGAGAGTGGACATCAAAAAAAAAAAAAAAAAAAAAAAAAAAAAAAAAAAAAAAAAAAAAAAAAAAGAAGACAAAGTCTGTGGAAGAGAAGGCACTTCCCTGAGGTCTGAGTTCAGTGAGCTGATGCTGGAATCCACGTCTCTTGAGTTAGGTGACATCTGAGTATCTTAACACTCTCCGCAATAGTAACCCTCAATAGGAGGACCATGGACAGGGAGGACAGCAGAGTTTGACCATTTTATTGGTTTAAAATCCACATGTATCACAAGTCACTGGTTAAAAATGGAACCACAGTGGCTTTCCGTATGTTCAGTGATGTCATCTATCACCATTGTTTCAAGTGTTTTCATTACACCGGTGTTTTAGTTATTGTTCAATTGCTGTGAAGAGACATCATGGTCAAGGCAATGCTTATTAAAGACAGTATTTAATGGCTAGCTTACAGTTTCAAAGGTTAGTCCAGCATACAGGAAAGGCACCAGAGCAGTAGCTGTGAGCTCTGCACCCTGATCTACAGTCAGGCAGCAGAAGGGGGAGGGGGAGGAGGCAGGCAGACAGACTGACAGACATACAGAAAGGGCTTGTAATGGACTTTTGAAACCTCAAATTCCTCCCCAATAACATACTTCCTACAAAATAGCCGTGCCTACTCCAACAAGGTCACACCTGCTAATCCTTGTAATCCTTATCAGACTTCCTGGTAATTTAGCAGCAAATATATAAAGCTATAGGAGCCACTCTTGTTCAAACTACCACAAGCTTAAACTATGTGTCCCTTAGCTATTGTGCTCCAATACCCATCCTCCTGACCCCTAAAACCATTCACCTACTTTCTGTCTTTTACATTTATCTGTTATAGATATTTTATATAAACTGAATAATACAAGATTCAGTCTTTTGTGGTCAATGTCCTTTTGATATTTTGACAGTGGCACAGTGGGGTTTTTTTTTTGCATAACTTTAAGCATGTCTTACTTATTAAATTCATATCACTTGCATCAGAGCTTCATTTCTTTTTATATCTGAATAGTATTCCACTGGATACACATCAGCATTGAGGTTTTCAGCCTGTTAATGAGCATTTGAAGGACTGGAATAAACAAGGCTGTTATCAATGGTTGAATATATATTCTCAGTTCTCTCTGGTTTCCATGTTGGAGTAGAATTTCTGGATTCTGGTTAAACTGTCTCAACTCTATGCTAAATAATTTGAGGAACCTTGAGACTATTTACCAGAGAAGCTGCACCATTTCACATTCTACTACTGCTTGAAACTTTTAATTGTTATTCACTCTCAACACTTATCATAACTTTTTATTTAGCGCTAAGTAGGAGGGAGCTGTATCTCACTCAGGTTTGGATATAGACAAGCATATTTTCCCCTTGAAGCATTTGTTGCATATATTTGTGTATTACTAGAAAACTGCATATTCATATGCTTGCCGTATTTTTAATTGTACTGTTTGTAATGGTTTAAATGAACTGCTGTGGTTCCCCCAAGGGGTGCAGCAGCAGAAACGCTGCAGTTCCCTGAGTGGCATCAATCTGCAGAGGGCCACAAGGCCACAGCAGGCAATGCTGCAGGTCCCTGAGTGGTGGCAGTGGGCAGCAGGTCCTGAGACCACTGTGGTCCACAAAGGCAGCTAGGTCCTAGGAAGGAAGCTGTATGGCTGGTGAGAGACCGAGATGGATATGCATGCCATGCAGAGTGAAGTTAGATATTTATTTGGTGGGTTGTGGAAGGGAAGGGGAGAAGGGGGAAGAGCAGAGAAAGGAGAGAGAGAGAAAGAGAGAGAAAGAGAGAGAGAGAGAGAGAGAGAGAGAGAGAGAGAGAGGAAGAGAGAGAGATGGGGCAGGGGGGAAGAGCACAGAGAGAGACAGAAAAAGAAGGGATTCAGACTAGAAGCTGAAGATCAGCTTGTTTTGATGGAAAGGGGAGGGAGTGGACATGGCTTGTCTCTTAAAGAAACAGGACAGATCATTACACTATTTATCTTTATTATCAAATTACATATTAAATATTCATCCAGAAACTTCCATTCCATTTTATTCAGCTCACCTACCCATTCTTGATTATTCTTAAATTGTTCATTAAACAAAATTAGCCTCCAAAGACAGTGCAACAGTGTGTCCATTTATTAGTTTTCAAGTGTATGGATCTCTGATAACAGTTAAATGCAGATCCTTGAGTGTTACCAAACTCCTGTAACTAATACTTGTCATGACATTAGAGTCAACAAGGATAAGAGAACTTTATCTTTCTTTTTTGTTTCCCAGACAAACATTACTATCAATCAACCTTGGGATCCATCTGAAAAATTTTAAAGCCTTCTGACCATTTCACTCACTTCAGCAAGAGAATGGAGTCAAGGATCCTTTCCCTTTTCTTGATCAGTCTTTCTGTTACTGCCCTAAACTGCTGTTAGCTGGTAATCTGATGGATGTCAGCTCTAAACCCTGCTAAGACATCGAAGAACCTGGAGAGGAAGAGAGGCTTGTCACACAGACCCTGGGTCATTGGAGAAGCTTTCAAGGACAGAATCTTTCCTTCTTTCATGTACAGAGAAAGAACTAGGTTTGAAAATGGACACTTGTAACTCTTGCAACCAGGAAGTCAGGATGCACACGTGGGGAGAAGAGCAAAGCCTCTGAAGGCATGGAAGAGGCATTTAGTTGGCAGAACAGACAGATAAGAATTGAGTGAGGTTGTGCTGACAAAGAGTTTCCACTGTAAGAAGCAATAAATCAAAGTACTGGGACTAATTAAATTAGCTGTTCATTGTCCAGGGAATGAATTCTCTGAGGACTGCTTTAGGGGGATCATTCTCACAGTTCCTGGGAGTTTCTGATTCTCTTACAATGTACCTAGAGAATGAATAATTTTGTCTGATTTAAAATTTCCCCAAAATAGCCACCATGACTCCAAGATAAGGCATTCTCAGAGTGGGAGAAATTGGTTATAGACTCCTTGCATCTGGGTGAACTTATGTATTTTGTTTATCTAAAACAGAGAATTGTAGGCTCCTTCAACCCAAAAGAGCCCATGATTATCCACCTACAAGCTGTCAGGTTTTGGAATATTGTTATGCCCAGATCACAGAGTCCCCCCCAAAACCAACTAGAGACCAAGTCCTGTATGTAAACACAAAGAACCTTTATTCTTACTAAAACTACCTGGCACGAGAGAGAAGGAAATATGGAACATGCTACAAACCTACGTAGGAATTTATTAGTGGGGGCGTTACAGGACTGGGGAATCCGTGTGCAGAGAGAGAGAGAGAGAGAGAGGGCGCATCCAGCTTTTTAAAAGCTACCTAGCACATGTGCACAGGGGTTTGGTGTGACTATGTCATACACCGATGACGCAGATGATGGGCTCACGCCTGCACACAAGAATTTAGCTGAGTCATTGTGGATGTAACCACGCATGAGCACACATGGATCATGCAGGGCCCTTTAACATTCAGGCACCTCTGCACGTTCATGGCTCCAGAACCCAGAAGTATCAGCCTTATGTGGCTGAAATCATTACACTTACACAAGTATGCAAACTCACACTCTCTGTGTGTCCAGCATATTGGAATGATCTGTGAGCTCCAAGCTCAGCTGGAGTCGGGTTTTTATAGTAGCAAAGGTAGGTAGGTGTAAGGGATTTTTAAGGTTCAGGACTCGGGACTGGCTGACATTTGTCTAGGTGTGTCCTGGTGAAAAGCGATGGGTGTGTGCTGGCAGGTGATCCTAATTACAATGGTTGGAACCTTAGGAATCTCCTTTGGATGGTCTGTTCCAGGGCAGAGTCAGTTTAGGGCTTTTCCTGGAACCTGGTGCAGCCTGGGTCTCATGTGCAGCCAGGCTGCCCTGGGTCCTGCAGTATCATTTGTCAAATTTCCTCACTGAAATTGTCTTGGCACACTAATGCCTTGACCATAATTGTGTTCAGGGTTTCCAGTCTTTAATTCTATTTCATTGGCCCACACGGCTTTCATTCTAATACAACATTATTTTTGCTACTGTAGCTTTGTAGGTTTCAAATTGGGAAGTCTGAGTCTTTTCGTTTTTCTTTTAAAGATTAAAAAAAAACCTACTCTGGTTCATATGGTGGTTAGAATCAGTTGATAAATTTCTGCAGATGAATTAGTATTATTTTGGAAATGAACTAGGATTATTGAAGTTGTTGATCGGATTAAGAAATATTGCCATATTAGTACCATTACTAATTGCTCCATCAACAAGGTATGTGTTTTTGTTTATTTTGGTTTTATTTAACTTCCTTTAATAATATTATTTTAAAGAATATATTAGCATGCTTTTAAGAAAGTGTCTCATACAGTGGCCCAGGTATCCTGGAATTCACTGTGTAGCACAGATTAACCTCAAAATTGTAGTAATCCTCCTGCCTCAGGCTTGCAAGTGCTGGAACTACAGGTGTAAACTCTACATCAAACTCTTTCGTATTTTTTGTCGATTTTATTTTTTTATTTTGTCAAATTTATTTCTAAGTATTTAATTCTTTTTGATGCTACCATAAACAAAACAGCTTTCTTAATTTCATTCTTATTTCCTCAATTCTTCATTTTGCATTATTGATTGTGTATCATGTAACGTCATTACATTAATTTGTTAGTTCTCATAGTTTATTGATAGATTCCTTAGAATTTACTACCTACTTGTTGATAACAACTGTATAATAGTTTCTTTTGTTCTTTTTAATCTGAATACTTTGTATTTATTTTGGTTGACTAACCCTTCTGGCTAGAATGTCCAATGTAATATTGAGTAGAAACAGTGATGCAGACATTCCTGTTTTTCCTTTATCTTATACAGAAAGTATTCTGGCTTTTGTCATTAAATAACATGTTAGTAGGAGAGTTTTGTAACTAGCCTTTACCAAATTAAGACTTCCCCTCTTATTATTAGCTAGGTTTTGGTAAGGTTCTTTTACAGGAGGTTGGGGAAGTGGTATTATGCAGAAGTCTACTGTTCTGTCAAATATTTTCTGCTTGTATTAGATGATCAAATGAGCTCTGTCCTTTATTGATGTAGTGTAATATGATAGTTGATATTAAATGTTACACCTGGCATTCTTGGGACAAATCTTACTTGGTGAAGGTACAGCATTTTTTCCTATATTGCTGGGTTTGATTTGCATTGTTTTGTTGAAGATCTTTGGAGTTATATTTATAAAAGATTTAGGATATATTTTTTGAAGGGATGCATTTTGATACTAATTCCCAACCCTTCTGTGTTTTGCAAGAGATCTGATGAATTGGTAGAATTTACTAGTAGAGCTTTCTCATCCTTTTAGAGTTTTCTTTGGAAGAATCTTAGATTACTGTATCAGTTTATTTATGTGCTATTTGTCTATTTCTTCTCAAGTCCAATTTAGCATTTTATGTCTTTCTGGAGGTCTTCCTACTGCATCTACATTTTTTTGCTTTGCTGTCATGTGTCTACTTGCAGTGCTCCAGTACAGTTCTCTACTTCATTAAGCTCTGCATCCGTGAGGAATTTGGTTCTAAATGCCCACTTCAAAAGCACAGCCTTGTTGTAAAACACAAAGCAGCATTAATAAATATTTATTTTGATAGAAAAGAATTAGCCTTATTTAGCATGAAAATTGACATACTAGGACATTGTCTTACTTAGGATTTTATTACTCTCAAGAGACACCATGACTATGGCAACTCTTTTAAAGGAAAACATTTAATATAGGCTGAATCACAATTCCCAGGTTTAGTCCATTATCATCATGGTGGGGGGGAAACATGTTACTACACAGGCAGACGTGGTACTGGAGAAATAGCTGAGAGTTCTACATCCAGATCAGCAGACAGCAGAAAGAGGGAGACACTGGGCCTAAGTTGAGCATCTGAAACCTCAGACCCCATCACCAATGACACACTTCCTCCAAAAAGGCCACACCTACTAATAATACCACTCTTTATGGGCCTTTGGGAGCCTTTTCCCCAAGCCACCACACCACTTTTATTCTGTTGTGACTTCACCATCCCAGCTAGACCCAGGTCCCCTAGTTTGAGATCCAGTTTGGCAAGATAAACTTTTCTGCCAGGGTTCCATTTCTTCCAAGGACAGCAACCCTGTCTATAGATCTAAGTTTAGCTACTAGGGTTCCACTGTAGGGCCACAAGGCAGAGAAATGGAGTTAACACGTTACGTGGTGAGATGGACCCATGTGTTTCCAGAAGGCAGGAGGAGTTTCTATTGCTGCCATTAACCAATATGTGCAGAACAATGCAGGAAGAAAGGATTGATTTAATTTACTGTTCCACATCACAGCTAATCCACAAAGGAAGTCATGGCAGCAATTCACTTTAGGAACCTGGAGTCAGGAACTGAAGCAGAAGCCATGGAGTAACATTGCTTATTGCCTTGCTTCCCATGGTTTCCTCAGCCTGCTTTCTTATATACCACAAGAACACCCGCTCAAGGGTGGTACCACCCACAATAGTCTGTACTCTTACACATTGTGATGGTTTGCATAATAATATCCCCACAAGCTAATAGGGAGTGACATTATTAGGAGGTGCAGCCTTGTTGGAGTAGGTGTGGCTTTCTTGGAGGAGGTAGGGAGCAGGCTTTGAGGTCTCAAATGCTCAAGCCAAGTCTAGTGTGATATTTACTTCCATCTTCCTGTTGATCCAGATATGATATTCTCAGCTACTTCTCTAGTACCACACGTCTGCCTACATGCCACCATGATAACAGACTAATCCTCTGAAACTGTAAGCCAGCCCCAATTAAATGATTTCCTTTATAAGAGATGCCATGGTCATGGTGTCTCTTCCCAGCAATAAAACCCAAACTGACACACATACATCAAACATTAATTGAGATAATGTGCTACAGGAGTCCATAAAGGCAAATATGATGGAGGCATTTTCTCAGTTGTGGGTCCCTCCTGTAAAATGATTCTAATGTGTTAAGTTGCTTAAAAAAAAAAAAACAGCCAGCACAGAGGATATCTTCTTAATAGGCATGTGTATGCATTGTCTGTGTGCTTAGACTTGATTCTATTCAGCAGCACCTTCTCATTCAAGACCAACCTGATCTACAAGAGCTAGTTCCAGGACAGACTGGGAAACCCTGTCTTGAAAAACCAGAAGAAGAAAGAAGAGCTGAACTCTTCCCTCAAATGAGTAACAAAAGGAATACAAGCCATGATTCTTTTTTAACTCTAAAAGATATCTTTTAAAATTTTTCTTTAGTTTTTTCATACAGTACATTTTGATCTTCTTATTTCTTCTTTCCCAACTCTTCACAGATTCTTGCTGCTTTACTACCCATGCAATTACATGTTCTTTCTCAAAACAAAACAAAACAAAATAGTTAAAACTACAAAACAGTTCAAAAAAGAAAATTAAGACAAACTTATAAAAAGAAAATCTATATGATTTTTTTAAAAATGACAAAACAAAATGTGCACATACACACTCATAGGTACACACAAACACACAGCATACACACACACACACACACACACACACAATGTAATGTCTGTTTTGTATTGAGAAACTCTTTCTGGTTAAACTTTCCAGTAGTTAAACTGCCCAGTGAAACGGAGGAAATTGATATTCCTTTTCCCAGCAGGTATCAATTGCAAATAGCTTTTTGGTTAAGGTTGAGACTTTGTTTCTACTTCCCCTTCTCCTTGTTGTGATTTGGTCTGTCTTGAATCTGTACAGGCCTGTGTACTTTCACAATCTCTGCATGTTCCTATGTATATCAGTCCTGTTGTCCCTGGAAGACGGTTTCCTCAGACACACCCACCACTTCTGGCTCTTACAATCTTTCTGCCATCTCATAGATGAGGGGAGGAGTTTGAGAAAAACATCTCATTTAGGGTTGAGTGTTCCAAGTTCTCTCACTCTGCATGTTGTCAAGTTGTGGGTCTCTGAGTTAATTCCCATCTATTGCAAGAAGTTTCATTCATGAGTATTGAGTGGTGCTCTGATGTGGGAGGTGCGTCTGTATATGTGTTGCTTTTATTGGTTAATGAATAAAGCTGCCTTGGCTTACAGCAGGGCAGAACAAAGCCAGACCGATATATAGAGATATATAGAGAAAGTAGGCAGAGTCAAAGAGATGCCATGTAGCCACCAGAGGACAAGACATCCCCGCACGCCTGTGCAGGTACACCACAAGCCTCATGGTAAAATACGGAATAATAAAAATGGGTTAATTTAAGATGTAAAAATTAGTTAGAAATACACTTAAGATATTGGCCAAACAGTATTGCAATTAATACAGTTTCTGTGTATTTTGGGTCTGGGCAGTCAGGAAATAAATGAGCAGCCTCTGCCAACCGTGCTCTACTCAATGTGTATAGCAATAAGTCACTAGGTGTCTTTTTATTTCTACATTTATTTAGCACAATAGTAATGCTGGCTTCCCCCACGCCTATGCTCTATGTAATGTTGGCTTCATCTACCATGTAGTGGTTTTATGTTATGGAATGGGCCTTAAATCCAGTTTTTAAAAAGGTGGCTGACTAGTCCCTCAACATTGTGTCATTTGTGTCACATTGCATCAGTGTGTCCTGCAGGCAGGTTTCTTCACTGAGATAAATTGATTACTTTTTTCCTCTTTTCCTACACCAAAGTAAGAGTTAAGTTTTTCATTGGGGGCCAGCTCAATTTCTCCATGTTTGATGGCATAGGTGAATTGCTGTTTTACCAATCGAGTCTTACCATCAGGTTATGGAGCATAACCAATAACCTTGGAAATAGCCTGTGGTGTTTGGAGGAGAATCTATGGGACCCCTTTGGCCAACAACTCAACAAAATGTAACTGTCACTGGAAATTTTACTTGGTGGCATAAGATGTTTAGTTGGGGCTCCATCTCCCCTACTATACAGTGACTCCCTTTACCTTCCTTTCAAATATGGAAATAATTTAGGAAGTTTCTGCAATCGTAGATTCCCATGTGACTTTTCAGAAAAGGTTTAATGTTGGTTCCTCTCCATATTTCCTCTTTTGTCCTGCCCTCCATTCACCTTGCCATTTAATCCCCCTAACCTAGTTCCTCCCTCACCTATTTATAGCACAATACTCTGTTACCCTTTCCTTGGAATATCCTCTCCTTCCCCTTGGTCCCTTGCTAGCTACCTAACCTCTGTGATTGTTCAAACTGAAATGCACACATCCAAAGTCTAAAAGCTGACATCCACATATAAAGTAAAATATCCAATATTTATCTTTTGGGGGTTTAAGTTGATCACTCAAGATAATTGTTTCTAGTTCCATCCCTTATCCCAAAATTTCATAAATTAATTTTTCTTAATAGCTGAATAATATATTATTGTGTAAATGTACCACATTTTCACTATCCATTCACCAGTTGATGAACATCTAGACTGTTTCCAATTTCTGGCTATTATGAATAGAGCAACACTGCATATGGGTGAACAGCTATTTCTGTATCAAGATGCAAAGTCTTTTTGGTATATTGCCCCTCTTGGTATATACTTTGGTCTAGCTGGGCTTATGGTATATCAATTTTCAGGTTTTTAAATAACCTCCACACCGATTTCCATAGTGGTTTTGCCAGCTCACATTCCTACCAGCAATGAATAAGTGTTCTTCTTTCCCATCATCCTCATCATCACGAGCTGTCATTTGTTTTATTGATCTTAGCCATTCTGACTAGAACAAGAAGCGATCTCAAAGTGGGTTAAATCTGCCTTTTCTTCATGGCTAAAGATATTGAAGATTTTTTTTTCAATCATTTGTGTTTAAATTTTTGAGAACCCTGTTTAGTTCTATACCCCATTTTTAAACTGAGTTGTTTTCTTGATGTGCAGATTTTAAGTTCTTTGTATTTTCTAGATATTAATCCTCAATCAGATGAGTAATTAGCAAAGATTTTCCCCATTCTGTAAGTTGACACTTTGCTCTAATGTTGTTGTCATTTGGTGTACACAAAGCTTTTAGCTTTACAAGGTTCCACCTTTTAATTGTTGAATTTAATGTCTGTGGTATCAATGTCCTGTTAAGAAAGTTCTTTGCTGGACCAATGAGCCCAAGCCTATCTCCTACTTTCTCTTCCAGCAAGTTCTTATGTTGAGGTCCTAGATCCATCTGGGTGATTTTTGTGTAAGGTGATAGATACATGTAAGATTTCCATTTTTCCACATGCAGCTCCTGTTTTCTTATCATCGTTTGCTGATGGTGCCATCTTTTCTACTATGTGACGTTTTTGCTTATTAAAAATCAGGTTGTATGAGTGTGTGGAATTACATCTTGGTCTTTAATTCAATTCCATTGAGCAATGTGTCTGTTTTTATGCCAATACCAGGCTTTTTTTTTAATTACCATAACTCTACAGTTGGAATTGGGATAGACACCTCCAGGAGTTCTTTTGTTATTCAAGACTGCTTTAGCTATCCTTTGGCTTTTTGTATTTTCATATGAAAGTGAAATTTTTTTTCCTTTAATCTCTTTGAAGAATTGTGCTGGAAATTTTTATGAGAATTGAATTGAATCTGTAGATTGTTTTTGATAGGCTGGCCATTTTCACAATATTATTCCTACCGATCCTACCAAGGAAAGGAGGTATTTCCATCTTCTAGTGTATTCTTCAATTCATTTCTTTAGTATCTTAAAGTTTTTATTATGCAAATTATGTACTTGCTCGGCTCGAGCTATCACAAGACATCTTATTTTCTGAGGCTATTGTAAAAGGTAGTTTCCCTAATTTCTTTCTTGATATGCTTGTCAGTCAAGAAAAGAGATTCCATTTCAGCTAACCATTTGTTGGGTCCATGGGGGTTGTGCAAAGATGGGGACAGATCATCAAAGTCAAATAAACCAGAAGCAAACTTTATTCCAGAAACCAGATTCCAGGAAAAAATAAAAATAAATAAAAATTCTCCATGGGGCACAAAAAGCTTATCAGCTGAGACCACAGCCAGACATGGATTTTGTAAGACTATGGTGAAAGTAGGTTTCTGAAGCCACCTTTTTATACCAGGGGCACCAAGCATTAGGTCTGAACAAAGAATTTTTTACAATCTCGAGGTAAAACTCAGATACACAATGCCGTGCTTTACGATCTTTATTAACAGGGTTTTTCAGTTAAACTAGTGTTTGTACTTAGTCTATTGTCTTCCTTGGTACTTCCAGGCAGTGTTCACTGAAGCCCTGTGCTCTCCCCTTTGATGCTGCCAGTTTCACGTAGCAGGAATAATGCGTAACACAGAGGTCATATATCTATCTTCTAAAAGTTGACTCAGCTCATATCTGTAGTTAATCAAGGATGGCTGGGGTGTTAGGCTCTCGGTTTGCAGAGAGATGCTTCAGCCTTGTAAATAGAGCTATGGGTTGAAACCCATATTAGTAGTTAATCTTTAAGCTGCTGAGAAAGCTACCGACAGTCTGTTCTCATTCTCCTAGGCTTACAACTTTATATTTCTTTATTCCTACATTCTTATTTCTGAAATATATGTTTTTACATTCTTATTCTTGGACTCTTCACCATTCTGATATGTCTTGATGTAAGAAAAGAAAATGAAATCTATAATTTTATAGCAAACCAATGCTCTTCAGGCATCTGCAGAATCTTTAATGGGAAAGATTATTTTTTATGGGTTTGAGTATTTTGCCTGCGTGCATGTCTGTGGACCACTCTGTACCTGATGCTTGAGGAGCCCAGAAGTAGGCATCCGATCCCCTGAATCTGGCACTACACGGGGTTGCGAGTCACAATGTGGATTCTGGGAACTGAACCCAAGTCCTCTGGAAGTGTAACCAGTGCCTTTAACCTCTGAGCCATTGCTCCAACTCCTAGATATGAAAATTTTTTAATTAATTAATTATTAAAGAATTCTGCCTCCTCCCCACCCCCACCTCCCATTTCCCTCCCCCAATCAAGTCCCCCTCCCTCGTCAGCCCTAAGAGCAATCAGGGTTCCCCGCCCTGTGGGAAATCCAAAGACCATCCACCTCCATCCCAGTCTAGTAAGAGGAGCATCCAAACTGCCTAGGCTCCCACAAAGCCAGTACGTGCAGTAGGATCAAAAACCCATTGCCATTGTTCTTGAGTCAGTATGAAATTTTAATAGCCACGGTAACTTTGAAATTACCAGAACTTGAAACTAGTACTTAAATTAATTGTTACTCACTCAGTCTTAATATTATTCATAAACACTGACACCTGTTTTAAACTATGACAATTAAGTACATTCTATTCACCTTTTTTTTTCTTAGAAAAACTCTTCTTGAAAACCACCTGCTATTTCTTGGTTCAGATGTTTGGACCAGACATCATCAGACTGTGAGTATGACATGGGAATCTGACTCAGTTGTTAGCACAGGGCAGAAGGCAGCTTTCTTCTCATTGGAGAAGGGCTGGTCCTGCTCTTCCTGTCACCATTGATAGAGGGAAGCTGACACCAGATTCTGACATCAGATCCTGATGCCGTTATTCCAGCAGAGGCTTCTCTAGAAGCACAGGGTGAAAATCTGACTCCTTTTCTCTCCAAGCACCTTCCATGCAGGATTTACAGGCACCAACAACAAATAACCCTATACTATCCACTGACGTGGTGACTGACCCTGTCTCTGAGCTCTCAGTACTGGCCCTGCTCTCGCCCAGTGGCTTCCACCCCTCTGTTCTCCAGGTTTTCTAACCTATTTCCTCCTAGCCCCTCTATGCTATCATGATCTGTTTGCTTTCTTATTATCTTCCTTCTGTTTTGACCACTCTTTGCAGCACTGGATAAGATGAGTCATATTCTCTGCCCCAGGAAACAGGATTTTCCTTTTTTAATAGAAGCAGGCTTTCAGTCTTCTTCTCCCAGTATGAGAGTCTTGGAGGAATTCCCATTGTTGGGATCCATTTTTTAATAGTCTGATCATCAGATTGGGGGACACAAGTGCTTCTTTAGAATAGTTTAATTCTGCCAGGCTTACATCCATGCTTGGTGGTCTTATGTTTATGACTTAGTTATTTACTCAGTTTCTTTGAGTTATACAACAAGCACCCAGACCCACGCCCACAAACAAACTCTAGGACCATGATGATCAACTGAGTCTAACCTTGTAGTCGCTCCCTTTTATCTTTTACATCCCCATGGACAACCTAGGTTCTGTATTCATCCTTCCCTCCATGTACTTATACCATATATGAATATATATCTCTATATAATTTTATATATATTGCCAGCAAGATGGCTTAGCCAGACCACCCAAGTTCTGGGACCCACGTCTTCTCACCTCCATATCTGTGCCATGACACCCCCTACATGTCATGTACATACATATAATAATAAAAACATATATAGCATGTATTATGTACAGTCTTGCAAAATATATATTTTTAGCTCTCAACATGGTGTCACATTTTATGTAGCATTTCGTCTGTGCCACTGAAGTGTGGACGGTAGCACACTCACTTAGGCCATATGATGCTGAATTGTATCTCTAGGGTATTGCTCACGTGTTCTACAGGTAATGGCCATGCAGGTTTTCCTCTGGATCTCTCCTTGTATATAGTTCTCTTCTCAATATTCCTATAATAAATGTGTGCTTAGCCCAAGAGTTGGGTGTATAGTGATGAAGCTTAAAAGACATTGTCACCTAAAATAGTGTAGCCTAGAGCCAGAGCAGTTTAAAGGCAGAAGTTTAGAGTCATACAGATGTGTGCTCTTCTTGGGTACAAGTGTCTATTAATACTGAACTTATCTATTACGGAAAAGGTTTATTCTGGATTCTGACTGTGGCAGGAACCCTATCCTTTACCCCAAACCTCAGGTATTGTCATGGCCTATGAACTGAAGTCAGGCCTATGGACTTGCAAGTTTTTATTAAAATCAAAATCTTCCAATACAGAAAAAAAATGGTATCTTTAAATGCAAACCTAACTAAGGCATTCCTTTTTAATAACATTCTTCAAAATCTACACTTCCTTCTCAGGACTGCTGACCCCATCCACAAGACTCTTCATGAACTGGTCCTGATGGTCCTTCCAAATCCATCCCTTGTCGTATCTCAGCACATTCCACGGCGGTTTTCTCACACTATAGGCAGGCGTTGCCCTAAAGATTTTGATAGTTTTTTCCTGTGTTTCATACATATTAAACCTGTATCCAGACACATTACCCTACTTCTTTGGAGCTCATATACAGGTCACCTCTTCTGAAAGCTTCCCTGATCCTCTGCAAGCTAATATGGACATTCCACTTGTACCACATACAAGCAAATTGGCACACACACACACATACACGCACACACACACACATTCCCATATGCACACAACAGTATGTTGTGCAAACCTCTAGAATAGTGCTTAAGACATTTGTTTAAATTTAATTACCTCTCTACTTTTGAGTCCCTACTAAATCAACAGCTTTCAAAAGCCTAGGACAACATTTTACTCATTTTGTGTGTAATTTCAGGTATTCAGAAAAATCCTGACTATATGTCAAAGAAAGAAGGATGGAAAGGAGGTAGAGGAAGGAAAGAAGCAGAGCTGGATGGAGGTTGAACTGTTTTGGAGGAAGGAAGATGCAATGAATGCTTCTGCCCACCACTTGTTTGTCTATAAAAGTCTAGCACCCTGTCATTGCCAGCACCCTCTACTCACCAGCACCCTGTCAACTCCAGGGCTGTATTAGTGTAAGCACCCTGTCAGAGCAGCAACCTGTCAATGCCAGCACCCCGTCAGGACCAGCACCCCATCAGAACTAGTATCCCATCAGAGCCAGCACCCCGTCAGGACCAGCACCCCGTCAGATCTAGTATCCCATCATCAGCTCCATGCTGCTGGGGAATCTCTCCTTACATGCATCCTCCTCTTGCAGCTTGTTTTAAGCAGTCAGAAGCAGCTTGAAGTTGCCTTGCCTTTAAAATGACAACCTCTTGATTTAATTTTACTTGAATAGCTGCCTTCCCATATGAAATGGATTTCCTGACCTGGAGGCCATTTCTCCTTTTATCTCATACTAGTCAGTTGTCAATAATTCATGAACTAATTATGTAGCAATTACATTTCCTACCCACAGCCACAGCCATAGGATTCTGTAAAGACAGAGAACCTGAGAAATAAGACATTGCCTTTAAACTCACCATCAGTGTCTAACCTGTCTGAACTTTTGTAACAAACTACCTGACACTGAAAATTTTAGAAACAACAGAAGCTTACCACTCAGAGATCTGAAGGCTTGGAGCTCAGGACCAAGGTGTCAGCAGATTAGCTCTTATGTTGTGCATGTGAACAATGCCAAGTTTGGCGGTCAATTTAAAATGCAGCTAGCCCCCCTGCACCATAGATGCAGCAGCCCCGAAGTAGATGGCTGGACCTAGAGAAATACTTTCCTGACTTACCTTTCTTTCCATCATGTAACCTGAAGTCTCTGTATTTTCAGACGCCTTCCTTTTAAATGAATTTTCACTGCTATGCCTTGGAGCTTTTAATATATAGAATTCTGATTCCTTTCCTGTTGTCACTATGAAACTCACAGCTTATTTTCAAGAGTGCTAATCTAAGAACTAAAGAGGCTTTGCTCACAACCACCTTGTCATCAACCACAAATTTTTGCATGTTTGCCAATCTAAATATTTTTCATAGCATTCTGCTTTGAACTCTAAACCTCACTAAATGCAGACAGCAATAACCATGTCACAGTCTAAATAAAATAATGACATCTCCTTCACCAAACAATGCATTTCATTACTTTTGAATTCAGTCTCACTCAGAGTTTTAGGGGATGAACAAAATAAAGCCAGGTTAGTTGGCATAATATACTAGAAATGACCTTTAACCTAGGTTCAGGTAGTTCTTATTTATTCCTCTGTATAAACCTTATAAATAGAATCCTTTCTGACTCACTCCACTTTCTATGTACCGTATTGTCTTATGAACTCTTATAAGAATTATTCATTATTCTCTGTTTCCAGCTCTAATCTCTTCTCCATTTCTGCTGTAAACGAGTTCAGAAGGCCTATGCACCATGCAGTCAAGAAGTCACAGTAGTGAACTCTCAGTAACAACTGTCAGTATTAGCCACTCTCACTCCTCTGACCAAATGCCTGGCAAGAAGAGGCTAAAAGGGAAAGTAATTGTTGGGCTCATGATTTGAGGAAAGTTCATTGCTTTGGTGAAAACATAAGTCAAGGTCACCTGCATTATCAGTTAATAAAGGAGGGGTTGGTTAGTGTTCAGAAAGCTTCCTCCGAGAGAGAGAGTTACTGCTCAGAAGGCTTCCTCCTTTCTCTTCTCTCATTAAGTCTGGACCACTAGCCCAACAGCTAGTACCACTGAGGTTCAACCTCTCTGTGATGCCCTCAAGAAGGATGCTTCTCCTAGATCATTTTAAGTATAGTAAACTTGACAAAGAAGATGAGCCATCACATGTTGTTTTGGCTCCTTTGAATCTAGTCACAGCCACAGTATTTGAAGACCACTGTCTTACAGATTTCTCCATAAAAGAAACACATCAGCAGTAATATTTTTCTTCCATAAGAAAAATATATATGATTTGGATTGTATCTAAGAAAATAATTTTAAGGGTGTAAAAGTTTATATAATAAAGTAGTTTTTCTATTAGATTCAATAAATTTCAACATACTATTCCCATCTAATCATATCCTTTCTTTTTTCCTTTCCCGATTGTTTTCATGGCTTCTCCTGAAAATAACCCAGTGTTCTTCTGAGAGGCAAAGTCATAGCTCAGGGACTGTGTTCCTCCCTGTCCTCGGGACCTTATGCAAGAGGCAGGAGGGATGAGTATTGCTGGAAAACACAATGCAGTAGCTGAGCTGGGTGAAGCTCTAAGGCCAGGTTGTGAGGGCATCAGAATCCATTCTGGGGATTTAACTTCCTTTGATAGTGCTTCTGCTCCTTGATGCCTGAGAGATCTTAATAGCTTTTGCTTTGCTCCATTTCCCACCAGACTCGGTGAAGCTATGAATGCTGATGTGGTGTGCCATGCTCTGGAATTTTGCAAGCAGGATGCTGCCCAATCACAGTGTCATCTCTACCCCCTTCCCCAGGTGAGTGGGTTTGCTCTGAATGTCACTTTCCAGTAGGCTTTAGGCCCTTTGGAAATGTTATAAAGGGAGACCCAGCTTCATTTGCTCAGTGGTTTGTGAACTGGAAACTGTAGAGTCAATGACAGAATCTGCATTATGAAGGAAATCATGCTGTATTTATCTTTGTGAGCTGGATTACCTTCACTCAGTATAAATTTTCCTGTAAATTTTATAATATAATTTTCATTATAGCTGAATAAGATTCTGTGCATGTATGTACCACATTCCCACTCTCCATTCTTCAGCTGATGGATATCTAGAATGATTCTCTTCCCTAGCTATTGTGAATGGAGGTGCAATGAACGTGGATGTGCAGGTGTCTCTGTGGTAGGGTATAAAGTCCTTCATATACAGTAGATGTCAAATAGAGTTATGACTGAGTCACATGGTAGATCTAGTTCTGGTGTTCTGAGGAACCTTTAGAGTGATATCCAAAGTGAATGCACCTGTTTACAGTCCCACCAGCAGTGTATTAGGGTTCCCTTTTCTTCACATCCATGCCAACATTTGTTGCCACTTGTATCCTCGGTGATGGCCCTTCATTCTGATTGGGATGAGATGGAATCTTAAAGTAGTTTTAACCTGCAGTTCCTTGGTGCCAAGGGATACTGAATACATTTTAGAATGTTTCCCAGGGTTTGTAATTTCTTTCGAGAACTCTTTAGTTACATATTCTTTTGAAATTGGGCTTTCTAAAGAGTTTTTTTTCCTCCAGTATATTCTGGTTACTAATCCTCTATTAAAGGTATAAGTGACAAATAATTTCTTCTCTGAGCTGCATCTTCACTAACAGTGCCCTTTGTTAAGCAGAAACTTTTTAGTTTCATGAGACCCCATCTGGCAAGTTTGCTTTTTACTATGCTACCAGAGTTCTATTCAGAAAATTTTTACCTGTACATACATATTGAAGCTCATCTTCCACTCTTTCCTCTAGCCACTTCAGGGTATCAAGTCTTACACTGAAGAATTTGATTCATATATAGTTAGGGTTTTCTCAGGGTGATATATAGGAACCAAGTTTTATTCTTTCAAATGCTGATGCCCAGATTTCTCCAGTGTAGATTTTTAGATTATTTATCAAAAATCATACAGCTATTGTTCTATAGACATATTTCTGGGTTCACTGTTCTATACTAATGATCTATATTTTTATTGTTGTACCAATGTAATGCTGTTCTCATTACTAGGACTCTGTAGTATAATTTGAAATGAGATGTGGTGATGCCCACCACAGTGTTCTCTTGTTCAGGATTGCTTTAGGTATCCTTGGTCTTCTATGTTGCCATATAAAACCTATGATTGTCTGTGAAGAATTTCCCTGGGATCTTGATTGAGATATTATGGAATCTGTATATTTCCTTTCTTAGGAAAGCCATTTTTATAATATTGATTCTTCAGTCCATGACTATCATGGGGAGGGGGACGTCTTAGCATCTTCTTGGATCTTCTTCCATTTCTTTCTTCAGTGTCTTAAATTTCTCATTGTAAAGGTCTATAATCTCCTTGGCTAGGTTTATTTCCAGATACTTTATTTTTATTTTATGGTTGTCAAGAATGGGATTGTTTTTTACTGGTTTCTTTTTCAGTATGCTGGTTCTTGCTATGTATGAAGGCTACTGATATTTAAATATTAATTTTGTATCCGACTACTTTGCTGAAAGTGTTTATCAGATGATATCTTCAATTACTTCACATAAAATGATTTCACCTTGCTTCATTTTTGATTCTCCCTCCCATGCAAAAAAAGTCTAGATTCTTCTATTAACAATAATCTTGAACTGCACTGATAGTAGATAATAGAATCAAATAAATAGAGAAATCAGGGATTTAAATATATTTTATCCCTCAAAAACCAGATGAGATACTCTTTCAGGACAACCAACTCATCTCAGAATGTTTGGAACATTCCAGGGATCAGCACTAAAAATTCCATATCCTAAGAAAACCTGTTTAATTGGTTTCTCTCATTTGAATTTGACTGTCCTTACCCGTAAGATGAGTATAATAAAATACCACCCTCCCAAAGCTTCCTAAGTAAAGCAAATATATATATATATATATATACAATGATTAGCACGATACCTACAATGCACATACACCTATAATACATTAAAATATGGCTAAAATGATATCTAATTAGATTATTGTCAGTATCATGATTATTTCAGATGGTTTTTAAGAATCTTCTATATCATATTATTTTAGGCAACTTTTAGTTGGATTGTGGTCAGACAAGACTATAAATGTTGATATAATTCTATCCACACGCTGTAGATCAGAGTACAGCATTAAACTAAGGCTCACAGTATTGATTTTCATGAGCTTCCTATTAAATAATTCTTTACCCTTTCCTTTGAATTATGATTTCTCTGCATTAATAACAGGTTTGGGTTTTAAAATATTTTATTTATGTTTGAATGAAGTCACCTATAATACTTTGTGACTTAACCAATGTATATTAATGTTATTCCTAAAAATATTAAACATCAGGAGTTGGGGAGATGGCTAAGTTGGTAAAGCACTTGGTACACAAGAATGAGGACCTGAGTTTTGACTCACAGGACCCATGTATAAAGCTAGGCCTAATGGTCCAGATTTGCTATCCTTGCTCCTGGGAAGCAGAGACAAGGGAATCCCTGGAGCTTGTTGCCCAGCTCACCTCACCTAACCAACTCCAGGTCAGTGAGAAATTGTTGTGGTTTCTCTTGCTACGACAAAGAACGAAAGAAACTTGGGAAGAAATGGATTCATTTTATCATAAAGTTTGCAGTACAACATCCCGAAAATTCACAGTAGAAACTCAAGGCAGGAGCCTAGAGGCAAGAACTGAAGCAGATGCAATGGAGGAATGCTGCTTCCTGGCTTTCTCCTCACATACTCATACTCATGTGGGCAGGGTGGTACTGCCCACAGTGGTCTGTACATCAGTCAAGATAATGCCATTGATCTGCCAGCAGGCCAATCCTATAGAGATATTTTTCTCAATTAAGATTCTTTCTTTCAATAAGCTCCTACTTTCTATCATCGTGACATAAAATCTGTCCACACAGAGACCCTGTCTCAAAATAAACAATGCGGACTGCATCTGAGGGGAGAAACCTAAGGTTGACCTCCACTCACCCCATCGCTAACACACACACACACAAACACACACACACGGAGTAGGGAAGTGAGAAAGAGGGAGAGAGGGGAAGAGATTGGGAAGGGGAGAGAAAGAGAGACGGAGAAATGTACACATACAAGATATTAAATATCACAAACCTGTCTTCTTGAGAGGAAAAATGGAGACAAATGCACAGGGGACATATTTCATGCTTCTTCAGTAATTGACTGTCAATGAAATTTCTCTAATTCCTCCCAAGAAGCTGTAGATTCCACTGATTTATAGAAAAGTTAATTTTAAGTGAAAAGAATTCCAGTGGTCAAATAGCATGTGGATAATGTCTCATCGTAATTACTACCTGATATCGGAAGTATAGTAAGACAAACATGTTAGTCCGCCTATCATCATGACAAAAGGCCCCAGAGAGGAATTTAGAATTAGGAAAGGTTCACCTGGGCTCACGTTCAAAGGTTTCAAACCATGATCACTTGGCTCTGTTAATGGACTTGTGATAGGGCAAGATGTCAAGATACAATTGTAAGGAGGAGGGCGCAAAGCAGCTCTTAGGGTGACACAGAAGCAGAGGGCAGGGGCCAAGAGGAAGGTTTACTCCTCCGAAGACCCACTTCCTTCAACTAGAGCCTGCCTTGTGGATGTTCATCACTCAGCAGTAGCATATCAAGTTATGAGCTCATCAATAAGTGGACTCATTGATGAGGTCACAGTCCCGTGGCTCAGTCACTTCCCCAAAGCTTCATCTCTGAACCTTTCCTTGGGGAAAAAGCTTTCAACCAACAAGGCTTTGGGGACATTTCTGATTTAAATCATGCCAGCAGATGGTTTGGGGTTTAGTAACAGCCACAAGCATCATGCTATATTTGCATCATATCCACAGCTGGCCACCCAGTGCTCAGCTTTATCCAATGGTAAACAGCCTTCCTGGTTTAAGCAAACTCTGCAGGTAGCCTACACACCAGATTTCACTTCTTTATCTCCCCTGCTTTGACCTCCCTCTTTCCCTTGCGGTGCTGGCATTTGAACTGTGAGTTTTTCACATGCCAGCACTCACTCCCTTTTCGGATGCCAACTTGGGAACATTTCAACAGCGCTCTTGGGCTGGGAGGGAGCAGAGAGGATTTCATCTGGAGGTGCTCAGCTTCCTCTCAGGGACATCCTGGGTTGCTGCGGCCTCAGCAACTTTCTTCACTATCCCCAGACTGCTCCAGACCTTCTCCCTCTCCCCTAAACGCCCATTACCAGTCTCTATCTCTACACACAATCCAGAAAGGTAAAGTGGTCCCTCCAGATTCAGGGCTCTCTGCCTTGAGCTTTCCTTACCAGCAGTAACTGAGATGTCCTGAGTCCCTCTTTCAGACTCTGGGGGAAGAGGTTAGGCTTCATTTTATCTAGTTGTCCATGCAATCATAAGGCATGGGCTCCATTAGGAACTCTTGCTCCCATGGAGGAAGTGGAACACTAGAGAGGGTAGTAAATCGCTTCCAGTCACTACTCCAGGAATGAGCTGCAATAAAAGGGATTGGCATCCCTGCCTCTCCCCTCAGAGATGTGGCTGGTGTCCCCACCACCCAGTGGGTTTTTGAGGCTGCTTTGAATGTGTCCAAAACACCCAGCTAGAATCCTATCACCAGGAAGAAGTAGCATTAAATATTCACTTCATTTTTAAACTAGATTACACCGCAGTCATTTCTTAAGCTTCTGATCATGTGTGTCAGCTTGTTGCTGTTGTTTGGGGGTTTTGTTGTTTATTTGTTTGTTCATTTTTATTTTTGTTATTCAAAATTATATTTAGAATATATATTTTTAGGCATACAAGACCATTTTTTATTCCCATGGAGTTCAAGTCACTCATATGGAAATACAAATACATCTTCAGCCCCCTAGGTTTACCTATGACAAACCCATGAATGCCTCAAAATAGCCATGACTCTGAAATGCCACCACGAATCAGTTCTTTCATATAAAATTTTACTCTTGAATTTCATGTTGGTGGAATTACTCAGAACAGATGATCCTCGGCTTACAACGGTTAGAACTCTAAATTTTCTATTTCATCATTGGTAGAAAACCAATATGCAGTCAGCAGAAATTGAATTCTGGATCTTGGATTTTCATCTTTTCCGTGACTATACCTCCCGATCAGCTATGAAGAAAGCACCTACACACTACCATACCTTGTTGCTAACATTTGGGGCTATGGTGTTTTCATATGTCACTATGTCCACCAAACACCCATATTTGTGTGTATGTATAAGATACTCAGCCCTGAATTATAAACTGGCTCTGTGTTAGACAACTCTGCCCACTGTAGCTCATGCAAGTATCCTGAGAGTCTTAGGTGACGAAACAAAGGATGCTGAGGGGTATGTACAGCATATGCATTGCAAGCTCGTCTCAACTTCCACCTTCTCTATAAAACAATTCCCAACTCTCCCCCATGAGATGCTAATTAATCCTCTCAACCATCATCATAGACCAACTTCCATAACTTACAATGTGCTAATGACTGACCAAAGTGCTTCATATATATTAATTCAGTTAATATTATGGCGGTGATATTGTTGTCTACATTTTATATGCTAAGATAGTAAAGTTACATGAATTTCTTTATTAGGATGTAAGCATATGGGGAATAGTATGGGTATAAATGAGGGACGGGGAAGCAAGAAAAGGGAGAAGTAAAATGTGCAGGTCTGCATTGCAAAGAGTGCACACAAATAGTCTTTGGGGGAGGGTGCATTTCGTCACCATTCTCTTTGCATACAAGACAGAAGAATGACTGGCGCGGGGGCATATGTTTATGTGTACAAAACCTCATTATACACATTGCCTTACACCACAGCTTACAGAACAAATTCAACTGTAGCTCTCCCTTCCCCAACTTCACCCTCTGGGCCCCCCAGTCCTGAAATTCCCAGCAAACTCTGTAGCCTTTAGCAGACCACTCTCAATTTTAGCGCTGTGCTACAGACATCTTCCTTATACCAGAATCCCAAATGCACATGCAAGACTGGTGCCCCTCCCATAGAACATTGAAAGAAAATCATGTTCAGATAGTGTACACCTCTGTGGAGCTAGGTCCTTCTCATTCTCTCAGGCCTCCAGGACACCTGCCTGGAGGAAGAGCACTATCTTAGGGAGCAGGCAGACTTCAAAGAAGCTTCCATGGTGAGTCCAGTTCCATAGGCGCCAGAAGCCCTCTGACACCGAGAGAATGCATTCTGAGATCAGGTTCACAGGAAGCTGACATATATGGTTCTGGGAAGAAGTTGGTCTGCACTTTAAGTAAATGGAAGTGACATGTGATAATTTCTTGTGTGGCTGGAAAATAAACACGTTGTTTTATGACTTTATTTTATGTGAAAAAAAATCTGTCATCTCTTCTAATTCAGGTTCTTAGTTTGCACAGAGCTAGGGCTAAAACCTCAAGGTCAAAAGTAGAAGTCTTTCTGACATTCCTTCTTCAATCACTTCTGTCCTGTGCAGGTAATACTGCCCTTCTGCTCGCAATGCTGCCCTTAGCCTATGAGCGCATGCTACTTTCAGATGTTGATATTTACTCTTCCCCAAGCTCTTCTTCTCTTAATAAACTTTTTTTACTTTTCAGCAATTTTGTTACAGTAGCCATGATTAGAGATCTCTGGAGGCCCAATGAGAAAAAGTTATTTTTTCTGGTCTGGATAGAGATCTAACAGGTCAAGCTACCCAAAACATCAGCATGAACCCAGTAAAGCTGGTCAAGCACCTGATTAAGAGAATATTCACAGGAAGGTTGACTGGCAATAAGTCGTGCTAAGGCAAAAGGGGAGGAATAATTGCCTCTTCCAGGAGATAATAAGCCTTTCCTTCCCAGAAACTCCACATCTCGTGCAGCCCCTTACAAAACTGCAGCCAGGGCTGGGTTAAGTCTGCCAATTTTCTGAATTACTCAGAAATTTAATATTTTTGTTTCTTTTTCCTTCATTTGGATACTTGCCAAAGTGTAGGTGTGCTTTTCCAGACACTTTGGGCTTCCTCCCCTTTTCTCTGAAGTTCCCTTTGGCTTCATTTCAGACTGCCTGTTTGCTTATGCAGTCCCCATGGCTAACTCAAATGGCAGGGCTTTATCTCTTCCTGGTCCCCATCTCCCTCCTCCAGGCAGCCACTGAGACTTACAATTCGCCTGCCCTAAGCTTTTCCTTTTAAATTCTAACAAAATTGTTCCCAAGCTTCTTTCTAAATCAGCTCTCAAATTCTTTGATTAACAAGATAAAAGAAAATCCTCAGTTTTCTTGGTAATGTATGGCATCCCAGGTGGGTCCTCCCAAAATTTCCAGTGACAATATCAAATTTACAAAAAAAGTTACTAGAACAACACAGAGGATAAACCACTCACCTGAGTTTAGTCTCCCTAGTATAGGCATAGCATCATTTAGTCAGAGCTATAGGAAGTGACACTAAACTATTTTATTTGCATGACTCTTAACTGAACTCCAGGCTTAATTAAAGATATCATTAGTTTTATCGCTAGCATCCTATCCTAGCATCTGCTCTTCATACACAGTCCATTTAGTTCTACGGTGGTTTGAATAAGAATGATCCACCATAGGCTCATGTATTTGAATACTTAGTCACCAGGTAGTGGCACTATTTCAACGGATTAGAAGGACTAAGCTTTGTGGCCTTGTGGAAGCAGGTGTGACCTTATTGGAGGGAGTGTTTCACTGGGGGTTGGCTTTGAGCTTTCAAAAGCTCAAGCCAGTTCAACTTCACTCTTTCCCTTGGCCTGTAGACAAGGATGTCGTTCTCAGCTACTGTCCCAGACCTTAGTGCAAGCATGAGCCCCATCATGATGATAATAGACTAAGTCATTAAAATTGTGAGTGATTGAAATGCTTTCTTTTATAAGGCTTGCCTTGACCATGGTGTCTCTGCACTGCAATAGAACGGTGACTAAGACTCTTTGCGTCTCCATAGTGTCCTTTGGTCAGTGACAACTTCTTAGTCTTTCCTTGCTTTTCATAACCTTGACATCTGTGAATGCAGCTCACTCAAAAAAATGTATGTTTGATATTTTTCTCTTGGTAGACAGGGTTATAGTTTCTTGGGGTGGGGTTGTTTGTTTGTTTGTCTTTGTTTTTAAGAAAATAGCAAATGGGAAATGTCCTTCCTCTCACATCCTGTTAGGGGTGCATTACGCCTTATGACCATCTGTAAGGTCAGCCTGATCACTTAGATAGGTGCTGTTGGCCAGGTGTCCCCACTATATGGTCATTATTTCCTTATTCTTCTTATTTTGTTATTTGGAAGTCAGCTTGGCCTATAGTCAAGGTGACCAGAGAGGACCAAACCCAGTCTTGTGGAATAAAGGTTTCGGTTACATTGATTGGGATTCTTCTGGAAAGAAATATATCCTCCTCCAAGATAATCAGAAAGTCGTTTATTTTTAAGTGTATGTAGGCTGGTGTATTTGTATTTGATATGCTGTGTTATAGTCTAACTCTGGATTCTCTGTATTATGGCTCAGCTTTTCTAGTCTCACCATCACCTGAAACTCTCTGGAGCTCCCGTATCCCATTACATGCCTTCTCCTTTTTATAAGTTCTTTCTTTCCCTCTGGGTTTCATAGCCAGGCATAGCTTGCCATGTATTTTTTTTCCAACCACAACCATGGAATAATCCATTTATATCAAAAGATTCTGGTTTCTTTTGTTGGACAATAATATTTAGAAGTCAAGATCCAGACACTTAAAATGTCCTTGGCTCCTAGGGTCTTGTTGTTTCTAGTCCTTCTCAGCGGAGTGCTGAGGACCAATGCACAGCTGTACACAAAACTAAATGGTGTGTTTCTGTCCATCTTTCGTGTGTACATGTGTGTATGCTTGAGTTCTTACTAATCTCTCCAATTCAAATCAAGTTTTACAGGGCCAAACTTATAGTTTTTACTATAAGTTGAGTCTGAAAGTTGTGAGTAGGACGTTGTGAACCCAGCCTCCCCGTGTTTAGTACAGACTGGAGCATATTCAGAGCGGTGGCTGCTCAGAGCCAGAGACAGCTCTAGCTTCAGTGACAAGGAAATACACTGAAGGGCTTAATTTTCAGAAAGCTTACACAAGTGTGCCAATGTCCCCCATACTAATGAGTCTACACAGCCATTCACCCACTCAGGCATCTTCAAGGAGCATTTCTTGAGAACTTACTGCATTACCAGGATGCTGATCTGGGTACCTTATCAGGTACCTGCCCTGTTATCTCTTTTTACTATTATCAGCATGCAGGACAGATATTCCTATTTCATAAATAGACTTCTCTAAAGTCTCTTAGCATCTAAAGAATAATTCTTTTTCTTTATTTCAGCCAAAAATTATTGATGTAGGAGGAATTATGTAGATCAGTATTCCAACAAATGTGGCAGGTAATAGAGATGTAAATGGAAGTGGGGGAGCACGGGGTGCAGGGGGCGGGGGAGGCGGGGGAGGCTAGTAAGTAAACAGTGGGGAACAGACAGTTCTTTCAACAGAGAGTTCAGGGAGGGATAGGAGTCTGCAAGAGAAAGCCTGAGCTCTCCTTGAGAAAGTAGAACAAGCTGCTAGGTTCTCTCACAGGAAACCAGGTATCTTCAAAGAGGGAGTAGAAGTCCTCCCCACCCTCCACACACACACATGCACATACACACGCACACACACATGCACACGTGCACACACACACACACACACACACTACTTTGTCTGCTGTAGCACCTGAGCAACCATCCTTCGCGCCCTAGGTGAGAGTTCTGGTACTGGAGCCTGGGCTTGAGTTGTCGATGACCTGAGAGAATTGTCCCTTCTGCAATGTTATCTGCTGAGATTCCAGATATCCAAAATCAAATCTGCATTCACCCTCATTGTCCTTTTCCCACAACTCTTCCTTGATTTCCACTCGCTCTCGATGAGTTTGTCAAACTCTTTCTAGTCTTTCTTTGAACGCTGGACTATGAGATTGTAAGGCTGGGGCTACACCGACATTATCTGCCTATCTGCCTCCACTGCCTGGCATAGAGATGGCACACTAAAGATGCCCTAAAGGTATTTATGTTAAATAAATGGACTTCAATCTGAACCCAGACGTACCTGCAAAATATGAACAGTCAAGCCTTTGTGATGCTCTCTACTCTTTGAGCAAACTTGTTGGTACCTGCATTCCCAGCACACATCCTCATTTTCATAGAGCCAATATGGCCAGGGAAATATCTCATTCCATTTTTAGATTTGGGCCTTCCTGTTGCTAAGTTCCAGAAGATTCACAGTGAACAATGAGCATCTATTCTTCCCTTTCTGGCAAGCCTTTCTGACTCAGTTACATCTTGGGAATGTCTATCCCAGTCATTTCCCTATTGTGACAGTCAGCGCACTAGGAGCCCTGCACTTGAATGAGAACCATCTGAGCGCATATAACTCCTGGAATCAAATAGGCATTCAATAAGTGGTGGTTGAAGAATCCACGAATCAAAACTGAAATGAAATTGGCAAGAAGACTGCCATATACTCTCTTGCCTGTTCACAATCAAAATGCTTTTGTAGTAACTAGCAATTGTTTTAGTCAGAAAGGTAATATCCACTTCTAGGATTCGTTTTTTTTTTCTGTGTATGTCTATCTTTCTTTAATTCATGCCTGTTTTCTAAGACCTAAGTGTCTCGAGTTTGGATGTGTCCCTTCATCACTGTAATTAAGACTTACCATTTTGTGATAAATACTGAGAAAAAATGAATTAAATATTCTCAGCTTAAAGGAATTCCCGTGTCAAGGAAACATAATCACATCTCTCATCAGTGTCTTGCCAGAACCCACATGATTTCTCTCACACACAATTCTAAACGATAGCAGCTCCAACCCCAAACTAGACCAATCATTTTCTCTGCCTTGTTTGGTATTTAGTAACTTCTCTGGCTTGTATTTGCTCTGCCTTAACTGTGCAGAGTGTCTGAGCAGGATTTCCTTATCCATCTAAGTGCTGAAAATATACACTATTAAGTAAGGAAGAAGCTAAGTGTGTGAGCATCCAAGCTGCAGTCAAGAGAGTTTTCTTTGTGCATGGTAGCAGCTCACTACTGTTAGCAAAATATCAGAAAGTCCAATGTTCTTTCTGAAGGAAAAGAAAAAACAATTTACAACCCCTCACCTTAATTTGGTACCTTAATGTTCTAGAAGAGTTAAAGTTGGTCAAATTCAATTAAAATTAATTGCTTAAACCCATGACTATGCCTGAACAATTGCTAGACCTTTGTGTACTGAGTCCAGAAATAAACTAATCAAAAGCATATTGGAAAAAGCTGACAGGTTTCAAAACACAGACAGTCATATCTTATTTATACAATGCACCTTTCCAAAGCTGCTGCTGCATGATAGGTGCACATTAGGGGTCAATAAAAGACAATCCAACCTTGGCTCACACATATCTTCAAAAACCTTCCATACAGTTTCCAGCGTCCTAACTCTGCTTATGAGGAAAAGGTTGAGAAAGTTGTTTGCTGTGTGTTTTAATTGATAATACTTAAAACTTCCTGTTTACATATCCAAGAGTTTTTGAAACAATGAAACAGAAAATAAATGCCACTTAGAAATGGAAATTAGTGGCAAAACATGGGTTCTTCACTTATGTCTTAGGACTAAATGCTGAACATGATGTGAGTCTGTGTATGTAGGATGTGCTGGACATGATGTGTGTGTGTGTGTGTCTGTGTCTGTGTCTGTGTGTATGTGTCTGTGTGTGTAGACAAAGAAGTCTATACTTCTTGGTATAAGAAAAGTATTTAATAATATGCTGCACAAAGAATTATTTTTCTATAATCCAAAGTCCTCTTAAATATCAGTAAGGAAAGAAATGACTAAGGACCACAAATAGGTTCTTTTATAGAAAGATAAAAAAAGTCAAAGAACCAAAATTTAGGGGTAAAGATTCACCTGTTTTCATTATTAAAAAGGAAAAATTTAAAACTAGAATCCCTTTATTTCTCATATATTTCCTGCCACATAAGTCTTTTATGGGCATTAAGCAATAAGTTTATATAGAAATAGTAAAGGCCACCAAGTCAAATTGCTCCATAAATATTTGAGGTACAAAATCGCTGGTGAAACTGAGCCGAAAACATGGTTGGACTTAACTTGCTCCACAGTCTTTCCTCCAAGCGTCTCCATGATCTTGCCAGAGAAGCCAAGATGGACTTCTTGTTCATATCTAGATTTGGAATCTTGGACAAGATATCTATTTAGATTTCCTTAGGGACTTACTTATTTGGGAGCGGTTAAACACGAGGAAATGTCAAGAATCTTGGAAGGAAAACAAAGATACAGAAGAGCTACCCTTGAGTGGAAGGGTACATGGAAGGTATCAGAAGAATCCAGGAAGAAGGTCTTTATATGATGCTTAAGATATTTTTTAAAATATTTATTTTGGCTCATGGTTTTGGAGATTTCAGACTATAACCAATTGACCTTGCTGCTCTAGATTTGTGTCGGAACATCATGGCTAGAGCACATAGGACAGTAAAGCTGCATGATGGTGAGGCTGTCAAAGGCTATCCTGCAACCACCTGCTCAAGGGTGTGTCCACAATCACCTAAACCACTCACTATATAACATGTCTTTGACATGGTACCCTTTAGGGTGTATTCTAC